>NC_047093.1:64452584-64758788 GCF_902459505.1 Geotrypetes seraphini | reverse complement strand
CCGATAAGTGGCTTAGACTGTCTTGCCTGGGTCTGTGATTTTCTTTCTCTTCTACAGGTGGTTCCTGAAGATGTTGCAGTGCCATCAATGTAGGCAATGGTTTCACGAGGCCTGTACACAGTGCCTTAACGAGCCATTGATAATTGGAGACAGGTACTTTTAAATCTAGAATGATCCCATCTGTGAGAAGTTGTACACCAGCCTTTGAGATACTCCATCCTGCAAGCAGTCTGTGGTCAGTGGGGAGAATTCAAGCTGTTAATACCTTAGCATGTTATCTGTTAACTGCTATATTCATTTATCATATTTATAATCTGCTTGCACCTAAGTGAGGTACAAGAAAGCATACAAAAAGTTAAAACAGAAACAAACATATACAATACTTGATCTTCACCTTGCCATTACTACAGAACAACAGAAGCACCTCACACTTTTGCTTAACAGTTACCCAATGGTGCTGATGGAATTGTTGCAATTATAAATTGTTACAAGGTTGATTGGAAAACACATTATTTGTTCAGCTAGGATTTGACATATTAATGGACTGGGCAGAATGGCTGGAATATGTTTACCCGAGTCACTGCTGCAATTATGGAGTATTATTATATGCAGGCTAGAATTTGGGGGTCTGCATCTGTGATGGAGCCAGATGGCAAACTGTGGTAGACAATGTGTAAAATGGACGGGCAGCAGTGCATGTCCTCTCTTGTCTTCCATCCCCTCTCTGCCTCCTTGGTCCCCTCCCTCACTCCCTGCTCAATTTAAAAATTATATACCTTAGCTAGTGGGGATCCCCAAGCCCCACCAGCTGCATATGGGCTTTAGAATATCATGCAGGATGAATTACTATTTGTAAAAGATGTCAGACTATCAGCCAGGGCCAGCCCAAGGGTATTAGACACTAGATCAGTGTCTCTCAAACTGTGTGCCACGGCACACTGGTGTGCCCCAAAGAGATTCTGGGTGTGCCACAAGAGATTCCAGAATTTTACGTTACTTTTAAAAATTCCCTTCATAAGCATTCACTAGAATAGATGACATGCACGTCATGTACGCAAGAGTCTATCAATGTTATGAACATCTGAGTGCGTAAGGATACAACTGCCCAGACAAGCATCATTCTTTGACATGATTGATCCTTGAAAACTAACGGCAAGTAATTTTATTTTAATTTTTTTATGCAGTAGTTATCTTAAATTGAGCAACAAAGAAATCAAGGCTTTGTTAGCATTTGGATCTTCTTATTTTTGCGAACTTGGATTTTAAGCTCTGACAGAAATTACATTAAAAAAAAAAAGAGAACAACTGCAGATAATGGATGATGAAATGCATGTTGCTTGTCAAAGATTGAGTCGCATTTTGAGTTAATTTGCACTCAAAAACAAGTTCATCCATCACATTGATTAGCAATTCTATTCTATCTACTTTAGTTTCACAGTTGTTCAATTACCCATACATAGCTTAAAGAACTTTAAATAAATAACTTTCAAATTTAATTTTTGCTGGTTTTGCAATTTTATCATTTTAGTTATAATGTGCCATGAAAAACATTTGCTCCGTTTAGTGTACCAGAGCTAAAAAAAGTTTGAAAGACATGCACTAGGTAAACATTCAGCCATTTGCTCAAACCATGTCTAGCATCTCTGCTTCTCGTCCATATCCTCATCAAGTCCAGCATCTCCCCTTCCCTACATCCTCTCTCCAAGATGTCAAGCATCTCTCTGCTTCCCTCACCTTCCCCACCATGATGTTTAGCATCTCCCCTTCCTTATAGCCTCCAGAATGGCACGGTGGCAGCAGTCAACTTGCTTTTATGATGCCTTAATGCAGCAGATGCAGATCCTTGAACCAAATTGGTACACACTCAAAGCCTTCCCCAAAACAGCAGGTTTGGAGAGAGCAGGGCCTGACAGTTCTGTGTATGGGCTGATGTTCAAGATCCTATGCTGGACACAATGGATCTTCTTTAGACAAGCTGATGGCTTCCTTGATGATTCCCTCAAATTGTTCCAACCAGGATGGATGCCTAGTGGTAGGGCTGGTCCTGCTAATAGCTTTGGAATTGGAAATCAGAAGGCGGCCTTGATATTAGATAAGAAATATTCTAACTCGGGTAACTCCAGAATGGAAAGCGGATTAAGGCATATGTGCTCTTTAATTGTTTTGACTGGGTACTGAAAGCTGATTCTGGACCGGGGTGGTAGTGCATTATGCTGGCAAGAACCTCCTTATTTTGGGTGACACATTCTCCTGAAAATCGCCCGCATCCTTTTTTTTTTTTTTTGTAATCCTTTTCTATTTTGTTTCAGGTTCTACATATTTTTATGTTCTGTGTGTAATCAGGGCCCAGAATTCATCAGGCGCCTACCCTTGAGATGGTAAGGACTGAAATACAACCTGGCTTTGCAGTGTGTTACTGTTCCTCACACAAAAGCAGTGGGGGGAAAAAAAAAAAAGAAAGAAAATTGTTAGCAGCAGGCCCATGTTTATTTGAAAGACTCAAATGCACTGAAGGAGCCTTCCAAGTTTTAGATCTTGCCAAGAATTTTCCAGATTAAGAAAGAGGGAAGGAATGAAGAGTTTGTCATTATTTTTCAAATGCAGCCGAGTGCAACACAATATACTGCTAGAGTTCAGTGTGCCGCAAACTTTTTGAAGCCGCAGCACACTAAACGTGGGGCTGGGGCTGGAGGGCATCCGTAAATGCGTGGATGTTGATGCGATGACGTCATGCGCATGTGTGATGTCGTCATGGTGACATCTGTGCATGTGCGGATGCCCTCCGGCCATGGCCCTGGAAAGGGAGAGGAGGAGAGGAATAAGCGCCAGCTCAGTGCCTATAGGACGTGCCTCTCGCCGTGAGGGGCATGTCCGGTACCGGCGCCTCTCCTTCTTGCTGGCTTGTGCTGCGGCACACAGTTTGTGATACACTGCTATAGTGGATGGAATTAAAATCTAACTTGTTCATCCAGTCTGCCCAGTGTTACCCATTTATAAACTGGGTTTTGATAAGACATAGGTTTGTGAGATGACAGGGTGCTGAAGATTATATATTTCCTCTTCTCTATATCATTTTAAATATTCTTCTGCATAGCATATCTACAGAAAAACATATATTTTCTCTTCTCTTTTGCTTGGGAGAAGGAGAAGTTTTCTAAGGAGGGAATATCAGTGAGTGATTTCTGTATTCAAGGGAGAGTTCTGTGAAATCTGATAGTGAGTGCAGATCACAGATGAGATAGGGGTGAGAGATTTTAACAGAGTTGAACTCACACCAGGTATTGGTGTAGTTTTCTGATGGAAAGAGAGGGAAATCTTACCCATTAAGTCCCTTTTTCATCAGGTGGACAGAGCCCCTATATATACAGTGGAACCTCGGTTTGCAAGTAACCCAGTTTGCGAGTGTTTTGCAAGATGAGCAAAACACTCAGCAAACTTTTGCCTCGCAAAACGAGCATGTTCCGATATGCGAGCACCTCCCCCCCCCCCCCCCCGCTCTAACCGGCATCACATCCCCCGAGCCGGCATCGCAATCCACCCCCCGCAAACACCCTTCCCGCGAGAACTGCATCGCACCCCCGTGCTGAAAGCGGCATCCGCCCGCCCTTCCTCTCAAACACACCCTTTTCATTTTTGTTATGGATATCAAATTCATTAACCTCTTTCCCTCCCTATCGTTTTTTTCCTTTTATGTAATTTCCAATATAGAATGAATATGTAACTTTCCCCCCCTTTCCTTCTTCAATCATGTTTGTCCGTATTATGACTGCAAAAATGTTAGTTGATTTATTTAATTTGTATGTTATTGGATGTCCAATTGTATGTGAGACCACTATCTAGTGGCTTTTAAATTGTACATCGCTTAGAAAATTTGTATAAGCGATTCATCAAATGATAATAAAACTTGAAACTTGAAACTCCTTATCCCTTCTGCTGGTTGTGAGAGTGAAAGCAAGCTCCCGCCTCTTGCCTGGGCCGGGCCTTGAGCATCTGCGCATGCTGAAGGCCTTTTGGCTCTCGAGAGAATGAGAGGTGCTGGCCCAGCCCAGGCAAGAGGCGGGAGCTTGCTTTCACTCTCACAACTAGCAGAAGGGATAAGGAGGGTGTTTGAGAGGAAGGGCAGGCAGATGCCGCTTTCAGCACGGGGGTGCGATGCGGTTCTCGCAGGGGGGGGGGCTTCGTAGGGGGGGGGGTGTTGCGATGCCGGTTAGAGCGGGGGGAGGGGGTGATGGAGCAGCGCCAGTAGCCTCAGGTGGGGGGGGGGGGGGTTGATGGAACGAATCAAAGCGAGTTTCCATTCATTCCTATGGGGAAACTCGCTTTGATATATGAGTAACTTGATTTACGAGCATTCTTCTGGAACGAATTATGCTCGTAAACCAAGGTTCCACTGTATATATATTGTTGGGAATGTGATAGAGAATTTAGCTGTCATCAATACAACAGTATGGTGTGAAGTCTTGTTCCTAAATGATCATGAGCAGAGGACCAAGAAATGTTAATAATAATAATAATAATTTTATTCTTGCATACCGCCCAACCAAAAGGTTCTGGCTGGTTCATATCAAGAGGACTGTACAATCAGTGAATAAATATACATATTTCAAATAAATATAACAATACAATCAGTTTATAAATTTATTGAACAGATAGGTTTTCGATGACTTTCTAAATGAATGGTAAGACAGCTTGAGTAATCAAAGGACTCAGCCAGGAATTCAATTTTCCTGCCTGGAGTCTTAGGGAACAGAAAACACAGGGGAAGAGAACCTTGATGAATAAACTGAAAAGTGTGATTTGATAGATAACTAAAGAACCAGGACAAGATGAAAACAGATGCATAGGGAGCAAAGTCTGTGGAGAAGGAGAGGGTGATCAGAGGAAGGTCAAAGGCCAAGGAAAGATCCACAGCGGTGCACCACCTCCACATACATCACCCTCTACATCTGATCTCTCCTCTCGAGTTCCCTCTGATCTGATCCCCCCAAACACTCAATCCAGTCCTCCTGATTCTCCATCCAAAGTTCCAAGTTTCTTTATTTTTGATATACTGTTTATCAAATAGGTATCTAAATGGTTAACAATAAAATGGAATTAAAAAAAAAGAAATAAAAGGATAGATGTAATAAAATCTCTCCTGCTTCTTGATCCAATTCCTCTAAGCCAATTGTTTTAAAACCCAACTCTTCCCCAACTGACCCCTTTCCTCCATCATCCTGGGACTTATCCAAGGGCCTCTCCTGGTGGGTCTAGTGGGACAGGGCAGAAGCAGACCCTGTTTGGCTCTGAGTGTAAAATGGCATTAATTGACCCCCTAGCCTTCCATATGCAGCAGTGTTGCCTGTTACTTACAGTATTCTGTAAGCTATTTGTTTAAGTGAAAGCTCCATTTGTGCCATGCTCATGAGTACATTCTCCTTGCAAATACATAAATAGCTATTTGAGAATAGACATTGGGTACCCTATTGGCACTTTCAAGGGTAAGTGCATACTTACACGTGCAGAGGGCATGTTAATGTGGTTGCCTAGAATTGTGCAATTGCTCTTCATGGATATACCTAAAGCAATGGAGAGTTATGTGATTTGCCTTAGAATAGATCACAAAGAGCAGCAGTGGGATTTGAACCCTGGCATCCCTGGTTCTCAACCGGTTACTGTAACTGTTAGGATAACTCTTTATGTCTCACCCAGCTGTTGCTTTGGAGTTCCCGTCAGATGGAGTCTTATTGAAAAGCTGAAGCAAGTGACCAGAAGAATAGAGGGAGTGGGAAAAACAAAATTCTGACACTGGTTCCTGAAGTTTTGCAGTGTGGTACCCTGTCTCCTTTTGTGTCCTAGGGTGGATGCCGTTCACCTCGCTGTCTACAATCTGGGCTTTCACAGTAAAAAGAAGTACTTTGACTTTGAAGAGATCTTAGAGTTTATGAGTAAGAACTGGGACTCTTTTCAGTTGGGAAAGGTATGTAGAATTGCAGGGGATTGCAAAATAATCAAAGGTTGAATGCAGTCCATATCCCAGATTGCTGGGCTTGGATTCCTGACAAGGTTTTCCTCACATTGTCTCCATGCTGCCAACTGACTGAGGCCCTGGGAGACTTTAATGTCTTGGAGATGATTGCAGGGAGGGATGCAATGCCTGTTGTTTCATGAGTACAGTGTGAGGGATAGAGATCCATGAAAATAAAAAGCTTCCTACATCTACTAGCTGGCCTTTCAATGTGAGTAAACACAAATCTCCCTGATATTCAGCTCTATTTAACAAACCAGGAATGGAATTTGGTTGGTTAACCACCAGTGGAGTAGAAAGGGAGGTGCAGGGGCAGACCGCCCCAGGCACCGTCTTCGCAGAGGGCGCCATCTCCTCTCGTACTCTCTGCTCCCCATATGCCTCCTTAAAATACCTCCTTAAAGGTTCACTGGTGCGAGCAGTGTCTTCCACTTGCTGCTTGCGCTGGCTTCGGCTTCCTTCTGACACCACTTCTTGGTCGCGGCACAATGACGTGATGCCAGAATGCAACCGTGGCTGATGGGAGCAGCAGGTAGAAGATGCTGCTTGCGCCAGGCGAACATTTCATGAGGTGCATGGGGGGGCACTCATGCAGTCAAAAGAGTGGGAGGAGGGGAGGTTGCGCTCAAGTGGCGGGGAACAGTGGGCACAAAGCACAGTGATGCAGAGTGCCACTGGCCCGGGCGCTAACCTCCCTCGCTATGCCACTGTTAACCACTAATATTCAGTGGGAGATAGCTAGTTATCTCTACTGAATATTTGCGGTTAATGGCTAGCTGCTAACTGGCTATGTCGCCCATATTCAAGCGCTGGCTGGCTATGTTTAGCGGGCTAATTGGACTGCATAAACAGCAGTCCTATCTTTGCCGGCTATTAACTTAACTGGCCAGTGCTCAATATTCACTTAGCCAGTTAAGTTAGCAGTGGCAAAAAAAAAAAAAAAAGGATATTCAATGCTGATCACCAGTAATATCTCAGCATTGAATAGCCAGGTTTAGCACTGGTGTCGGCTGCCTGACACTGGCTGTATATCAGACCCATATACTCAGTAGATCTAACAAAATGGTTCATAGACAACGGCGCGAAAGATAAAAGCGCGCGCCGACAATTGAGCGCAGCGCGCGCCGCCGCGCCTCTCTAAATTACAGTTTTTAGGGGCTCCGATGGGGGGTTTTGTTGGGGAACCCCCCCAGTTTACTTAATAGACATCGCGCCGGCGTTATGGGGGGTTTGGGGGGTTGTAACCCTCCACATTTTACTGTAAACTGAACTTTTTCCCTAAAAACAGGGAAAATGAAGTTTTCAGTAAAATGTGGGGGGGTTACAACCCCCCACACCCCCCACAATGCCCCCACAACGCGGCGCAATCTCTATTAAGTAAAGTGGGGGGGTTCCCCCCCACGCCCCCCCGTCGGAGCGCTAAAAACAGTAATTTAGAGCGGCGCGGCGGCGCGCTCAATTGTCTGGGCGCGCCTTTGTCCCGGCGCGCTTTTGACCTGACACCAACAAAATACTACTACTACTATTCATTTCTGTAGCACTTCTAGACATACGCAGCGCTGTACATCAAAATACAGAAACTAAATACTGCTACACCATTCAAAATGGCACTTAGACAGAACACCTTCACAAACTCACTCCTTCACGGTCTGCTAAAAACAGAGTTAAAACTCTGGTTAGATAAGAGACTAAGGTTTGTGAACACATTCTGGTCGCTATTCAGATTGTGAGAGACAGGCCGGATAACTCCTGTGGTCGGTACTGACCACGGATGTTCAATGCCAGGCTGTTTCAAGTAACTGCATTGAATATCCAGGTGGGGTTTTTTTTTTGCTGGCTTAAACTTATCCAGATAAGTCAATTTTCAGCGCTAGCCGATTCAGTTATAGTGGCCAAAGATAGGACTACTGTTTGCACGGCCCAATTTGGCTGCTAAACTTGGCTGGTCAGCACTGAAAATTGCCAGTTAATATGAGATATAGCTAGTTAAATTTTAGCCACTAAACATAGAAACATAGAAAGATGACGGCAGAAAAGGGCCAAGGCCCATCAAGTCTGCCCACTCTATAGACCCTCCCCTTAATATTATACAATGTTTTACCCTGACCCACTTAGGGATCCCACATGGGCGTCCCATTTATTCTTAAAATCTGGCACGCTGCTGGCCTCGATTACCTGTACTGGAAGCTTGTTCCATTGATCAATCACTCGCTCCGTGAAGAAATACTTCCTGGTGTCGCCGTGAAATTTTCCACCCTTGAGTTTGAGCGGGTGCCCCCTTGTGGTTGCGAATATTCAGTGCAGATAACATTATCTCACACTGAATATTCCGATTTATCCAGCTAAACACTTTTTAACTGGTCAGCACTGTTTCTGGCCGGTTAAATAGTACTGAATATCATCTGGAATGTGTTTAATCACATTGAAAAACAATGGTCAATAAAAACATTTATAGGGTCAACAATAAAATGTATAACCAGAGTGTGGCTCCAGTGACATGGTTAGCTTCCCCGACTGACGCTGCTTTTTGCTGCTTAGAGTGCTGTGAACCACCGGTTACAACAAAAGCACCCCTTTGAATAGTGTCGTGCTGCCGAGCCGGATACATTTTTTAGATCAGCATTAATCTTTCCCCATTTTCTTCTACTGATGATCTTTTTCAGCTTTCTGCCACTCCAGTAACTGAACGAGGTCCACGTGTCCTGGAAGCATTAAATAGCTACAAGAGCAGGTCAGACCCAAGAACTGCTACAGGTGTTCAGTTCTGATTTTTCTCTTACGAATCACGGCAAAGAGGGTAATTCTATAAACTCACCCCTCGAGTCTATGAAGGGCGCCTAATTATGCCCAAATATGGGTGCGATGCCCAGATGCACTTGCAACCTAATTCATTAACAAACCAATTAACATCAATAATTGGATGCTAACAATTAATGTTAATTGGCACCAATTAGAGGTTTGCCCAAAGGCACATCTTTGCTAAATAATGTAGAACAAGATGCACAGGTAAATCCAAATTGGTGCCAATTAACAGCAGTAATTTGCTAATTGACTCGTTACTCAAATTGTGTATGCAAACTGGGCAAACGCCAAATTTGCGTGTGCAGTTTTGAGCACCATAATTAGAATATAGCCAGCTGACATTCAGACCATAGGAGATAGCTGGTTGTCTCCTGTATTCCAAAGCAAAACTGGAAATTTAATGCTGGCACTGTATCCGACAAACTGATATTTATTGGCTGGCCAGCTAAATCCTAGCAGTCAAAGATAGATCTGCTTTTTAGGCAGGTCTGTCTGGCCACTGAACTTAGCTGACCAGCTGCTGAATATTGACAGTGAACATCTATGTTGCACAACATAGCCGGTCATTGGCCAATCTGCTGACCTGGATATTCAGCGGGCAGGGCAGGATTAATTCTTCGATGGCCCCTAGGCACACAAGTACACTGGGCCCCCTAGCTCTGGCCCCGCCCACACCCCACACCGGTGCCCCGCCCATATCCTGCCCCCATTTCCCTGTTTTATTATTTACTTCTTTATTTCCACTCGTATTTCTTTTTTTTTTTCTTTTATTATAAAATTCAAAACAAACAACAAAGATTACCATACCAGTGCCAGTGTACAGTTTTAGTTCTTTGCAAGCCCCAAACATCTCTGAACAAATCCCCCCTTCCTTCCCTTCCCACCTACTTGCCCAGGACTTTAACTCTGAACCCTTTCCATACGTATATAAAAGTGTTCAAATGCATTATAAAGCAGTAATACTATCCAAAACATAAGTCTATATTAATAACCAAGTTTGCAACTCGTCTCAACTGCCTCATTCTGTCATCCAAATTTAACCCATATGTATAAAGAACCAAATCTGTAACTCCTCTGGTACGTTCCACTCCATGTATACTAATTTGTAACAAAACAACAAGGCAAGTGGTCCACCAAAGAATCCAACGTGGAACAGAAGAAGATCAGCAGATCCCCTCTAAACGCGGCATCCACTATTCAGGCAAACTGGGAAAATCCCTTCTCTTCAAAATCACAGGTCTTTGGAACGACCTCACCACCCCGCTGCGGAACCTGAGCTCCCTTCAGTTATTCCGCAAACAACTGAAAACCTGGCTTTTCAGCAAATTGTAGCTCTATCCTTCCCTCCTTTCTCTCCCCCCTTCTACACATAAGTTCATGTAATCCTTTTTCTTCTTCTCTACCCACTATTTTAAGTTCTTGTAAACCGTGTCGAGCTCCATTCTCATGGAGATGATGCGGTATATAAACTTAAGGTTTAGATTAGATTAGATTAGAATAAGGAGATTCAAATCACTTTACAAATTAACAAATTTAAAAAAATGGAAAATAAGATATCATTTTATTGGACTAATACATTTTTAAATTAGGTTTCAGAGGTGAAACCCTCTTTCCTTAGGTCAGTAAAGTATACTGCTGTTACAGTATCCTGTCCTGACCTGAGGAAGGAGAATTTGGCCTTTAAAAGTTAGTCAAAAATGTATTAAATAAAATTAGTCCAATGAAACGATCACCGTATTTCCATTTTCTATTTATAAACATTTATCAACACAGCTACAATACTACTTTATCCTATAACAAAAAAATTAAAAAATAGAATTTTTTTTTTCTACCATTGTCGTCTTGATTTTCAGATAGGCTCTCTATCAGCTGAATTTGGGTTTTCCCATTTACACTTGAGTTCTCCATAGTTTATTGTAATCCACACAGTCAATAGCTTTGCTGTAGTCGATGAAGCAAAGGTATAGAGGATTTTGGTGTTCTTTGCTCTTCTCTAGTATTTGTTCTTTGCTCTTCTCCAGCTCCTTCTTCCCGTCTGCATCCAGGCCCTTTATGGACTTCTCAGAGGAGCTGCAGTTTGTAGTAACATTCGCACCACCAGATACTCCTCTTCCTCCTTCCCCACTGCATCCAACACCTGCAGCAAACACCCCCCCCCCGGAACTCCCTCTTCATGCATCCCGGAGCCGCCCCTCCCACGGCGCTCACCTGCTACAGAGGCTTCCGCTTCCATCCCATAGATGAAGAATGCTCATAGCAAGATCAGCCACAGCACCTGCAAGCCCAACACTTCCCACTGACGCAAACTGCCCATGTGGAAACAGGAAGCTGTGTCAGAAGAGAACTTTGTACTGAGCACCGCTTGCAGGTGCTGGGACTGATCTTGCTGTCGATGCCTGGTGGGGCCCGATCTTGCTGTCATTGGGGTGGGGGAGGCCCGATCTTGCTGTCATCAGGGGGGAGGGGGGCCCGATCTTGCTGTCATCGGAGCGGGGGTGGGGAAGCCCGATCTTGCTGTCATCAGGGTGGGAAGGCCCAATCTTGTTGTCATTGGAGCGGGGGTGGGGAGGCCCGATCTTGCTGTCATCAGAGGGGGGCCAAATCTTGCTGTCAAGGCCGTTAAAAAAAAATTTGAAAGGTGACGGTGAGAGGGCCCCCTTCACAATTTCAGGCCCTAGGCATGTGCCTCTTGGGCCTATCCGTTAATCCGGCCCTGTCAGCGGGAGATATCCGGCTATCTGGGGTATTATGGGGGTGGTGCCTCTTAGATGTATAACTTATATTCTATCTTTGGGACTTTGAGTTTTTTATTTAATTTAATTATATTCTTTTTCTTAGTTTTTCTTTTTTCTTATTTGAATTGTTACAATTTAATAATTGTTTTCTCAGGTACTTTAGCTAGATTGCGAGCCTTCGGGACAGTTAAGGAAGGTCTAAGTGCCTAAATTTATTTATTGCAATCTGCTCTGGGCTCCTGGGGAAGACGGGCTAAAAAAAATGAACAAATAAATAAATATAAGTTGGATATCTAGGTGGCCTGCAGAAATAGCAAGGTATAATTGAAATTAGGAATGTGCTGCCAGTAAATTTTCATTTTGTGTCATTTTCCTTGCCGTTTATGGGAATGCTTGTTTTGTTTAAGGATTTGGGGGCATTTTTTTTTTTTTTAACTACTGGAGCAATGTTGTCAAGAGTGCACGCTTTCTTTGGAAAGAGTGTGTACTCTTCCCGACAGGATATTTGTGATAAGGCAGATTCTCCCCATTGCCTGAAGGTTGATAGTCTCGAGTATTTTCAAGAGCGCACATAAACAATAAAAAAAACCCCACAAAATTTTGAGGGTTTTTTTTTCAGCTTGTTTTCATTTGAGAATGACACGAAACAACATCTGACATATCATTGACATTTCCCTTGTCATTTCAAATGAATGCACACCCCTATCTGAAACATCTAACCAGGACTATTTAAGTTATATAAGTACGTATATTCAGTAGCACTGCCTTATTGGAAAGGATTTCTGAACATAGGTATAACCTGAAAACATCTGAGTTAAATGTTTCAAATTAAATGTTCAGTGTACAGCTGAATATGGACTTCAGTATCTTGATATAAATATAGATATATAGATATATCCAACTCACTTTGACAGGAATTGTGGAAAATCTTACGGCCTCTTTTGCGCTAATGTCCCCGAAGCCCATAGAGATTTAAAGGGCTTCGGACTGTTGCCGCGCGGTAGCTGCTAGTGCGGCTTTGTAAAAGGGGCCGTTAATGAAACATATGACATTTTGCTTCTCCTGCTTTTAGATTTCTTTGCGGAAAGGAAATCAAAAAGAAGAAATGCATCTTTCGCTTACGAATCCGAGTCCCTCCCAACATTCCTAGTAAGCTTCTGCCAGAAAAATTGTCTGGGACAGTGGAGAATGGCTCCATAGACCTGAAGAAGAGAGGAAGGAGTAGGAACTCAGATAAGAACGGGTGAGTGGTGTCCAATAGGACGATACTGAGCTATGGTTGCACTCTATGCAACTTGATAAACTGGTAGTCCCCTGCCTAACCCACTTTACTTCTGCCAGTGAGAGGAGACTGTCAGCTGGAAATAATTTTTGCACTCCTCCATATTTGCACATTGTTTACACAGACCTTGGAATGGCACTGGTGTTCGATATTGGGCAGGAATCTTTGCTTGTCTTAGCTCAGCCTTTTCAACTGTAGTTACTTCCTATTCGTTCCAACTACATGACCTCAGCAGGGTCATCCCCGCAAGTTTTGTCGCTGTCCCTGTCCCATTCCTGTAAGCTCTGCCTTAACCACACAAGCCTTGAACACTTATGATTTTAAAGTGTTTGAGGCTTCTGCAGATGAGGACAGAACTTGCAGGAATGGAGCAGGGACAGGAAAAGAACTCGTGGGGATGGGAAAATGAATTCCCGCGGGGATGAGGAAAAATATGTCCCTGTGTCATTTTCTACTTGGAAGAACAGTATAGAAAATTGAATAAATAAATAGTGTGAAAAGTTTCAGCCTCTGATAACCAGAGCTGGTATTGTGACATCATAATGCCTCATCCCACCAATGTCTGAGAGCCAACCTCATCAGTGATGTCACAATGGCTTGATTGTCCTTTACTTGGCTCACTTTTATTATATTTTGATTTCTAGAGTGGTGTAGTGTAGAGAATGACATGGGGACAAATTTTCCCCATCCCCGCAGGAACTCAATTTCCTCATCCTGTCCCCCCAAGTTTTGTCCCTGTCCAGGTCCCTGCCCCATTCCTGTAAGCTCTGCCTTAACCACACAAGCCTCGAACCCTTATGATTTTAAAGTGTTTGAGGCTTGTGCAGATGAGGACAGAGCTTGCAGGAATGGGACTGGGACAGAAAAATAATTCTCTGGGATGGGACGGGAAAATGAGTTCCTGTGGGGACAGGGGAAAATTTGTCTCCGTGGGGCTGAGAAGGCATTACCATTTCTTGCTGCAGAAGTGTCTATAGATCATGCAGTATTTATTGGCCATTCACTGGAAGAAGAACATATAATGACTGATGTGGAGTAAGCCTTTACTTTGGAGCATATCAGACAGTTCACTGAAGTTCTCTGTTGATGTAAATATACATGCACTGTGAAGTTTGTTTTTTTAGTTTGAGTAGAATAAGTTATTTAAGTTGCCTTAGGACTTGAGAGAGAAAGAAGAGATGGGGAAAGAAGGAGGAAGTGTTATTTTGGGACCAATGGGACCTCTTCCATAATCTTTCTGGCAGAGGTGGGGAGTTAAGTTGTACATGCCCAAATAAATAGCATTAACATTTTTCACTAGGATGGGGGAGCACTTTTAAGTGTTTAGAATTTTCCTACTTGAAAGTTGGCAATCATAAGGTTTGGGTTTTTAGACCAGTGATTGAAACTTTGAGCCAAAAGAGAACAGACAGTAGTTGGTCTGACTCAGTGTTTTCTGAGGTCTTTTCCCCCATTATATAATTAAACAGTAAAAAAATTGTTGCAATTATATTGGCTAGGTAATTTACTGGTAAACAGATCTACTGGTCTTGAGTGTTTGAATATTCACCATGGATAAGCAGGCCATGTTACCCTTGAGGGTTTCTCTCTTACAGTTGGCTTCCTCACGAATTCCAGCGGCAGAGGAGGAGAACTGTGAGGAGGAAAAGAACCAAGTTTCTACTGGAAGATGCCATTCCCAGTGTGAGTATCTGCCATCCGGCTCTTCCCTTTCACATGTGTTCTTAAGAGGCCGTGTTTCTTTTATCTGCAATCTGGAAGAGCATTTTAGAATGGGAGCATGTGAGAGCCCCAGAGACTTCTTTTTACTGCAGATTCCTAAGGCACTCAGGTGGCCTCCAGGTTATAAAGAATACAGTTAACTCCTGGTTTTTCAATGCCTGCTTCCAGGCAGGGTTAAAGCATAGGCAAACTAGGCATATGCTGAGGACTTAACCCCAAAGAGCAAAGAAGCAGTGGGGAAGGAACTGTCAACCAGGGATAATGTAACATTTATTAATCCCCCCCAAAAATCTATATAAAATGTACAAGACGAATGAAAACAATCTGTGTTGAGTTGAATTAAGGAGTTGAGATCAATCTAATTCACAGGCCCGGCACGGTCCATGTTTCGGCTCTAAGAGCCTGCCTCAGGGGTTCAATAAATATCTAAAAAATGAATAATAATGACAATTTACAAAAACATAAGTTACTAACACCAAAAACTGACTGAGTAAACATGAATGATTATATGAACAAACTAACCTCCCCTTTTACAAAACCATGGAAGCGTTTTTTAGCGCAGCCTGGTGTGCTCAATGCTCTGTGTTGCTCCTGATGCTCATAGGAACTCTATGAATGTCAGGAGCAGCGCAGAGTATTAATCTTGCCAGCCGACGCAAAAAACGCTTTTGCGGTTTTGTAAAAGAGGGGGGGTAATAAAGTATGATAAAGACATATTAAACTGAAGAATGCAATACGAAACTAAACACCCCATGCAGATATAAAAAGCATAAACATACACTTTACAGTTATTCTAAAAACCAAAGATAATATTTCAAATTATTGGAATGAAAATCAAATAGTGACAAAAACAAAAATATGTGACTATGAAACTGAAAAAATTGCATAATACGAAAAAGTGTGCAGGAGGAAGAACTAACGATTGAAGACGTGATTAGAGAAATATGTAATTCAGAACATACCCAGTGGATGGCAATCTAATCGCATATTCTAAAATTTCACCTGCAAATTTTCACACTTAGGAGCATATTCTATACATTTCTTCTATAAAATCGGTATCAGCTAGAACGCATACCTTTTATAGAATCGCTCTAAGCACCACTGTGTGATGCATAACTTAGATGCAGCCATTTAGGCCAGCTTAAACCAAGCCTAAATGGCAGTGCCTAAGTTGTGCACACATTGGCATATATTCTATAAACTTGCGTATAACTTAACACAACACCCACAATCCACCCCTAACAACACGTATGCGCATTAGAACTGTGGTGACAGGGACAAATTTTTTCCCCGTGTCATTCTCTAATGCACCTGACCTACCCATGCCCCTCCCAAAGCAACGCCCCCTTCTGAATTGCATGAAATCCAGTTTATTGTTTATAGCGCCCATTGTTACAGAATAATGTGCAGCCAGATCGGCGCCCAAATCATAATTGGTGCCAATTAAGTGCTTGGTAGCTCCAACGATTTAATCACTGGAGCCCATTATCTAATTGTTTTGAGTGACGACCTGGAATCAGTGCCCAAATTTGACGATCTTTATAGAATCCATGAATTAGTGTGTAACTGCTGGGGGAATGTGGATGTGGGAAGGGCATGGGCAGGTCAAGGGCATGTCCAGCACATAAGCGCTAAGGTTATAGAATGCTGTCATTTACGTGTGTAACTGATACCAGTTAGGTACGACATTTACACTAGGAGGAGGTCATACTTAAAGTTACACATTGTAAATGTGGGCTTATGCTAGTGCTCTAGAACAGAAATTATGTGTGCAATTGGCATTATAGAATTTATGTTTAACCCGTATGCGTTAAGCACCTAGCTTTAGGCGACCTGCACAAAATTACCACCTAAATGTTTAGTAAGAGCCCTCTCAGATTTTTTGGGGTTTTTTTTTTCTTTTACAGAGTGACTTCACTTCTGCCTGGAGTACAAATCATCACCTTGCCAGTATATTTGACTTTTCATTGGATGAGATTCAAAGTCTAAAGAGGTAATGCCATGTCAATAGGGACTTCTGGAAACAAGCACAAACTACCCCGAGATTTCATTGAGGTTTCCAGTTCAGAAAAAATATCATTCTGCTATTGGTTCTTAGACTTTTCAGGCCATGAGGGTGGAGAACACAGATTTCCCAACTTATATAAATTGGGCCTTTACCAAGGAAAAACGTAACCTGAGGTAGCTGGTAGATACTTGTGACCCTGAGTGTTCCTATCATAAAGGAATTGTTAATAATAATAACTTTATTCTTATATACTGCCATACCACATAGTTCTAGGCGGTTCACAGCAAAGAGGACTGTACAATCAATGAAAAATACAATTGACATGGAAATACATCAATGAAAAATCAGAATTACAAATTTACATTAAGGTAAAATATCAATTTACAAATTTGCCAAATAAATCAGTTTTCAGCATCTTCCTAAAAGACAGATAAGACCGAGCCTGAGAAATAATGGTACACAACCAAGAGTTCATTTTGCCTGCCTGGAATGCAAATAATTTGTCAAGAAATCTCTTATAACGACAAGATTTTAGAGTCGGGTAAGCAAACAAATGATTTCTTCGGGTGATCTTATTTGGTTTATACCGTTCAAAACGGGAGGATAGATAAACTGGAGCCACACCAAATAAAGCCTTGAAACAGATGCAACCAAACTTGAACAATATTCTTGCCTCAAATGGCAACCAATTTAACTATTGATAGAATGGACTAACTGTAACATGATCGTATTTTTTCAGACCAAAAATCAAGCGAACTGCTGTGTTCTGAATGATTTTTAATCTTTTTGAGAAGTTTCTTATGGGATCCCAGATAGATTATATTGTAGTAATCAAAAACAGACAAGATGGAAGATTGCACTAATAACATAAAGGATGTACTGCCCCCTGTCAAGCTTTCCATCACCCCAAAGGCCATATGGAAAAAAAATAGGATTTTAAGTTATCTCCAAAGCGAGTGTGCCCTAATTATACATAGGAGGTAATTCTCAATCAATCACCTAAAGTTAGATGCTGGAAAGATGCATGTTAAATGCAATTTCTATGATGGCTATTACAGAAAACTACGAAAAGGGCAAAGCTATAAAAAATGCAATTAAGTGTTATACTAAAACATACGAGGAAAAAGGACCTCAAACACTCAGACACTAGATAAGAACATAAGAATAGTCTTACTGGGTCAGACCAATGGTCCATCAGGCCCCGTTCTCACGGTGACCAATCCAGCCAAAACCCAAGGAGTAGCAATATTCCATGCTAATACAAGAGGAGTTCCATCTCCTTTATCATCTTGGTCACTCTTCTTTGAACCTTTTCTATTGCCGCAATATATCTTTCTTGAGATAAGGAGACCAAAATTGAACACAATACTCTAGGTGAGGTCACAGCATGGAGTGATACAGGAGCATTATAACATTCTTAGTCTTGTTAACCATCCCTTTATTAATAATTCCTAGCATCCTTTTTGCTTTTTTGGCCACTGCCACACATTGGGCGGAAGGTTTCATCGTATTGTCTATGATGACACCCAGATTCTTTTGTTGGGTGCCAGCCCCCAAGGTGTGCCCTAGCATTCGTTAATTGTGATTTGGGTTATTATTTCCAATGTGCATCACTTCGCATTTGTCCACATTAAATTTCATCTGCCACTTGGGCGCCAGTCTTCCAATTTCCTAAGGTCTGCCTGCAATTTTTCACAATCCGCATGCGTTTTAACAACTTTGAACAGTTTAGTGTCATCTACAAATTTAATCACTTCACTCTTCATTCCAATTTCCAGATCATTTATAAATAAGTTAAATAGCACCAGTCCCAGTACCGACCAGTCCCAGTACAGATCCTTGTGGCACTCCCCCGTTTACTCTCCTCCATTGAGGGGTATTGAATTATCATAGGTCCTTAAAAAAACTCACTATTGTTGAATTTTTTATTAACCACTCAAAAAAAAAAAGCAATAATGTGTGATACTAACCCTTTATTTGGCATTGTTGCTCAGAAGCAACATGTGTTTCTATGGGAGATCTGCATCTCCAAATGCCTGTTACTTTGGCACTTTTGCTCTCATTGAACGTCAAGTTACGTAAAACAGCTGTTTCACCATCTGCCAATTAAAGGGTTAAAACAAACAAACTAACTAAAAAGGACCTCAAACACCCAGACACTAGATATTACACCTGTGTCTCTGCTGGGGTAATGACTATTATCACAATTCCTTAAAAAAAAAACCTCCTTGTTGAATTTTTAATAAACCAACCACTATAGAATTTTAAGTATCCAAAACAGCAACTCAGCTATTGTGGTAACAACAAATCAATATTTTAATGTAGAAACATTTAACTTTCACCCGACGGTGATTCAGCCATTTCACTCCAAAGGCTTCCTCAGGTGTACTGTTTCCATACTGATGTAAGAATGCAGAACTGACAATTCACCATAAAAGCATCTGCCACATTTTATTCACTCTTTAGGAATAACACATGGCCATTAAAGCATCCTGCTCTTTTGCCTTTGGAATGAAATGGCTGAGTCACCACTGAGTGAAAGTTAAGTATTGGAGAGGGAGGGGCTTAGAAGGGCCAGGGGGTGGAGAGGAGGAGAGGTGCTGGCACCCCTACCAAGACAGTGCCCGGGGTGGTCCGCCCCCTTTACTATACCACTGCCTCTGAGGGATAGGTAATAGCTTTTCATTCTTCCATTTTAGTGCAAGTTCGGGGCAGCCATTCTTATCTGACCTGGACTCCACCGACGCTGCCAGCACATCAGGCTCAGCATCGACAAATTTCTCCTGCAAATCGATGTAAGAGGACAATAGCAACTGAATGGGATTCGTCATCAGGGCTTCACATGCTACCTGCTTAGGGTTTTGCCAGAAAATATGCAGTGTCTTCCTAGCTTTCTGTCTGGATAACTGTAAATCCATCTCTGTGCCTATATTGGCCTTTCTCTTTTTTGTCTCTTTCCTTTTCTCCAAGTTCTGTTCAGATTCTATAATTTCTTCCTGCATCTCTACAGCATCGACCTACCTATTCATCAGTTTTCTTTTTTGCCCCATGCCTGTTTATCAGACTGCCTGCATTCACATAGGACCCTTTCTCACTCTGTTTTCTCTCTTATTCACGCTTTCTTTGTATGCTCAGAGGAGAAATGCGTTACCTAACCATGTATCCCAGTCAGGCTGTCCGTTACTAGAAAGTCCATTACTAGAAAGTATCGCATAAGGGAAGAAATATCATATTATGCAGTGCCTCGCAAACTTTCCAGCTGGCAGCACACTAAATCCAGTGCCCCGGCCGGAAGGCACCCGGAAGTATTTGGAGGCCCATCTGGCTGCGACCTGCTTCGGTGAAGGGGGAGGTGTGGGTAGAGGAGAAGGGACGCTGGCTGACTGCCTACAGGACGTGCCTCTCGCTGCAAGAGGCATGTCTTGTAGGCAGTCATCTGGCGCAGATGACTCTCCTCCTCACCAGTGTGTCGCGGCACAACTGAAATCTCAGGAGGCACATTGGTGTGCCGCACACAGTTTGCGATACACTGATATAAAGGAAGAGCAGCATATCAAACCAAATAAACCATATGTTAGTGGAAGGCACTGTGTACAGCTGAAGAACTCTTCTGTTTGTTCTTCAGGTGGAACCTGGGTAGCCGGAAGAGGAAACTGGCAGCTAAAGAACACCCATCAGTGGGGGCTAAGAGAAGGGCCTCAGAACAAGCCAGCATACAGAATGGCTACCTGCCAGAAGCCATGGAAGCAATAAAAGCATTGGATCACCAGGACAATGGCATTGATAGCCACACCTTTGAAAACATCAGTGAGGACGACTCATCCCTCTCCCACCTCAAATCCTCCATCACTAATTACTTTGGAGCAGCAGGGAGATTAGCCTGTGGTGAGAAATACCAGGTACTGGCCCGAAGGGTAACAGCTGAGGGAAAGGTCCAGTACTTGGTAGAATGGGAAGGTAGTACCCCCTACTGATTTAAAAAAAAAAAAAAATGGACAAAAAGGGTTATGGACAAAATCATCAGATAATGTTATCTAACCAAAAGAGGACGTGAAATAGGAACAGCTTTCACATTCCGGGAAACAGTAAAATTTTCTGTGTTGTTTGGGGAGATTGGGGACGGATGGTGTGATCTTCACATACAGCCTATAGCTCTTCTGCAACAGGTGCTGTCTAAGAAGCTCTGACAAAAAGATTGAAGAGCAAATCACATTCAGGTTCTCAGAAATTATACTTTGCCCTCAGTCACCTGTTGAAATCTCACAGTGCAGGTACACTGTGTGTGAGGACAGGGCATATGTGCCCTTGGGAGCTGTGAGTGGATACATAGCTTTAATCTTCTGCTGTAGAAGATGCCAGAGGCAGTTAGAAGCAGAACTGCTCTATTAAAAAAAAAAGAGATGAAAAGAAGAGAAATAATTTAAAATAAAACCAAACAAAAACTAGTATGAGGTTAGAGGAAAGGACTGTATCTCAGTGTGATAAGACATTTGAATTAAGTTGTTTTGCAGCAGAAGAGAGAGTCTGCATGCCAGGAAAAAAATGCCCATTTTGGGGACTTCTGAGGTTTACTGTCAAATAAGCAGGGTCCAAGGAACTAATGGAAGATTGCACTGTATTTCCTGCTGAGAGAAACTGTGGGACTCCACAGAAATCCAACCTTTTTAAAAAGTGGTTCATCAGTGCACAAAATACCTGCAGAACAGTGCAATATTTAGATATCACCAAACTGTATTTTAGTCAGATTGTCACTAGTCATTATGGAGTCCCCAGGTCAATTTTCAAAAAGATTTGTGCACTTGGCAGCAATGGCAGGTTGCACAAATCTTTTGTGCTAAAAATATTACTGTAACCAATGCTTAATGTTTGGCCATCTAAATTACTATACCACGCACAGTTAAGGTGGCAATTCTATATCCATGCAGTGAGCACCTATTCTTTATAGGCATCTGGGCACTCAGATACTGGTATTGAATACTTAGGCTTACCATATTTTAATCCAGAAAAACCTGGACACATGAACCCACCTCATTCCACCTCAGCCTCACCCTGTTCTGCCCTAACCATGCCCAGTTCCACCTCCAGACCCGCCCTGATCCACTCCCAGCCCCGCCCCCTCTCTTCCCCAATGAGCTGCGACCACGTCTGGAGGGTCTCAAGCAAGCGCAGATGCATGTGACATCAGCCACGCCTGATCAGAGGCCCTCCTGATGTGGCCAGAGCTTGTCGATGCTTTCCAAAACCCGGACAAACTGCTGGGTTTTAGATAGTCTATCCGGGAGCCTGGACAGTCCTCTAAAGAGAGGACATATCTGGGTTTTTCATGACCTCTAGTAACCATATGAATACTAGCACAACCTGGTATTGTTGCGCCTTATTTTTAGGTGCCTGCAGTTATACCAGCCATAGACGTAAAATTTCAGGCAACCAAATGCAGCAAGAGAGTGCATAGCTTACAGTATTGTGTAAGTTATATGTAGAACTGGGAGAGGTGTCCATGCCCCCTCCATACCCTGCCCACTTGTATGCCCTCCCTTGTAGTCGCACACTATAGCACTTACACCCGTCCTAACAGAACGGTGCTTAGGGTGCTCGAACCTGTAAATGTGACTTTTCAAAGCACTTATGCACCCAAAGAAATTAGGATCCGTGAATGCATAGTTATAGAACTGCCCTTCACATGTTTTCATTTGGGTAGGATTTTAGGAATAACCAGGGGCAGAAAAAAAAATTATACAGAGGCAAATTTCAGCCAGTCCCTGTATAATTTAGGTACTTGATGTTCAAAAGGGTGTAACCAGAGAGGAGAGGCTCCTTCCCAGTTAACCCCCACTGAGCTGGACCTGGCAATAGTCAGCTTCACTTAAGGGGTTAGTGCCATATATATTGCCTGTGACTGTGCAAGCACTGCCTGATTAGTGCCATGGGCAGAGTTGGAACTTTACCAGTTAGAAGCAATATCTAGTCTGCTAACCAATAAAGGCAAAAAGGCTGTCCTATTTATATCCACTATTTATATCCACTATCTGAATATCAGCTGGTATGCGGTTAACTTCTGGATGACAGTGCATACTGAATGTCTTGAGGCCAGACATGACCCAGCATTGAATATCCGGGGTTAATTCAGTCCACAATTGTAAGAATCTCAAAGACCGCTGACCAGCGCAGACTGACTGTCTTCTGTCCCTAAGCTTTCAAGTTTGAATGAACGAATAGCAGAATATGAAATCTATTTAAAATGTTATGCATTTTTAGCAGTGCTATGTTCAAGGAGAGTGTCCCTGAAAATCCCGATAATTTTAAATAGTTAACCTAGCTTTTTAAAGTTAGGCAGTTCAATGTTTACCTTGCCAGTAGTGGCAAGCAGATGGGCTTCTTTACCATTTGCATTCAAGAATTTTTGTACTAAAATGTACTGTTGGTAGCTTTCTGTGGGAGCTGGCGGGGAACTTTCGGTTTTATATGTGTGGCTTTTTCATCATTTTGGAACATTGCATTAGATTTTGAAAGCATGAGTTCACGGGCAAGTCAAACATCCTTCTTGTCTTGCCATGACATATGTACCGTGTTTCCCCCCAAATAAGGCAGTGTCATATCAATTTTGGGTCAAAAAAATGCATTAGGGCTTATTTTCGGGGATGTCTTATTTTTTTTCATGTACAACAATCATCTCTCCCTTCCTCTCTTCCACCTCAATTCTTCCTCTTTCCTTTCTCCCCCCCCCCCAGTGCAGCATCTTTCCTCCCCTCTCACCCATCCCCTTATGCAGCATCTTTCTATCCCTCCCTCCCATCCCCCTGTGCAGCAGAACCCCATAGACCCTCCCACCGTAAGACTAACATATCTCCACACTGAGGCTTCCAAAAACAGCAGCAGCGACAGCGTTCTGAACAGGATGCTTCACGGTCTTCCCTGCCAGGACTGGGTCTTCTCTCTGCAGCAACTTTCTATCCCTCCCATCCCCCTGTGCAGCAGAACCCCACTGACCCACCTACCGTGACGTGGCAGAGGGAAGACCCCAGCAGAGAAGGCCACAAAGTAGCCTGTTCATAGTGCTGCCGCCGCCGCCGCTGCTTTAGGAGGCCTTGGAGCAGAGGTATGTCAGGTTGCTGAATTAATCCGTTTGATTTTTTTCAGTGAATCGGGCAGAACTAGTGTCAGGGATAGAGTTGGGGAGTGTCGGGGACATTTGGGGGGGGCTTGGGGGTCGATCTTAACTAGGGCTTATATTGGGAGCATCTTTAAAAATCATGCTAGGGCTTATTTTTGGGATACATCTTATTTTCAGGGAAACAGGGTATGTATGTGTGGGATAGTTTCATAAGAAGGTGCCAATGTCAAATCTCAAAAAAGGCACTTATTTTATAAAGGCTCTCAGAACTATCTCCCCCCAATAGCAAACAAATTCCCTTTCACAATTTTACACCGCCAGCTTCAAAAATGATCTGAATGTATGCATGTTCTCTTGGAGCAATGCCTCCAAATGGGTTTGTTTTGCACATACCATGACAGTAATGAACCGTACTCCTAAGCCAGGGTATGCGGAGTGTGATCTCAGTCTCAAATTTACTGCTAATGCTGACCGTAGTATTTGTATTGTGCCAAAGAGCTTCCTTCTGGAGTTCATATCGTAACAACATGTACGATAGGCAATTTATCCAGATGTGTATGAAAATTCCTTTTAATGAGGCCTGAGGCTTCCAACGTTATGGGAAATATTTCTGGGTCTTTCTGCCACATTTTCTTGGTCTCAGACTGCATTTCTTGGTCCTTGAGGATCTTTGCTTTCTCCACGTGAATCACAGAGTAATAGCTTTGGACTGACATCTCAATAATCAATGCATTTCTGCTGTTTTCTCTTTTACCACTATATATGTACTGATGTATATTATATAGTATGCTCACACATATTAACTCCATCCCTACCCCACTATGGTGCACCATGAGCACCAGCGCATGGTGCATGTACATAATATGCACCCACTTGTTGGGACACCTACCTTTTACACATTTATACCTACACAATATCCCCTGAATTCTATATATGGCGCCCAAAATGGTGTGCCAAAATTTGGCATGCATCAACCATATTCCATAATTACACATGTAACTTAATTGACAAATGATCAATTTTAATTGGCAATAATAGGGTGCTAATTGGCAACAATTAAAATTTACGTGCTCATCTTCCTAGATGGATCTGAAAAGGGGATATTGGGCCTGGACAGATCAGGAGCATTCTACAAATTGCATGCAGTGTTATATAGTAGAATATGGCAGATCTGCATCTAATTTAGGCATGAGGATTTACACTAGCTAAGCTTTCAGTTGGTGTAAATCCCAAATTGGTATTTTTCTGCCATTGTTTGCCAAGTTACTATATTAGAACAGAGGTGGGCTACCTCTGCACTTTATTTCAAATAATAATCATCTTCAATTTCTTGGTCATGTGGGGCTGGAGACAGGGCAGGATTAATTCGTCGAGGGCCCCTAGGCACTCAAGTACACTGGGCCCCCTGCCCCGCCCCACCTCACCATGCGCCCAGGCGGAAACAGGAAGCTGCGTCAGAGGGAAGCTTTGGGCAAGCAGCACCGCTTGCACAATTACGTTGCCTTTCCTACCCGCATTGCTTGCTTGTCTTACTTTCCATCGATGGGGGGGGGGCTCGCGTTGCCGAACCGGGGGGGTGGCCCACATTGCCGATCGATGCTGGAGGGGCCTGTCGCCATTTGAAAAAACAATGTTGATGCCCCTCATCGGGCCCCCCTGACCATTTCGGGCCCTAGGCATGTGTCTACTTGGCCTATTGGTTAATCCTGCCCTGGCTGGAGGTACCAGAGGCCTCCAGGGAGACAACCAAGCAGGAACATCCTTGCTACTCAGGAGTATGTAATGAACTCCTCACGATGAAAGAGGACAACGAAAACAGAGCTTCTACAGGGTGGACAGTAGAGTATATCCTTTAGGTGGACCAGTTCAATTTCTATGTCAAAACCTGAGGCTACAAGTTCTAATCGTACGTGAGACATTTCATCACAAATGACTTTTGAATAGCTCTATTTGCAATCAATATTCTTGAGATGTATTTGCATAAATTTGGGCTGAGAACCATGTTAACTTCCATTGATTGTTTACTCCAAAGACTCATTTAAATACCACTGCAGGGACTAGTGGATACCTAGATTATTACACACTGAAGCCCTGATTCTATAAATGGCGCCTAAAAATTAGGCACTAAGGAACACGACTCACAGTGGCTATCAATCTTCAGGCGCCATTTATAGACTCACACCTAGTGATGCCGAAATTAGACTGAAGCACCAGTAGATATAGTTTTCTTGGCCTAAATACCGGTGCCTAAGTCCAATCTAGGCGCTTACATTAAAAAAACACCCAAGTTCTGCCCACAATCTGCCCTTAACCATGCCTATTTTCTGGTAGGTGCCTCGGGCTAGGCAGGCGCCTACTGATTTAGACACCTAACTAGCAATTAATTTTAACTTATGACAATTATTGAGCCACTTAAGATTGTTATCAGCACTAATCAAGTTAATTAAAAAATTAAGTTAGGTGCCTACTTTGGCTAGGAATGCTGATGTAGATGCCTAATTTTAAGCGTCTTTTATAGAATCTGGGTCTGAGTTCCTGAACATCCTGTGCTCCCTCATCTTGGTCACTTTTTAATAACAGATCCAGAAATGTCTCACTGTTTACACTCGTTTATATGCATTTTCTCTTTTGACAATCATGGCATTGACCAGCTGGTATACCTTAGGTGTAATAGGTGCCATGCTCTCATGCTGGAACCATTTTTTATCAGATAAACTAAAGACCTAATGTACTAAAGGATTTTCTTCTATTTTTGTATATATGGGAAAAAGTTTAATACATAGGGCCTTAAGGATTATGTCAGAATCTCATCAAAAGAAATCATTGTGTTTGAATCATATAAAAAAGTATGAAAAAAGAAAATGAATTAAAAGTGCCTATAAAGAAATTTATGTATTCCATTAATTGGAGCCCAGTTTAATAACAATGGGGTTTCTGTTTCTTTACCTATTGCTGCTTTTGGATACATAAAAAAGCATATTTTCTGATTGTATTACATGATGTGTAACAGCTAAACCAAATCTTTATTTTATTGTTCTGCTTAATACTGACTGATAATTCTTGTTGTGCTTGTATATTTTGGTAGAGGCTGACAGAAGGAATGTGCTCATAAAATTCCATAAAGTCTAGAAAAATAAATAAATAAATTATTCAGAATCGAGCTGTGTCCAGCACTGTTGAGGTTTGAATTCTACTAAGCTGAAATCCACATTTCTTTCCTGCTTGGGGATCCTCCAATGTGCCAGGTCCAATATACCCACTTTGTTCATGAGTGCTCCTTCCTCCATTGTAGTTGAGTTAGACCAGTGTTTTTCAACCGCTGTTCCGCGGCACACTAGTGTGCCGTGAGATGTTGCCTGGTGTGCCGTACGGTCAGGGCCGCCATCAGGGCAGTACCACCAGTCTAGGGAGAGGGGCGGTCCGCCCCACGTGGACAGGAGAGAGCTGGACGGGGGATCCGCGGAGTTCAATACATCTTGAGCCGCGAGGCTTGTCTTCTGTTCCTGCCTGCCCTGCAGCTAACATATAGCCGATCGCAAGCGTTCCCCGATGTCAGCGCTGACGTCGGAGGGAGGGCTTAAGCAAAGCCTGCCCTCCGACGTCAGCGCTGACGTCGGAGAATACTTCCGTTCGGCTATTTGTGTGCGGCAGGGCAGGCAGGAAGCAGAAGACAAGCCTCGCGGCTTGAGCTTCGTTTTGCTGAGAAAGTTGCAAAGATGGGCTGGGAGGCAAACACGGAACACAAAAGGGGGGAGGGAGTGCGTTTTGGACACAAGGCATGAACTTGGGAGAGAGGAAGGGAGGGAAAGAGATGCTGAGGTGGGGGAGGGAATGGGTTTTTGGACACAGAAGGCATGGACTTGGGAGAGAGGAAGGGAGGAAAAGAGATGCTGAGGTGGGGGAGGGAATGCGTTTTTGGACACAGAAGAAATGGACTTGGGAGAGAGGAAGGGAGGGAAAGAGATGCTGAGGTGGGGGAGGGAATGCATTTTTGGACACAGAAGAAATGGACTTGGGAGAGAGGAAAGGAGGGAAAGAGATGCTGAGGTGGGGGAGGGAATGCGTTTTTGGACACAGAAGAAATGGACTTTGGAGAGAGGAAGGGAGGGAAAGAGATGCTGAGGTGGGGGAGGGAATGAGTGTTTGGACACAGAAGGCATGGACTTGGGAGAGAGGAAGGGAGGAAAAGAGATGCTGAGGTGGGGGAGGGAATGCGTTTTTGGACACAGAAGAAATGGACTTGGGAGAGAGGAAGGGAGGGAAAGAGATGCTGAGGTGGGGGAGGGAATGCATTTTTGGACACAGAAGAAATGGACTTGGGAGAGAGGAAGGGAGGGAAAGAGATGCTGAGGTGGGGGAGGGAATGCGTTTTTGGACACAGAAGAAATGGACTTGGGAGAGAGGAAGGGAGGGAAAGAGATGCTGAGGTGGGGGAGGGAATGAGTGTTTGGACACAGAAGGCATGGACTTTGGAAAGAGGAAGGGAGGGAAAGAGATGGTTGTGTACACGGGGAATAGAAGAAAGGAGAATTTTTGGTCATAGGGAGGGAGTGAGGTACAGATAGTGGCATACCAGGGTGGGGGGGGGCGGACTGCCCCACCCCGGGTTTACGTCCCAAGGGGGTGCACAGCTGGCCACCCTCCAGTGTTGTCCCTAGGCCGGCAAACTGCGGCTCTTTAGCCACTTGAGTGCCACCGCCGCCAACAGTGTTGTTGGCGGTGGCAGCATTATAAAATACTTTCTTTGTGTTTATTTGATTCCTATTCAAGAGAATTACTTTATATATAGTCAATATAGGCACAGAGTTAAATTTTTTAACATTTTCTAATGGTGGTGTGCCTCGTGATTTTTTTCATGAAACAAGTGTGCCTTTGCCCAAAAAAGGTTGAAAAACACTGAGTTAGACCATAAAAATATAAGAGTTGTACCAAAGGTTCCATCAAGTCCAGTATCCCAGTTCTAACAGTGGCCAATCCAAGTCAAGAACCTGGCAAGATCCTAAAACAGATTTTATGCTGCTTATTCTAGAAATAAGCCACTACTACTATCCATTCAGTCAGTCAGTCGGCTCTGGCTCTTGGATACTCTGTAGGCCTGTCTTCACCATGCTTCCCTGTTTTCCTTGGCTTCTTTCAATTGCTTGATGTTCATTCCTGTGTCATTCTTGATGGTACCCAGCCAACAAGCCTTTGGTCTCCCCTGCTTCCTTTTACCACTGTCCATTCCAAGTAGCACCTCCTTCTCCTAGTGAATTTGCTCTTATCACATGTTCAAACTAGGTCAGTTTCTGTCTGAGTAGCCACAGGTAACCAGTGTAAAAAATGTAATAATGGAATGACTATCAGCCCTAGAGTCTAGACTACACACTTTAATTTTACAAATAGCATGCACAGTTATGAGTGCAATTGTTTAGTTTGTTTTATTTATTTATTTATCCCCGCCCTTATCCATGGCACGTTACACACTTACATACAAAAATATAAAATTACATATAACAAACAAGTCACATCAACGACAAACATACCTACAAACAACAAAAAAGCAGACAGCAAAATACATCAGTGACCAGCACCCTACTATCATCAATCTCTATTCTTCCTCATTCAACCTCAATTATGCATGCATAATTGTAGAACAGCACCATGTGCATACCTTAATCACATAATTGGCATTTAATTACAAAGTAACATAGTAACTGATAGCAGACAAGACTGAACAGTCCATCCAGTCTGTCCAATATTTACATACATTATAAATTCATAATTACAATAAATTGTATTTTTTCATAAGTTATTTCTGTCCTTAGGTTCCAGCTACTGAAGTTGCCATGAAGCTCACTTAGCCTATTCGAACCATCTCTTTGCGGGATACAGACCGTAGTAGAGTCTGCCCAACATCGGTACACACAGCCAGTCACATTTTCAGGATTCACGATGAAAATACTAGCATGATATACATTTGCACGCGCTACTAGATCCACTGTAACAAATAATAACTTGACTGGCTATGTGTGCTTGCAGGGGAGGGTTGAGAAGCACTGATCTAGGGCAGTGGTTCCCAACCCTGTCTTGGCGGACCAGCAGGTCAATCGGGTTTTCAGGCTAATTCTAATGAATATGCATGAGAGAGATTTGCATAAAATGGAAATGACAGGCATGCAAATCTTCTCCATGCATATTCATTAGGGCTAGCCTGAAAACCCGATTGGCCTGATGGTCCTCCAGGACAGGGTTGGGAACCACTGATCTAGGGTAGTCAAAACTGACAAACATAAGCTTTCTTAAAGTACCTAGGACGTCCTTTAGAATAAAGACCTACAGTTCACCTTAAGCGTTACGTAACCCTGATGGGCGGATCTTAGGTAACTCCGAAACTCTCATCTGACAGTGTCTGAACCGTCAGACTTCGTCCTGTTCATGCTTCGGACACCAATAAAGTTTGAAGAAGAAAAAAAAAAGCCTCCAAGTGCTTGCCGGGGGTTGCCGTGGTAACGGCGGAAGTCAGGCTCCAGGCGGGCGGAAGGAAGGCTGAGGCAGAGCTTGTGGGGCGGTGATGGCGGCGTTGGCAGTGGTGGAGGAGCTGCTCTTGACCGCCTCAGGGCTGGAGGAGCTCCGGGCGTTGAAGACAGCCGTGCTGGCGTTGCCGCTGAGCAGCTTGAGGGAGAGCGCCCTGGACCTGAGCCTGGCCCGCATTTTCTCCCTGCTCAACGATGGCGACGGGTGAGAAGGCAGGTCTGCGGGTCCTTCGGGGAGAGGGCGCGGGCTACTGCCATTGGGGGGAGTTGATTTTTGCTTGCCTGTCCTCAGCTATAAGTATTGGAGAGGGCACAGGACAACTCGGGGTCTAGAACTGGCAACAGACCTTAAATGATAAGCATTCGTTAGACGTGTTAATCCTTCCCTTGGCCAGTGTTTCTCAACATAGTCCTGGTGATCTCGCAGCAAGTCTAACTTTTAGGATATCTGTAATGAATATGCATAAAATAGACTTGCGTGCACTGCCTCCATTCTATTCAAATCTGGTTCATGCAAATTCACTGTAGATCTCCTGATAGACTAAGGGTAGACCTCTAGGAATTAGGATGAAAGCCACTGCTGTACTTCACCTGAAGTCTGTAGATGTACTGTGTATGGTGGAACTTGGGGAATGAGGATGAATTAAGGCAACAAGACAGGTGGATGCTGTAGAAGTTTCATTCTTTGGGCATTGGCATTGAAAGTGTATATAGCACAAGCTGTTAATCCATCTCTGTGGCACCCAATGCAATGCACAAGCTATTGGAAGGTTCTAGGAGAAATTGCGAGCCTGAGAGCTTTGCTTCTGGTGCTGCTAAACTATTTTTGTTACAAAGCAGTAATCTGGAAAATGCTTGTTCTTGTTTAAGTAAAAACTTTTATTTCATCCTTAGTGTAGATTTTGATAGTTTATTAATGGTTTGTGTTTTCTGTACCCTTCCAGACACCCCCCCCTGCACTAACACCTTGCGGACCTCTCCCCCCACTAATCTTTAATCGTTGGCCAGCTGGACGGTTCTTCTGATTGGCTGGCTGGCTGGCAGGCCCGACTTGTCAAAATGAGATGGGCCCGCCCCTTTCTGACCCATCCCCGATAAGCCTAAGGCCTGATTGGCCCAGGCTCCTAGGTAGGAAGAACCGGCCAGCCCACAATTAAAGGTTAGTGGGGGGAGAGGTCCAGAGGGGGGTGTTAGTGCAGAGGGGTCCAGTGGGGGCGTCCTCTGGCAGGAGGGGTTGGGCACTCTCCTGCCAGCGATGGGGGGGGGGCGTTGGCCTTCCGCAGGAGAGGTTGGACATCCTCCTGCCAGCGATTGTCGGGGGTGGGGACAGGCGGCCGCTATACCCATCGCGGCAGGGAGATCCCTTGCTGCGATAAGTATAGCGGCCACATATACACTAACCTGGTTCTGTAACCGGTATCTGTAACATGAATGTCAATTACAGAATCTTGTAGGCCCGATTCTGTATAGGACGTCCCTACCGGGCGTCCTATACAGAATCCAGGCCTTACTTCCTACAAAATAGATAGTGGTAAGTGTTCCATGCTAATTTTTGGTAATGGTCATGCACTGGCAACATTAGCATATGGTCAGTAATTCAGAAAATGGAAAATTGTCCATTTTCTAGCTGCAGTAAGAATGGCCTTAGCCTGTGGAAAAATCTGCAAAAGGGTATCCTAAGGCCACTTTTTACCACAACTTAATAAAAGGACTCCTAAATAAAAGTAATTAAGATACACTTTTAAAATGGTCCATAAGAAATATTTAGGGGAAAGAAGTAGGGGGGTATAAGATATTTGTGATATGGAGTGTATCTATAGTGGAAGATGACCAACACTACAAAGTAGGGTACAATTAACCAAATTACCTATCTCAAAAAGTATTTAATACATATAATATAACTAGACAGGTTTTTTATTTAAATATACTATATTTTTATTAAATATCACAAATTGTAACACTATATTATACATTAAACATAAATGAATCCATATTGCACATCCAGTTACTAAAATCTGTATTATCCCACAATACAGTGGAAGAAAACCTGGAGCTTGCACTCAGTCCATTCACAAGCCTTTTCTGATGAAAATAAAACTGTTCCACATCATAGTCTGTGTGTATTATTTCATTTCTCCAGTATTCTCCAATGTTCCAACAAGCATATATTGATTCTTAGACAAAACTGTTATATTGCCTTTTCATTACAATTCAGACTGTGTCCAGCCAGCCTGACGTAGCACTACGTTTCACTATTACAGCGTCTTCAGAAGCTGAAACTGGCAGGTTTCAACTTCTACAATATAATTACTTAAACCATTACAGGATCCATTCCCTCTACTAAACATATAGCTAACATTATTAATCCAGCAAAATCAATACCATAACATACTTTTACTGCTTCATTTCATTATAGATTAGCAACTGCACGGGTACACAAGTCCACTCTCCCCTCAAACAGGATACAAACAGTTGAATACCTATGTGACACACATACCTCATTTAAACTACCCTGCATATAACCCATAGCCTATCATTTAAGCACAGAGAGTATCGCATCACAGAATGTTCTACTCTACTTCTTTATTAAGGCCAACAGGTTCTATGTTCAACTGTATTGTGGGATAATACAGATTTTAGTAACTGGAAGTGCAAGATGGATTCATTTATGTTTAATGTATAATATAGTGTTAAGATTTTTTTTCATTATTTTTTTGTTGATTTTAAATTAAATACCAAGTATAACTTGTACAGAAAAGCTATAGTGTTAAGATTTGTGTTATTTAATAAAAAATATAGTATACTAGTTTTATAGCCCACTACATTAACGAGTGCTAGAATAGATGTGTAGACTTAGGCATTTCTTTCTTTCTTTCTCTCTCTTTCTTTCTGTATGCCTTTCTTTCTTTCTCCCTGCCCCTTTCTTTTTCTTTCTGTATGTCTGTCTTTCTTTCTCTCTCCCTGCCCCCTTTCTTTCTTTCTGTCTGTCTCTCTCCCTGTCTGCTGTCTATCTGTCTTTCTTTCTGTCTCTCTCCCCTGTCCAGCAGCACCCTTTCCCTGCTCCCCCTATCCAGCAGTAGCCCTTCTCCCTTACTTTTACTTCCCTCCCTGTTCAGTAGTACTCCTTCTCCCTTCTCTGCTCCCTGTCCAGCATCTGCTAGGCCGGGCAGCCTCGGGGCTTTTGCTAGGCCGGTCTGCCTCGCATTATTGAAGTGGGCCGGCCTAGCAAATGCCCCGCGGCTGCTTGATGAAACAGCAGCTGCTGCCGCTGCTGGTCCAGGGATAAGAAGAAGAGGCACAGCGGTCAGAAGGCAGAAAGTCAGTCGGTGTTGGAGATCAGGGCAGGAAATCAGCTGAGGCAGGCACTTAGCATGTGTGACACAGATCACGGACTCGCGGAGTTTGAAGAAACTATATGACAGCCTTTTAGCGACACAGGCAGCAAAGATCGATACTACCATCACCAATCTACTGACCAAATCAATAGACATTAAAGCATTCCGAAAAGAAATCAAAACTCATCTCTTCAAAAAACACTTCCCATCATCATAACCTCACAAAAGTATTAGAAAATGCTCTCATGACTACCCTAACACCACCACCAGCAACACCCGAATCCGGACAGTATTATCTCTATTCGTCTAAACAGCAGAATCCGGACAATATTATCTCTATTCGTCTAAACAACCTATCACTATCTAATATCTACTACCAATTTATCCTGGAAAAGTCCAGAACAACAATTGTAACTTAACGCATTCTTGATTATATGTACTGCAATGCTACTGGAAATGTCCAGTCTTCTAACTTGTAATCCGCTTAGAACCGCAAGGCACAAGCGGAATAGAAATCACTAATGTAATGTAATGTAATGTAAAGTGTGCATGCGCGCTAAGGGTTTTATTATAGCGGATTTAAATAAAAAACCTGTCTAGTTATATGGTAGAAGATTGATATATATTTAGTAGTGTAGTAGTCATTTTTGTACTACTTGACTTCTGTAGACTTGTTTAAATAAAACATGTTCTTTTAAGTTGTTACACAATTTTAGACTTATTTGATAATTCAGATGAGGAAGAGTGATGCTTTATAAGTGTAGTGGTGCTGTTGTGAAGGAACAACAACTGAGGATAAATTGTCCATATATCTCTCCTGTATTGCACCAAGCTTATTCCTATTAAGTTAATTGTCGGTCTTCCTCTCCTCCCCTTTTCAAAGTTGCCCTCCATTGGTGCACATGAATTATTCCATTTTAACAGACATTTAATGTGCATAGAGAGTTGGAAAATGCTAAAGATGGAATTCGTTCTGTAATGAGGGCTTTTTTTTTTTTTTTGCAATAGCAGTATATGAAACCAGCTAAGTTTTGCATGATCAGGACTTAAATAATAGCAGGGTGCATTCTAGAAAGGACCATTATATTTGTGATATAATAAATTAGGAGATTGCAGTATTTTTAATCTGTACATGGCCTGAAATGATGGATTACGGTCCTGATTATTCTGAATTTGCCTATTTTTGCCATTGTCTGTGAAATCAAGTAAGGTTCACACAATTATCATTTTATTGACTTCACTATTAAATCTTACTGTACTTTGATTTTGTATTTTCTTGTGTGCAGAGAACAAGTTGCTTTATGTGTCACTATTCTGGAACGGGTCCTTCAGGCTTTGGAGCCAGTTCATGTGGCTCGAAAATTCAGAGATGAACTCCAGAGGGGTCTTTTTCATCCTGATGATGCTGTAAAAATTCTTACTATATCTCAGGTAAACCCAAAGGCCCTTGCTATTTCTCTTTGTTACTTTAATAAAACAAGTGAAGATGAGCAGAAAAAAAAAGAGAGCAGTCTTGAAATGTGATTGGATATTCTTTATCAATAACCTTGGGCTTTCTCCTAAATAGTTTTATTCTCTCATAATTATTAGATCATGATAATATTCCTAAAAACAGGATAAAAACTTTCAAACATCTCAGGGAATTGTTTTCTTCTCTGTAGAGGTTTTTTAGGAGGAGGGTTGATGGGAAGCAGTGTATTTTCATATAAAATAATAAGCACTTCTGTGGAATATTACTACTTTCTTTGTAGTGCAAAAGGCATATGTTTCTTGAATCAGTGGGATATTCACTTCTAGTCGTAAGTTGCGTAGAAGGAATCATCTTCATTTTTTTTCTCTCTCGTCTCCACCTACTGCCTCACAGGGCTGTACTGTAGCTCCTCAGTTTTTTTCCATCTATATGTGAGTTGAAAGGTGCTTTTCTGATCTGCTCTGATTCTGGTTTATTATTTTCCAGTTTTTATCCAGGTTTTGAGGCTTCTTGGTGCTGCAGAGGTTCCCAGGGTTACTGGGGTAGCTCTGCCTGGGAAAAGACACTCGTTGGATCAGAAGTCTGTAGCTGCTTAATAATTTTGGTGGCTCGGAGACCATTCTCCTGGTAGCAAGACTTGCTACTGGACCTTGAACGCAGGCTGTGTGGCCCCGTGTCAGTCCTGAGAACTTTATTGGGTGCCAGCTGCATCCCACCCCCTGAAGACGTATGTGCATATTGATGATTGTGCATCAGACATGTCCACTTGTTCTGAACCACAGCCATTGTGAGTAGGGTATCACTTTTTATTTTCTTAACCTTTTGGAAATGAGGTTTAGTATGCGAGAGATATATATATTTCATGTACTTTGCTTGATTAATGCATTATTGAACATCTTTTTATTATCAAAAAGGAATTCTCTTTACCCCCCAAATTGAAGTTTAGTATGCAATATATATATATATATATATATATATATATATATATATATATATTTCATGTACTTTGCTTGATTAATGCATTATTGAACATCTTTTTATTATCAAAAAGGAATTCTCTTTACCCCCCAAATTGAAGTTTAGTATGCAATATATATATATATATATATATATTTCATGTACTTTGCTTAAATAATGCATTATTAAATATATTTAGACCTTTATAATGAAACTGGAGTCCTCTTTAGCCCAAAAATTAAAGCCCCGTTCTCCTTTATGTGGATGCCTCCGGCACACCTAAGTCACGTCCACCTAGCGCCCAGCTCACGCTAGACCTGTTTTTGCAAACTCCTACATTTTAGGCTTTAGGTAGACACGTTAGCATGCTCAGCGGCATGCGATTCTGTAAATAGATGTCTATTTCAAAGCCACACCTATCCTGTTAGGCGCAATTTTTTCAGATGGGCGTCCAAAAAATTTTGGATGTCTATTTTGAGAATTGCATCTGGATGTCTAAGTTCCAATTAATACTTATTAAAGTCATTAATTGGGCTTATTATCTGCTTTATTTGGATGCCTAAGTCGATGGATGCCCACATTGTGGAAACTTAAAGTTAGACGTCCTTTGTAGAATTTGTCCCCAAGTTTGTACTCTTGAGACTTGTCGGCCCAGTTGGTGTTTCACTGGGCAGAAGCCACAAACAGGTACAGGCTCTATCAACAGCACACATGGCGGAAATGTACAATATGCAGGCCAACTATCCCAACCAGTTTCGATACTCAGAGGAAATAGTCTTTGGCCTGGAAGGCCTTCAATAACATTATGAGGTGCTGTGGGCATCTGATGTTCGATCTGCTGGCGTCAGTAGCCCACAAGAAAGTTTCTCGGTTATACAGCCAAAGATCGAACTGGGATGTGTCGGCATGGGAGCTCTAGTACAACTTTGGCCAGAGAAATGGCAGTTGTAGGGGGTTCCTCATGAAAGGCCAGGCCATTCGAAGGATAGCGACCTTCCTGGGGTTGGTAATTAGGGTTGCTCCAGATTGGCTGCGACAACCGTGGTATGTGAATCTGGTTAGGCTATAGAAGGACAAATGTCTCAAACTGCCATTTTATCTAACACTTCTCTTGCAGGGCCCAATTGCCCTGGAGGATTTGGTTCGTTTGGGCCTATGACATGGTGCTTGTGTGCGTGGCCTTACCACAGAAGGGCTACATGGAGGAGGCCATGGCTACCCTCCTAAGGGCTATGTATCTGGCTACAAAGTGCAGTCTAATGCTTGGGAAAAATTTTCAGCGCTGTTGTGCTTAGCTAAATGTGGAGCCTTTTCTTCTAGACAGGCTCGAGAAGGGCCTGGCGGTTAATTGCATCAATATGCAGGTGGCAGGCCTCTTGTGTTTTCTAGCTCATGTGGAGAAAGTTCTTTTGACTTTCCATTCTGATATAGCCAGATTTTTTTGAAGATAGCATTGTGGCTGCATCCTTCCGTGGGACAGTCGTGTCCGATACGGATTTTTAATATTATCTTGTAGGACCTCAGTAAGGCTTCAGTTGAGCTCTTACAAGAGGAATTGCTGATGTATCTTACAATTAAGACAGTTTTTCCTGTTAACTATCATTTCAGAGAGCAGGTCTCAGAGATCCAGGCTCTGTTGTGCAGAGAGTTTTCCTCAGCTTTACGGAGATTGGCATCTCCCAGTGTGTGGAACCTTTTCTGCCAAAAATGGCCTCAGCCTCGTGTGTAAACCAGAAAGTCTGACTGCTTGGGGGTTTGAAAACAAAGGTCAGCAGTTTTGGCATGCTGGATGTTAGGAAAGTTGTTCTCCTATCAAGGCGACAAATTATTTTCACATCTTAGGTAATTTTTTTTTGTGCTAACGAGTTCTAGCCTCCTGGGGAAGCCAGCTTCTAAGACTCCATGGCAAGATGGATTTGCAGGATTATTTCTTCAGCGTACATTGGGTGTGGTACACTCTACTAGGAATGTGGCTTCTTCATGAGCGGAGTCTTGGGCAGTTTTACCAGAGGAGATTTGTAGGGCAGCTACATGTTCCATTCTCCTTACTTTCACAACATTTTACAGGGACATTGTAGCATCATAGCTGGATGCCACTTTGGGTCCTTGGTGCTAGCAACAGGCTCATCTGCCCACCCTAGACTCAGGACTGCTTTGAGAGGTCCCACTGTTTCAAGATCCATATGCCTTTTGCACTAGAAGGGAAGATTAGTTTCTTAGCTCATTAATCTTCTTTCTAGTAGAAAGGCATTTGAGTCTTGATGCCCTCTCAGATTGCATTTAGCCTGCTTATTGGCTCATACAGATAGGTATTTCCAAATGCTGGATTGTTCTCCTGTCCAACAGGTCTGAAGAGTGATAAGCTAAGTCTTTATTGCAATGACCAAATGAGAGCCTGTGAGAACTACATAAGTATTAGTGCTGGTTGCTCTCAGGTAAGTGGATTGTTCAGTTCCTCCTTGTTAGAGAGTATATTTCTATTAGCATTGTTTTTTTTTTTTGGGGGGGTTGCATTTTACCTATTGCAGAGCAGAATAGAATAGAATGGGCTTAGTTGGGGAGTTCCTCATATCTCGCCTCCTTATGTTTTTTTCTTCTAGTAATTGTCAATTGCTTGGGTATGAACTGAGGAATTACAGCACAGCCCTGTGAGGCAGGAAGCAGAGCCAAGAGAAAAAAGTGTAGATGATTTCTTTCTACACAACTTGCGACTAGAGGTGAATAACCCATTAGTTCAAGACTCATATGCCTTTCTACTAGAAAGAAGATTGTCAAGTTAAGAACCTAATCTTCCCTTCAAAAAAAATATCTCCATAAACCATATGTAGCTAGGTCTTTCCTTATTGAAACACAATGAGAAGAACCCTATAAAATGAGAAAACACTATTAGGAAATAGCTCTTAAAACCTGAATATTTTGATTTGTGACTTGTTAATAAGAATCCAAAATCCTTCAAAAAGTATTTTGCTGTTAACCAGCAAGGTTGAATCAGACTTTGAGCACAACTGTTGAATGAGACTTTGTTGGACAAGGCCAAATCTGCCCTTTGGTCTGATCGATGAGTAGTCTAATTGTTAGTGCAGTGAGCTGAGAATCTGGGATCAATTTCCCCTGCACCTCCTTGTGACTCTGGGCAAGTTATTTAATCCTCCATTGCTCCAGATGCAAAAATTTAGTTTGTGAATGTTCTAGTGACAGAGCAAGTATAAATGTAAACTGCTTTAGTTATACCATAGAAAGGTAGTATATCAAATCCATGACTCTACACTCTTGATTAAAATGCCATTCCGTATACAGTTTAGTATACAAGGTTTGAATTAGGCCTTCTGAAGTTCTCATTTCCTTGTGCAATAGTGGAAACTGGGTACTGGATAAGACTTAAAAAGTGCAGAAAGTTGTAGTATGTTATTATTATATAAAATGCTTTGTTCTTGTTAAATGTGTATACTATAGCTATATATTTGTATTAACATCATAAATGTGTATTACTTTTTAAGGTTGGAAGAATTGTTGAAAATTCAGAAGCTGTTACAGAGATTCTTAACAACATTGAATTACTGAAACAAATTATCCTTTGTATTGGAGGAGAGAAAATATCAGTAGCCAAAGAGGTAAAGTCTGCAAGCTAGAGTTACAGAGAACAAGGATGTAATGTTGCTGTTGGTTTCACAGTAAGGAAAATGTAATGCAAACCTGCTGGCAGGCAAACACTGTTGCTTAGTCATCTTGAAGATTTCTTGTCTTATTTTTCCAAATTATTTTTTTATTAATATTTTTCTCTTGGAAATCTATTTGCTTTGGACTAGATCAGGCTCCATTCCAAAGTCTTTCTTCTATCTGAATCTGTTCAGACCACTATGGAAACTAAAACTGCCAGTTTTAAGGGAGCAGAGCATGCCAACTGCAGCATTTCTTAACAGGCTATCATAATTTCTCAAACTACAGAAGAATCCGACCATGTGGTCCATGAGTATTTCCAACACAATATAGATCAAATACCTCCCACGGTTATTAAATCCTTAAGTTCAATAGCCTATACAGTTTATATTTAATTCTTCTATAGTCTATTATTTTTTTTTATCAACCCGAAAAATACCCAGCAATGAATTTCTTCTTGTATGTTCCAGTAAATTCTTAACTTCTTTGTTGCTTAAGGGGTAAAAAAGCCTCAGAATATTGAGCTATATACCCAATTTTGGGTTTCAACTGTGAATAACTCACTTGCTCCTACTCACGTCATAGGCAATAGTTTGATTTTATTTCTAATTTTTCAATCCCTTTAACTTCTCTTAAAATTATCTTCCCTTCTTTTTAAATAAACTCAGTCTTTTTATTATATTTTGTAGCAATATATCACCAGTGCAACAAAGTAACAGCTTGTATTTTCAGTGTCAATAAACTCGGCCTCTCAAACCAATGGTGATTAAACTGCAACAATATATCTTTAAACCCTTTATGGTTTTGGTATTTTTAAAGCCTAGAACCAGTAGTACTTGTCTTGTGTTCTGACCAATGTTTTCATGCAGTTTTCTTCTATCTTCTTGCAGTATTCGACTTACAGTTAACAGCTATCATTGTTGCTTTAACTTAACTTGCTGCTGCTGCGTTATCTTTATACAATGTGTCCTTTGTTTCATGGAGTTCTTTACTCCTGCTGCATCAGGGAATTATTTAGCAGCAGTATATACTTTTCTAAAAGGAAAAGACGTTACCATCAGTCTCATACTAAAGATTTTCTTATCTATTCTTAACCCTTATTTCACTTATTGTGCTTTAACTTTTAATGGTTCTCATGAGCTAAGACATAAAATGGTGCCAGTGTATTGTAAAAGACGTTGTGATGTGTGACAAACCTACTGCGTTCCCGAGGTTTGTTACAGGGAAATGTAGGAAAGTATACAAACTCCGGTGCAGAAGGGCTGACCAGGTCAGTGCCCAAGACAATAAGTTAGCTGACTACCCTGTGAGTGATGAAGAAGAAATGGAAATAGAATAAGAAAGCTTTGACTTACCTAGAGCAGTTCCAAAGCCAGGCAAGAAGAATCTGCCTTTCTATTATCCAGTGCCTGTAAGGCAGAAAGCTCACAAACAGTTTCCCCTCAGAGAAACGGCACAGGTTTAGGAAGGAATGCTCTTCCCCCATCAAAAGCCAAGGGGGAGTGGTTCTTTCCCTCAGCTTAAAGCCAGGCTTGTCGGAGAGCAAGGAGGAGAAGAAAGAGGCTTGGCAGAAACAGCAGGACAAGAGCAGAGGCAAGAAGTGCAGGACCAGGCTGAGCTTGCCTCAGACCCCGCAGGGCAGTTCAACAACACTGACTGGGACATGACTGAAGAGTAGAGAGTTGCACGGGGACAGAAATCCCACCCATCCCCGTCAAGATCCTCTCGGTCCCCACCCATCCTCGCAAGGAATTACCTCCATCACCGCCCATCCCCATAAAAAGCAGCAGTAGAGGTCTGCACGGGAACGGGGATTGCGAGAATCGTGAGGGTCCTGAAGGAATCCCCCCCCCTAACCCACGGGACTCCCATGGGGACCCCCCTCTGGCCCATGGGACTCCCTCGGGGACCCCCCTCTAGCCAACGGGACTCCCACAGGGATGGAAGGCTTTGGAAGCAGAGTTCATCCATATAATATAATGGACACGTCAGCCTTAGTAAAAGAGGGGGTTTTATAAGTTAATTACCTGAACAGAAAACAAAAAAAGGGGGGAGCGTGGCTTGGACGTGAATTCTGATGGTCGGGTAAAAGAGTAGCTCCGTGTAGACAAGCTTTATTTATAGAAAAAAACTACAAAAAAAATTAAACTTCAAAGGCAAAAAAGCTGCACAATATCAGATAATGGCATCTAGCAAACAGAACAAAGGCAATTCGGGAGCTGGAGGGTCCGGTACAGGAAATAATAAGAGATCAAAACCGGAGCCGGGCACTCCTCCTTCAAAAGTTCCGTTGCCATCAGATGAAAGCCCCGACGTTATGGAAGAATTGCGACAAATTAAAGAGATTGTATTAGATAGCAACAAAAAATTACAAAAGGCAATCGACGATGCTGCAGTGCTTACTAAAAGAGTAGATGTAGTGGAAAACAGAATAAATATTTTAGAAGACAACTCTGAACAACTAAATCTGGACATGAGAAAATGTAAAATAATATGGAAGGAGGTTGAAGAAATTAAAAAAGACCTTGAAGACAGCCGGAACCGTGAAAGAAGAAATAATTTAAGAATTATTGGAATGACGGAAGGGGTGGAAAAAAATGACCCTATAACTTTCCTGGAACAGTTCCTGCCTAAAGTGCTACCATTAAAATTCAAGACCGCGTTGGAAATTGAAAGGGCACACCGGATACCAGCACAGAAGAAAACCTCACAAACGGGTCCAAGGACTTTAATCTTTAAACTTTTGAGACATCAACAAGCGATGGAAATTTGTCAGTTAGCCAAGGAGAACAAAAATCTCAAATGTCAAGATGCAAAAATACACATTGTCCCTGACTTTGCGAGAGAAACTGCTGCTAAGAGAAAATTGTTTCTGGATATGAGACCCCAGTTAAAATCGCTAGGGGCTAGATACGGACTCCTTTATCCAGCAATAATGAAAGTGACAATTGCAAATAAAACTCAAAACTTTTCAGACCCTAAAAAGTTACAAGAATTTCTAGAACAGGAACAACCAATGACATCCTAAAAGTCATTTTAAAGGAAATTTTTTCAGTTAATACTGATTACTTATTTATATTTTATTAAACTTTATATATACATTTTGGTTTTACTAACAGAAATGTAAAAGATCTTCGGTTAAGACTTAGAACTTTAATGGATTGGTTTTAAATTCCAACGGAATAGAATCGCACGTGTAAGTGCACAAGCATGGAACTATAAGACAAATAACAATCTAAACAGAAATGAAAAGGAAAAAAAAAAACAACAAAAAAAAAACACATAAAGATTAACATGATCTTACATTTCCTATAATGAAAGTTTTACAAACTATTAGATAAAAATATACTTGCATGTAAGATCGTGGTAATGGTGGAGATCCAAATGAGTTGTTAGCACAGGAAATGAATTTGTTAACCTCAGGAGGGAGTGGCATGATTGGCTATATATAAACAAGAGGCGTTACTTACAGGGGAGGAGGAGGAAATCTTTAGTGATATTACCAAATATATCGTGAAGTATAAGAATAGGATTGGTTAAAATGAAGTATTTCCTGTTATAGGAAGTACTTCCGTTTTAAGGTTGCGTTTCAAAGTTAGCTTAAAAAGAATGTATGTCTAATGGGTTTATATAAGTCATATCCTCCATGGCGAAGAGAAAAAAAAAAAAAAAAGTGCGAGTATGAAATTTAGCGTTTAGGGATGTTTTATCTTGGTTTGGAAATATTCTTCTCAATTCCCCTTCATGAATTAAACGAAGGTAAGATTAATGGAGGATTACTTTTTACATTTAAGATAGGTTTTGAATCAGATAGCTTTTTTCAGACCCATTATTCTTAATACCTAATATAACTTGTAATGAGATGATAATTACAATATAATATAATACAATTAATAAATAATATATTATTTGTAGAGATATATCTGGGTTCAATATTATTGCAAACTTTATAGAAATTATATAATTAAATCAGTCAAGGGAAAAGGATAATATATCTCTTATGTGAAATTTAAACATCAATATTTGTGTTTATGAATTAGAGGTTTGGTGAAAAAAAAAATAAAATTTTGCTGGATTCAAGAAACAGTTTAAGTGCTATATTGAAATAATATACTGGTAGTAATTATAGTCAAACTCTGTAAAAGCTTGAGGGAGTTATTTATACCTAACCTCAACCTGCGTATCCAAGTTTTCGTATTTAATTGGGGATGGGGGGGAGAGGGTGGGAGGGAGGGATATAGACGGGGGATGGGTGTATCTGGGGAGAAGGAGCAGAGTACCTGAGGTTTCACCTCGGGTAAGAGAAGGGCAGCGTCGGTGCCGAACACCAAAGGCAGCAGGCGGAAGGCAGGAGAAATCAGGGCTCGGGGAAGCGGCGAGAGTTAGCTCCGCCCCCCCCCACCGCGTCAGAGGCAGCGCCAGACTCCCCCTTAAAGGGGAGGAGCCAGCGCGGCACACGAGGTGCCTGAGAGGGGAGAAGGAGCAGAGTACCTGAGGTTTCACCTCGGGTAAGAGAAGGGCAGCGTCGGTGCCGAGCACCAAAGGCAGCAGGCGGAAGGCAGGAGAAATCAGGGCTCGGGGAAGCGGCGAGAGTTCGCTCCGCCCCCCCCCACCGCGTCAGAGGCAGCGCCAGACTCCCCCTTAAAGGGGAGGAGCCAGCGCGGCACACGAGGTGCCTGAGAGGGGAGAAGGAGCAGAGTACCTGAGGTTTCACCTCGGGTAAGAGAAGGGCAGCGTCGGTGCCGAGCACCAAAGGCAGCAGGCGGAAGGCAGGAGAAATCAGGGCTCGGGGAAGCGGCGAGAGTTCGCTCCGCCCCCCCCCACCGAGTCAGAGGCAGCGCCGGACTCCCCCTTAAAGGGGAGGAGCCAGCGCGGCACACGAGGTGCCTGAGAGGGGAGAAGGAGCAGAGTACCTGAGGTTTCACCTCGGGTAAGAGAAGGGCAGCGTCGGTGCCGAGCACCAAAGGCAACAGGCGGAAGGCAGGAGAAATCAGGGCTCGGGGAAGCAGCGAAGGTTCGCTCCGCCCCCCCCCCACCGCGTCAGAGGCAGCGCCGGACTCCCCCTTAAAGGGGAGGAGCCAGCGCGGCACACGAGGTGCCTGAGAGGGGAGAAGGAGCAGAGTACCTGAGGTTTCACCTCGGGTAAGAGAAGGGCAGCGTCGGTGCCGAGCACCAAAGGCAGCAGGCGGAAGGCAGGAGAAATCAGGGCTCGGGGAAGCGGCGAGAGTTCGCTCCACCCCCCCACCGCGTCAGAGGCAGCGCCGGACTCCCCCTTAAAGGGGAGGAGCCAGCGCGGCACACGAGGTGCCTGAGAGGGGAGAAGGAGCAGAGTACCTGAGGTTTCACCTCGGGTAAGAGAAGGGCAGCGTCGGTGCCGAGCACCAAAGGCGGAAGGCAGGAGAAATCAGGGCTCGGGGAAGCGGCGAGAGTTCGCTCCGCCCCCCCCATCGCGTCAGAGGCAGCGCCGGACTCCCCCTTAAAGGGGAGGAGCCAGCGCGGCACACGAGGTGCCTGAGAGGGGAGAAGGAGCAGAGTACCTGAGGTTTCACCTCGGGTAAGAGAAGGGCAGCGTCGGTGCCGAGCACCAAAGGCAACAGGCGGAAGGCAGGAGAAATCAGGGCTCGGGGAAGCTGCGAAGGTTCGCTCCGCCCCCCCCACCGCGTCAGAGGCAGCGCCGGACTCCCCCTTAAAGGGGAGGAGACAGCGCGGCACACGAGGTGCCTGAGAGGGGAGAAGGAGCAGAGTACCTGAGGTTTCACCTCGGGTAAGAGAAGGGCAGCGTCGGTGCCGAGCACCAAAGGCAGCAGGCGGAAGGCAGGAGAAATCAGGGCTCGGGGAAGCGGCGAGAGTTCGCTCCGCCCCCCCCCCCACCGCGTCAGAGGCAGCGCCGGACTCCCCCTTAAAGGGGAGGAGCCAACGGCGCCCAGCCGTTCAGCGCCCGGCAAAGGCGCGTGGCAAAGGCGCCTTTGCTGGGCGCCTTAGCGAGGGCGCCTTTGCGAAGGAGCCTGGTGAAGAAGCCAGGAGTCCAGGCTGCTCAGCAGCAACTTCAATCTTAATTAACTTCTAAAAAAAACAAAAAACAACCTTTTCTTTTCTTCTATTCTCATTCTTTTTTTTTTTCTCTCTCTACCTAGTTACACGCCGGGCATACTCCAACGCACCAAAGAACTTTAGGCACGAGGAAGGAAAAATGGAGGCAGCAGGAGCCCAGCGAAGCTTTCCAGTATACTGCATTGAATGTCACATGTATGACTACCTCCCTTTCGGGAGGCAGGCTTACATATGCAGTCGATGTCAGGAACTGGCTAGCCTAAAGAAGGAGGTCGGGAGATTGCAGATCAAAGTACAGGAGCTAGAGGGACTCCGCTCCATAGAGGAACCGAGGGAATTTGAACCAACTGAGGACACCACCAGAGAAAACCACATCAACGAACAGGTCAGAGAGCTCGAGAGTTTCATCGAGGAGGCCTGCAGGATGGTAGAGACACAGGATCACCCGCTCTTCAGAAGGGAACCAACAGATGGAGGACAGGACCCACCAGGAGCCAGAGGAGAACGTCCTTGCGGAGGAACCAAACAGGAGGAGGAAGGATTGGAGGATCAAATCACCGACACAGACCTGAGACCCAGGAGGGAGCTGAGAAAAGGGAAATCTGCTATCGTAGTGGGAGACTCAATCCTGAGAGAGGTGGACAGTCATATATCAGGAGGCAGAGCGGATCGCCTAGTGACATGTCTCCCAGGGGCGAGGACAAAGGACATCTCCGACAGAATCGAGAGAATCATGGAGGGAGCTGAGACAGAGGAGACAGCAGTGATAATCCACGTCGGAACAAATGACGTCAGCAGAAGGAATTTCAACATGACTACACTGACTGAGCAGTTTAAGATCCTGGGAAGAAACTGAAGCTGAGGACAAGAAAGATAGCCTTCTCAGAGATCCTGCCGGTACCGAGGGCAGATGCGAGGAGGCAGATCGAGCTGCAAGCAACAAACGGATGGCTGAGGCGATGGTGATGAGGAGGGTTTCCTCTTTGTACGGAACTGGACAACCTTCCTGGGGAAAAACAAGCTCTACAGGAGAGACGGACTGCACTTGAGCACGGCTGGGACGAGGATGCTGGCACGCAACATCCAGACCTGCATAGAAATGACTTTAAACTGATAACAAGGGGAAAGCCGACAGTCGATCTGACCTCGACACATCGGACCACAGTATCACACAAGGATACTGAACCAGGAAATGGCGATAGAGGACTAGAGACTAAATGGACACTTTTTGGACATAAACCCAAGGATGCATTACAGGGACCCGAGAAGCAAATAGAGCTAAAGAGCAGGAAAAGGAGGAAACAGCCGGAACCAGAGAGCTACCCAAGAACAAAGAATCCGGCAGAGGACGGGATAGACACACCACAGGAGGAAGGTGAACAAAATGAGGCTTGGGGACTGGCAGCCCGTGAGGAGATCGGCAGGAGCAACTATTCACGAGAAGATCCAAAAGAAAAGGTAACAAACCGGGACTTAAACTGCCTATACACAAATGCTAGGAGCCTAAGGACTAAAATGGGGGAGCTAGAAATTATAGCCAGTACAAATGACCTAGACATAATAGGAATCACAGAGACATGGTGGTCTGAGGACAACAATTGGGATGTGGTCCTGCCAGGGTACAAACTCTACAGGAGGGATAGGGCACACAAGAAGGGAGGAGGAATAGCGCTTTATATAAAGGACTCCATTCCTTCATCCAGGACAGAAACAACAGTAAGGGCGGACAGTCTGGAGTCACTATGGGTTAAGCTAACAGGAGGGGAAGGAGCTGACATCAAATTGGGACTGTACTATCGCCCACCAGGACAGCCGGAAGCAAACGACCTGGACATGGAGGCCGAACTGAGGCAGGTGTGCAAAAGTGGAAAGGTGGTGGTTACGGGGGATTTCAACTACCCGGGAATAGACTGGAACATTGGACACTCAAACTGTACGAGAGAAACTAAATTCCTAGAGGCGATGAGGGACTGTTTCATGGAACAGCTGGTCATGGAATCAACGCGAGGGGATGCCACTCTGGACCTAATCCTCAACGGGCTTGAGGGATCCGCAAAGGAAGTGGTGGTACTAGCACCACTAGGAAACAGCGACCACAACATGATCCAGTACAAATTGAACATAGGAACATCAAAGGTGAAAAGAACCACAACGACAGCACTCAACTTCAGAAAAGGAAACTACGAGGACATGAGGAAAATGGTGGGAAAAAAGCTCAGCAAAAGCTCAGGGAAGATGAAGACCGTAGAGGAAGCCTGGACACTGCTTAAAGGCACAGTGCTCGAGGCACAAGACCTGTACGTCCCAAGGTTTAGGAAAGGGTGCAAAAAAAATCGAGCTAGAAATCCAGCGTGGATAACAAATGCAGTTAAAAAGGCGATAAGTAACAAGAAATCATCCTTCAGAAAATGGAAAAAGGAACCAACAAAGAAAAACCAGAAAGAGCACAAAAGACACCAGAAAGAATGCCATCGAGAGGTCAAGAAAGCGAAGAGAGAATATGAGGAAAGACTGGCAGGAGAAGCAAGAAACTTCAAACCCTTCTTCAGGTATGTGAAAGGGAAACAACCAGCCAGAGAGGAAGTGGGACCACTGGACGACGGAGACAGGAAAGGAGTGATAAAGGAGGAAAAAGAGATAGCTGACAGGTTAAACAAATTCTTCTCGTCAGTCTTCACCAGGGAGGACACAACCAATATCCCAGAACCCGAGGAGATTATAACTGGAGACCATGATGAAAGGCTGGTACAACTAGAGGTAAGCATAGAGGATGTCCTCAAACAGATAGACAGACTGAAGAGCGACAAATCACCGGGCCCGGACGGCATCCACCCAAGGGTACTAAAAGAACTGAGAAACGAAATAGCAGAAACACTTTGCCAAATATGTAACCTCTCCTTAAAAACTGGGGAGATCCCAGAGGACTGGAAAATAGCAAATATCACGCCCATCTTTAAGAAGGGATCAAGGGATGTCCCAGGAAACTACAGGCCTGTGAGCTTGACGTCGGTTCCGGGAAAGATGATGGAAGCACTGGTTAAGGACACAATCTGCGAACACATAGAAAACAATGGACAACTGAAGGCGAGCCAGCATGGCTTCTGCAAGGGAAGGTCGTGCCTCACGAACTTGCTGTACTTCTTTGAGGGAATAAACAGCCAGATGGATATGGGGGAATCCATAGACATCATCTACCTTGACTTCCAAAAAGCCTTCGACAAGGTACCTCACGAACGGCTACTTAAAAAGCTGTGGAACCACGGGGTGCAAGGGGATATCTACCGATGGATCAAACACTGGTTGGCAGGCAGGAAACAGAGGGTTGGAGTAAAGGGCCATTACTCAGACTGGCAATGGGTCACGAGCGGAGTTCCACAGGGGTCGGTGCTGGGACCTCTCCTGTTCAATATATTTATTGACGACCTGGAGACGGGGAAGAAATGTGAGGTTATCAAATTTGCTGATGACACCAAACTCTGCAGCAGGGTTAGAAGCACGGAAGACTGTGAAAACCTGCAAAGGGACCTAACGAGACTGGAAGAATGGGCAAAAAAGTGGCAAATGAGTTTTAACGTAGAGAAATGCAAGGTCATGCATGTAGGGAAAAAGAACCCGATGTTCAGCTACAAAATGGGGGGAATATTGCTAGGGGTGAGCAACCTTGAAAGAGACCTGGGGGTGATGGTGGACACAACATTGAAACCATCGGCGCAGTGTGCGACAGCCTCAAAGAAAGCAAACAGAATGCTGGGCATCATCAAAAAGGGTATCACAACCAGGACGAAGGAAGTCATCATGCCGCTGTATTGCGCAATGGTGCGACCGCACCTGGAGTACTGTGTCCAGTACTGGTCGCTGTACCTCAAGAAGGACATGGCGGTACTCGAGGGAGTCCAGAGAAGAGCGACTAAACTGATAAGAGGTATGGAAAATTTTGCATACGCTGACAGGTTAAAAATGCTGGGGCTATTCTCCCTGGAAAAGAGGAGACTTAGAGGGGACATGATAGAAACCTTCAAGATCCTAAAGGGCATAGAGAAAGTAAATAAGGACAGATTCTTCAAACTGTGGGGACCCACAACCACTAGGGGTCACTCGGAGAAATTGAAAGGGGACAGGTTTAGAACAAATGCTAGAAAGTTCTTTTTTACCCAAAGGGTGGTGGACACATGGAACATGCTTCCGGAGGAGGTGATAGGCCAGAGCACTTTACAGGGGTTCAAGGAAGGTTTGGATAGGTTCCTAGAGGATAGGGGGATTGAAGGGTACAGATAGAACTAGAGGTATGTTATAAAAGTGGACAAAAACCACTTCACAGGTCACGGACCTGGTGGGCCTCCTGCTTCCCTCCCAGCCGGTTCTGCTCCAGCCTTAAGATCCTGATGAAGGGTTTCACCCGAAACCGGTTGATCCAATGACTATTCTGGTCTCCTGCAATTCTCATTGACTTCATTTGGCTCGCTTTAAAAGCTAAGTTGGCTGTGGTTTCATTTTGTATCTTGGGGATTAGGCTGGGGAGGACTCTATGAGTGGGTTTTCAGTGTGATTCACTCTCTCACTAGTTCACTGTTTGTGACTTATTTATTGTTATTAATTCTGCACAGTTGATTTTGCACACTAGGGACGCCCGATGATGGTGTGCAGGCGGGGTGATTCACCTCCGTCTTTGTAGTGGAAGCGCTGGAGTTTGTTCTCCCGTCGCTAATAACCTCACACTGAGAGCGTCCCTAATCCTCAATTGACATTTGGTATTTGTGTAGTTTGGTCTGTTAGTAGTGATTAGCTGATAGACACACTCATAGAGTCCTTACTGACATCTTTTGCCTTCTTTTTTGTATCTTTTTAAGGTTATATAAAGAGCATAGAATATTTATGGATACTTGGAAAACTCTAAGATATATAAGTAATCTAACTCCTATTCCAATAAGTAAATCAACAACTCAAACGATTTGGTTAAACCCCAAGATCAAAATTGGCGGTTTTAAAATAATCTGGAAACATTGGATGATAGCAGGTATTCGTATTTTGGATGATGTAATACAAAATGGTAAGTTGCTGGAGTTTTCACAATTGCAACATAAATTTGATCTTAATAAGTCACAATATTTTAGATGGTTGCAGTTGAGGCAATCCATTCAGGTAGGGTTCCCTGAATGGAAAAATCTTACTAATTATCATAGTTTGGAATTCTTATGTTTCCAGATGGATTCAACAGATCATAAAGCCTCACAGTGGTATAAATTAATATCTGGATTTATAAATAAAAAACCAAAAAATGGTCTTAGAGACATTTGGAGCATTGAGATAAAGCACCAAATTACTGCATCTCAATGGCCACGACTTTGGTCTTGGAGGTTAAAATGTACGGTGTCAGCATCTATGAGACAAACTTGGTTTTTTCTTTTACATAGAGCTTTTTGGACCCCTGTTTGTTTACAAAAGATAGATAGTTCTAAGTCTAATAGATGCTGGCACTGTCATGTTGAAGTCAGGACATTATACCACCTTTTATTCTATTGTCCATTCATCTTATCATTCTGGAAGTCAATTTGGCCTCAAATCAATAGGATGTTGGAAAATCCAGTAGCCTTGACATATGATACTATTTTATTTGGCACAACTATGAGAGCAAGAAGTCAAATTTCGGCAAGCAACAACAAACTTCTGTTTATTTTAACTGGAATAGCAATACAGCAAATAACATATAATTGGAAAAAACATGACATGTTAAACTACAATTTCTGGTGGAATTCTGTATGCCATATATACAAAATGGAACTCACCAATGCAACACAAAAAGGCTATGTGAGTAAATTTCAAAAAGTCTGGGGACCGTTAACAGATTTCTGTAATGAATGATTAACTTTTCCCATGATAAGATATTTGATTAGAGGGGAATGGGGTGGGATTTTATTTCTGATTATTACATACTATATCACTATTTGAATGAATTTACAATAAAGTTGATTTTATATATTATTGATTGGGAGGGAGGGAGGGGTGGGGGATTATTATATTCCATAAAAATTATATAAATTTAGATTTCTTGCATAATATTATAACTTTATATATTATTAATTTTCTAAAGAAATGTTAAATTTGATGTTAATATGTGAGTTAATCAAGTGTGTATATTCAAGTTTCTAATGAGTTTATTTGAAACACTTGTTGTAACATAAGAAAATGAATAAAGATTTATAAAACAAAACAAAACAAAAAAAGGGTTCCTCCAAAGAGATTCCACAAGGAAAACAGCAACGCAAACACAAAAGAAACTGTGGCATTGAATTGTGGAATTCAATTCCACAGTTTCTTTTGTGTTTGCGCTGCTGTTTTCCTTGTGGAATCTCTTTGGGGGAACCCTTTTTTTGTTTTCTGTTCGGGTAATTAACTTATAAAACCCCCTCTTTTACTAAGGCTCACATGTCCATTATATTATATGGATGAACTCTGCTTCCAAAGCCTTCCATCCCTGTGGGAGTCCCGTTGGCTAGAGGGGGGTCCCCGAGGGAGTCCCATGGGCCAGAGGGGGGTCCCCATGGGAGTCCCGTGGGTTAGGGGGGGGATTCCTTCAGGACCCTCACGATTCTCGCAATCCCCGTTCCCGTGCAGACCTCTACTGAAGAGCAGGCTGGTAACTTGTCTCCAGAATTCCTTCCCCCAGAGCCAATGGTGGTGGAAGATAATAGTGCTGTGGTTGAGAGCTGGCCAGAGGAAATGGAGAGCTGAGCCAACTGAGTTTCTGAAAAGGTTTCTTTTTCTGGCTGGGTTGTTTTTTGTTTATTCCTCTCGTTGAGAGACTGACTGTGGCTTGGTTATCAGAGGAATGTAATCCTGTACTTCCACATGTTAGTTTGCTGAACTCTTAAGAAAGGGACAGTATTCTCCTATACACATGAAATGTGAGCAGCTAAGCCAAACGCTAGTCAGTAATTTCAGCCTGGTAAAACCTAAGCCGTGCAAGATCACAGCTGGGAATTGATTGTCTAGCAAATGTGTAATGTAATTAGCCTGCATGCTTCTTAGACTCTGAGAGTAAAACCTGCTCCATTTCTTTGGAGAAAGTCCAGCCCAGCTGGAGAGTGATTACACTGCTAAAAACACAGACTGCTTTTAAACACTACTATGAATGTTCCTCCTATAGCTCTGCATTGAAAAGCTGTTTCTTTAGCACTCTCCAGACCAGTAGAGGTTAATCTTTACGAATGGGTATATATCCAATCATGACCAGCAGGTGGAGACTGAAAACAAAACTTTGGGACAGTATATACTATACTCCCTTCTCTATTTCCCTCAGTCTTCTTTCAGTCTCCAGCAGGTGTTGATGTGATCTGTACCCATCTCCCTTGGTAGGGCTGTTGGAATTTGTTTAGGTGGTCCCTGTTTTTGGCCGGACGGAGCTTGGGCGGACCCTGTTTGGGGGTTCGTCCGACCTCGGGGGTGTCAAACCCGGTGGGTCTCGAGCGGGGTCCCTCCCCCCACTTCCTCCACCTCCCCACATTTTTTTAGAGGAGCCTCAGCAGTAAGCCTTGCCCCCTAAATCAAGCAAGGCATATTGCTTCGAGAGCCTGTGGAGTCTGTTCTGTAAAAAAATAAAAAATCCTGAGGTAGTGCTGGTCTGGAGGGTTGTTTCCCTTTAAGAAAACTGTATTTTACTGTATTTTTTCAACTAACCGGCACTTTTTTATAGCTAGGTCGCGTATGGAGCAATGAGCACTTCTAAAGGGAAAAAGTGCTCATTGTGCTCCAGACGCGAGGCACTCGCGGCCGGCCTGTGCAAGCGGTGTGCAGGCCGGTGCGGTGGAGGAGCTCCGTCGGCAGCGGCTGCAGGTGCCCAGAGCTCCCCGCCGATGGTGCCTCGCGAGTCGGCAGGGAGCAGTGGGGAAGCCCGGTCTTCTCCATCCGCCCACGGAGGGATTCCCCGAGCCGCCGACGGTCGGATTTTTGAGGATTCCCTCTCAGCTGATTTTTTGACAGCTGATGCCGGCTTGCCTGCTTTAGCGGCTGAGACTGTTCAGGTTTCTCAGCCGCTACAGGCTATGGAGGGAGCTTTTTTGGCGGGAAAGTCGCCATCTTCTCTGTCTGGCCCCTCCATTTTGTCTTCCACCTCAGGTGACCTTCCCCCTGTTTTGTCCATGCAGGGGCAGGTTTCTGCTGGGTCCCCTGCTGTGGCAGGGAGTCCCTTGGGACCCTCGGGGGGTTTTTCTCCTGATTTCTTTTTTTCCTTATGCAGAGCCTATTTTCAGGCGGCTGGGGGTCCCGGATGCGCCCAGGGGGTTTCGGGGGGTGGGGTTTCCTCCGCGCTCCCTGCGGCTTTGCCTCTCTCGTCTGGTGTGACGTCCCCTCCGCCGCCTCCCTTGTCCAAGCGTCCGCGGGTGTCGTGGGACGAGGATTTGTGGTCGGAGGAACGTGTCGGTCTGGAGGAGGACCTGGACCCTTCTGAGGAATTCCAGGACCCTCTGGAGGGAACGGAAGCTGGCGGCGGGTTGTCGGGTTTCCCGTTCTCCGGTGAATAGGCGTCCGTGGTGCGCCTTTTTCAGAGAGATGAGCTGCCTGACCTTATTCAACAGGTTTCTTCGGTTTTGCGTTTTGAGGACGCGCCGCTGGAGACTCCGCGTGTGGGGGACCCTCTGTTACGGGGGATCCGTTCCGTTTCCCGCTCTTTTCCTATGCATCAGGATATTCGGGATATTATTCTAGAACAGTGGAAAATGCCGGAGACGCCGTTTCGTCTGGCGTGCAGCATGGCTCGCCTGTATCCCATTCCAGAAGGGGATCGGGCTACGTTAGCATCGCCAGTCGTTGATGCGGTGGTCTCGGCAATTTCCAAGCGGCATACCGTGCCTGTTGAGGGCGGTTCTGCCTTGCAGGACTCCGAGGAGCGCAAGTTGGAGAACATCCTTAAGCAAAATTTTCAGGTCTCTGCCTTTGGGGTCCAGGCGGCTATTTGTGGGGGACTGGTCGCTTGCGCCGTGTTTCGGTGGGCGGAGCGTGTCCTGGATCGGGAGTCTGATGACTGGTCTCTGGTGGATCAGGAGGTAGCGAAGATTGAGATGGCTGCCTCATTCCTCTCAGATGCTCTATATGACTTGGTGCGGATCTCGGCTAAGTCTATGGCTTTTGGCGTGGCCGCGAGGCGTGTTTTGTGGCTGCGCGCTTGGGCGGCGGATGCTGCGTCCAAAGCTAAGCTTACTAAATTTCCCTTTCGGGGGTCGTTTTTATTTGGGGAGGAATTGGATAAGTTGATTCAGTCTCTGTCGGACTCGAAAGTGCCCCGTCTGCCGGAGGACCGTGCCCGCCCTGCGTCTAGGGGTGGTGCGGCCCGGGGGCGTTTGCGGGAATTTCGCAAGTATCGTCCTGGGCGTGGGGCTGCTTCTTTCCAGTCTCCGGGGTTTTCCCGGGGTCGGTTCTTCCAGCGCATGCAGCCCTTTCGGGGGGCCCGTCGGGGGGCAGGGAATCCCTCCGCCGGTTCCCCCGCTTCCCGTCTGCACAATGACGCCTTGCCGGTGCCCCCTTTGGTTCCGGTGGGGGCCCGGCTGCGCGACTTTTTCCCCAAATGGGCCGAGATCATGTCCGATCAGTGGGTCCTGGAGGTGGTGCGGGACGGTTATGCCCTGGAGTTCGCTCGCTCTCTGCCGGACCTTTTCCTCGCCTCTCCATGTCAGACTCATTGGAAGACGCAGGCTTTTCGTCAGACCCTTCAGCGCTTGGTAGATCTCAAGGCAGTGGTTCCGGTGCCCCCTCCGGAGTGGGGCACAGGCAGGTACTCCATTTACTTTGTGGTGCCCAAGAAGGAGGGGACCTTTCGGCCCATCCTCGATTTGAAAGGGGTCAACAGGGCTCTCAAGATTCCCTCTTTCCGTATGGAAACTCTGCGGTCGGTCATTCTGGCGGTTCAGCCAGGGGAGTTTCTCACTTCTCTCGATCTGACGGAGGCCTACTTGCATGTTCCCATTCGGGCCTCTCATCAGCGTTTCCTTCGCTTTGCGATCTTGGGTCGGCACTATCAGTTCTGTGCGCTTCCCTTTGGGCTGGCCACGGCTCCCCGGATGTTCACCAAGGTGATGGTGGTCGTCGCGGCAGCCTTGCGGTCGGAGGGCATCCTGGTACACCCCTACCTGGACGACTGGTTAATTCGGGCAAAGTCGTTGCAGGAAAGCTCCCGGGTTACGGCTCGGGTGGTGGAGTTTCTCCGGTCGCTGGGCTGGGTGGTCAACCTTTCCAAGAGCCGGTTGGTCCCGGCTCAGCGTCTGGAGTACCTTGGGGTTCTGTTCGACACCTCCTTGGGGAAGGTCTTCCTCCCAGAGGCCCGGGTGAGCAAATTGCAATCTCAGATTCGCCTGCTTTTGGCGTCCCGGTGTCCTCGGGCGCGAGATTTCCTCCAGGTCTTGGGGTCGATGGCGGCGTCCCTGGACGTGGTGAGGTGGGCGCGGGCCCACATGCGTCCTCTCCAGTATGCTCTGCTCCGGAGGTGGTCGCCCCAGAGGCACGGGATGGAGGTTCCGGTTCCCCTGCGAGGTTTGGCGCGCTGCAGTCTGCGTTGGTGGCTCCAGACCCCTCACCTGGTTCAGGGGGTGGGTCTGGATCTTCCGCAGTGGACGGTGCTCCTTACGGATGCGAGTCTCCTGGGTTGGGGGGCTCAGTGTTTGGGTCACTCAGCTCAGGGCACCTGGTCCACGGAGGAGGCCTCTTGGTCGATCAACGTGTTGGAGACCAGAGCGGTCCGGCTGGCGCTGTTGGCTTTCCACTCCCTTTTGTTGGGCAAGTCGGTCAGAGTCCTGTTGGACAATGCCACGGCGGTGGCTTATGTCAATCGTCAGGGGGGCACCAAGAGCACTCAGGTGGCGCAGGAGGCGGCTCGGCTCATGGTTTGGGCGGAGTCACATCTTCTGGACCTCTCGGCCTCTCACATAGCCGGGGTAGAAAATGTTCAGGCGGACTTCCTCAGTCGTCACTTCTTGGATCCAGGAGAGTGGGGTCTCGGCGCCGTGGCGTTTCAGTTGATAGTGCAGGCTTGGGGGCAGCCCCTGATGGATCTGATGACCACAAGTGGCAACGCCAAAGTGCCCCGCTTCTTCAGTCATCGCAGGGACGGTCTGGCCGAGGGTCTGGATGCTCTGGTCCAACCGTGGCCAACTGAGGGGCTGTTGTATGTGTTCCCTCCTTGGCCATTAGTGGGCAGAGTACTGCTTCGCATTGTTCGCCATCCGGGGCTGGTGGTTTTGGTGGCTCCGGATTGGCCTCGTCGTCCGTGGTATGCGGATCTGGTGAGGCATCTGGTGGCGGATCCTCTTCCTCTGCCTCTCGTGGGCGATCTTCTGACGCAGGGTCCCATTCCCATGTTCGACCCGTCTCCCTTTTGTCTTACGGCTTGGCTCTTGAAAGGGGCCGCCTTAGTAAGAAGGGATATTCAGATAAGGTGATCTCTACACTTTTGGGGTCCCGGAGGCTTTCTACCTCTCGGGCTTATGTGCGGGTTTGGCGTCTTTTTGAGGAATGGTGCCGGGCGCGGGGAGTGGTCTCTTTTCGCGCTTCCCTGCCTAACATTCTAGAGTTCTTGCAGGATGGCCTGGATAGAGGCCTGGCTTGGTCTTCTCTCCGGGTTCAACTTGCGGCCCTGTCGGCTTTTCGGGGGCTGGTGACAGGTCAGCGTTTGTCGGCCATTCCTGATGTAATTCGCTTTCTTCGGGCGGCCAAGTTGCTCAGGCCTCCCATACGGCCCTCGATTCCCTCTTGGGATCTCAATCTGGTTCTCTCGGTTTTGGTGCGCCCGCCTTTCGAGCCGTTGGATGGCTGTTCTTTGAAGGACCTTACTCTGAAGTCGGTCTTTTTGGTGGCCATTACTTCCGCTAGGCGTGTTTCTGAGCTACAGGCTTTCTCTTGTAGGGCTCCCTTCTTGGAATTTTCGAGGGAGCGGGTTGTTTTGCGGCCTGTTCCTTCTTTTCTACCGAAAGTAGTTTCTCCTTTTCATGTCAATCAATCGGTGGTCCTCCCGGTCTTGGGTAGTCGGGAGGGCTCTTCTGAGCAACGGCAGCTGCGCAAGTTGGATGTCGGTCGAGTCCTCCGCTCTTATGTGCAGCGGACCCGGGAATTTCGGATCTCCGATCATCTCATTGTCCTTCTGGCGGATCCTCGTCGGGGGGCTGGTGCTTCTAAGGCTACTATTGCGCGCTGGATCAAGGAGACGATTGCTTCCGCTTATCTTCTGAGTCAGAAGCCGGTTCCGGAGTTTCTCAAGGCTCATTCCACTCGGGGTCAGGCGGCTTCTTGGGCTGAGTCGTCGCTCGTGCCTCCGGTGGATATTTGTAAGGCTGCGGTTTGGTCCTCCTTGCATTCATTTGTTAGACATTATCGGGTAGATGTTCAGGCGCGTCGGGACGCGGTGTTCGGTGAGCGTGTTCTGGTATCGGCCCTTCGGGGGTCCCGCCCGTGAGAGGGACTGCTTTGGTACGTCCCATTCGTAAAGATTAACCTCTACTGGTCTGGAGAGTGCTAAAGAAGGAGAAATTAGGTTCTTACCTGCTAATTTACTTTCTTTTAGCTTCTCCAGACCAGTAGAGGTCCCCACCCTGTCTGTTGTTGTTGTTGTTGGGGCTGTTTCGCGAGCAGTTTTTGTTTTTTGCTGCGGGTTCTAGTATTTTTCTAGGGCCGGGGAGAATTAAAGAACAGCAGCTGTGGCTCGGCTGGCTTAGCTGGCGAGCTGTGGGGACATTTTCCTTCGGGTATTTCTCCTCTGCATTTTCCAACAGCATTTGGGTATGTTATTTGTTATTCCTGTTCGGAGTATTGTTTTCTTTCTGTTTTCCAGTTCTTGGTTCTGCTTGGCTATTCGGCAGACTGAGGGAAATAGAGAAGGGAGTATAGTATATATACTCCCAAAGTCCCAAAGTTTTGTTTTCAGTCTCCACCTGCTGGTCATGATTGGATATATACCCATTCGTAAAGATTAACCTCTACTGGTCTGGAGAAGCTAAAAGAAAGTAAATTAGCAGGTAAGAACCTAATTTCTCCTTATATTAACTGTTGCATTGCTAAGCTTTATTGAAAGCTAATGGACTGTATTTTGCCCTGGCATCAGGAGGTATGCCCAATTGAAGGACTCTTGTACAGGGGACTATATATGGTTTGTCAAGCAAGCCCAGAACTGATCAAAGTTTGGTGAATGAAATGAAACTTTTTCCTTTTTATTTGTATTATTTTCATGCTACTTACAAAGTGATTGGCTAACTCGTATTCATTCATTGGCATTAGGATTGTTGTATTATCTTCTCACTTATAATTAGTTTCATTTTATCTACTCTAATTTTCTATCCACTTCAACTAATATATATTTTTTGTTTTTTCTGCCGATTCTTACAAATTCAAATTAAAACATACAATGACATCAGCATATTGAAAACCGAGGTTTTGAACTACCTCTAGGATGGTTAATGGCTTTATGTTACTTTAACAGTACTTTAATAATTATACCCATATTCATCTTATGTTCAAATCCATACTATCAAGGCTCACTTTCTACTAGTGTTCCACTTATCCCATTTAAAGATTCTTGTATTAATAAAAGTGTTGCCACTCCATATTTTTTCAGGCCAGTTGGTTTCAAGATTTTTTAATCTAAATATCCATCTTTGCTCCTTCTGGGCCAAAAATCTTTGTACTCCCCTCCTCTCCTCCCTCTTGTAGCTACATCAATTATTAGAACTTTCAAGGGAAAAAAAATCATGCTTCTTGTTTTTACAGTGTTTTGCCAATGGAGTTCCAATTACCTCCCTTGTAATATTGCTCTTATGCTCATTAAGACTTATGTTCAATTTTCTGGAAGTTTGCCCTATTTGCCTTATGTAAATCAAGTTACATGGACACCTGATCAGATATATTACTCTCTCTCTTTTGCAATAGAGGAGTACCTTTTATAGTTCTTTTTATATTTTGGATTGCAAAGAGTGTCCATGCACTCCATCATTTTGCACATTTGGCATGCACCACACATTGTATGGCCCTTCTGTATTTGTTCCTCATCTCTGTTTATTTCTGGAAGCAACTGGCACAGTATCTCTTTCAGATTTTTTGTTCTACGAAATGCAATCCTTTAAATTCCTCTGTAATCTTCAGCATCTCCCAGTGTCTTTTCAGGATTCTGGAGACTAAATAGCTGTTTTGTGCAAATGTCAAAACACATGTAATATCAGGATCTTGATTGTTTTCATTTGGTATATGCTTGGGGAGCAGTAATAAATCTCTGTTATCCCAGGACAAGCAGGCAGCATATTCTTAACGCATGGGTGACGTCACCGACGGAGCCCCGGTACGGACCTTTTTAACTAGAAAGTTCTAGTTGGCCGCACCGCGCATGCGCGAGTGCCTTCCCGCCCGACGGAGGAGAGCGTGGTCCCCAGTTTCTTCGTTTCCGCGGAGCGAAGAAGACGCATGTGTTTCAACGGCCGTTGAAATTTCAGATTTTGCCTTCCTGCTCGCGAAATTCTCTTCCTTTTTTGTTCTTTTTCCCTTCGGGTTTCTTGTTTTCATTTGGTATATGCTTGGGGAGCAGTAATAAATCTCTGTTGTCATAAAATGCTCCCTTATATGCTACATTCACTGCTCTTTCTGGATAGCTGCTTCTCATGAATTTCTCCTTTAGATCTTTAGCTTGTCTTTTGAAATCCTCTACTGAGGAACATTTTCTTCTAAGCCTGAGGAATTGGGAGTAAGGAAGGTTTTTTTTCAAAGCCATTGGGTGAAAACTAAAAAAGTGAAGCGTTGAATTTCTATTGGTTTCTTTTTTATATACCTCCGTGTGGAAACTATTATCCTGCCATTTTATATTCACATCCAAAAATGATATTCTTGATGTATCATATACATGAGTGAATTTCACCTTACGATGGCATGAATTTAAATATCAATTGTAAAGGAATTTTTGACAAATTTTTACTTTTTAGGTATATAATAAATAGACAAAATGTCACTACTCTGTGAACTGTCACTGTACACAACAATCAAAACGAGCCTCAGACACACTGACTGAATATATAATTACAAGTCAGGTACTTTTAGCCAATAAGGCAACATGTCCTTAATCATTGGCTCCTTTTACATGTTAGTGGGAAATTCAGTAAAAAAAACTCAGACCTAATCCAAGAAAAACCTGAACCCCACCCGACTGTAGATTAAGGTATAATCACCAGTGTACAGTCACACAGCAGTGTGCCACAAAGTTAAACAAAAAAAGTGCACAAAACAAAACACAAAAACATCAAAAAACGAAAAGCAAAAAAGCCAAGTACTTAGCTGGGAGAGAAAAAAATAGTGGGTCCTCCAGGATGGTTCAGGAACTGTCTCAACTCCAGTTGCACACACTCCAGTCTCTCAGCAGCAGGCAGCAAACAGCAAGTCCAGAAAAAGATAGCCGTGCTTCTACACAGTCTTACACAGAGTTCTTACAGGAGCCAACTTCAGTTGTAGCACACACTAGATCCCAAAGACAAACAGTTATTCAGCCATGCCCAAAGGAAACCCAGCACACTGTTCACAGACTTCCCAGAGAGTACTCACAGCCAATGGAAAATAAAGAAACAAAAACAAAACAAACCCTTTTTCAACAAGAGTCTTGTTTTCACATTCAGATTGTTTCCTCAGGAAAAGGGGCTTCACAAGCACATCATTCTTTTTCTTAAACACGGCTAAAAGTACCTGACTTATAATTACATATTCAGTCAATGTGTCTGAGGCTTGTTTTGATTAAGTTGTGTACAGTGACAGTTCACAGAGTAGTGACTTTTTTGTCAAGTTATTATATACCTAAAAAGTATGAATTTAAATATTCCATAAATTTCTCAAGTTCTTCTTTAGAATCTTTCCTTATGAAAAAATCATCATAGATGTATCTCATCCAAATCAGCACTTTAGTATAGTAACTAGATTTATATACCCAGTCCTGTTCAAAGTGAGTCATAAATAGATTCGCTGCTGATGGTCTGATGGTGCCAATGTTAATCCCCATAGCCACCCCTGATCTCTGACGCAATTTATCATCCTCAAATAGAAAAAAAACTTTCTCGCATAGTTATCTCAGCGAGCTCTAAGATGAATTCTGTAGGTACAAGCTGTGGACGTAGTCTTTTATCCAGAACCTGTTGTAAAATCAGCAGCACTTTATTTTGCGGAATGATAGTATACAACGAGCATACATGCATTGTCACCAAAATGATGTTATTTTTAGGTTCAATCATCAGTTTCTGTAGAAATTCAGTGGTGTCTTGAATAAATGATTGACTTTGTACTACAAAAGGATCTCTAGATATTAATTCATATTCTTCACTTATCAGTTGTGTTCTGGCTTCCCTCACATACATCTCTCTATCCAGTAGAACTATTTCCCCACCTTTATCTGCTCTCCTGATTATCAAGCTTCTATTATTCTGTAAAGATATTAAGGATTCTCTTTCATTTACAGTGAGGTTGGTATGGTTTTTCTGAGCATATCTTTCTTTATTTTCTAGATCAGCTATTACTAGATTATAAAAAGATTCCAATAGTGGGTCCATGGGACCTTTAGGGATCCAGGTGGATTTTGGAGTCACAATTGATCTATCTTCCTGATCATTCCCTGGGACATCTTAACTTTTTTATCCGTAGTGTTCATATGAATTTTTCTATATATACTCTTGTCTGAAAATGGTCCATATTTTTCATGGGCACAAACGTCAAACCCTTAGAAAGAACTCTAAATTCATCTGTTGTTAATTGGTACCCTTAGAGAGTGATCATGGGAATCTCTGTCCTCTCTGCGAACGTGTTTGTGGTCTTTGATTTTGATTTAGACCCTGCCCCCATGAGTTCCCTCATCTCCATCTGTCTCTCCATTGGTTTCGTGGTCTGGAGGCTAAAAAAATCATCATCGGAACTGAAACTGCTACCGGAGGATTCTGAAGTTTTGTTAAATGTTACTTTTTTTGTCTTTAGATGTTCTATCTTGTCCTTTTGATTTTAACAGGGATCACCTCTCATGTACATAATCGTCTTCATCTCTTTTAAACTTCTTGAATTTATTTTTTTGGGATTTAATAATCGAGGATGGTATTTGATCCATATTGTATCATAATTTGTCACAATTTCCATAGCAAATGTAATAGTTTTTTAAAGTTTCACATTTGTTTTGAATATTTTAGTGAATTTGTTTCTTTGTGATTTTTTTTTATCATTTAGGGCCCCTTATACAAAGCAGTAAATGCACCAAAGCCCATTCAGTTCCTATTGGCTTTGGTGCATGTACCGCAGCAGTATCGCTACCATTTCTTTATATAAGGGGCTCCTGGTATCTTATTGAGTTGTCTTTTCTCACTCTTTTTAGGCAATAGAAGCACTTTCAAAAATAGCCCAGACAAGAGCTGGATTGGAAGCTCTGTTTCTCAGCAATTTGTTAATTGATTTGAAGAATGTCATGGCAATAAGTGATATTGTGCGATACCGGGTATATGAGGTAAGAGAGTTATTACACGCTCTTTGCTTTCAGTTGCAAAACAAATAGTATCATTAGTATACTGAATTGAAACTCGATGACAATAGTTAGCATTCTGTGGTAAATACAAGGTACTTCATGTGCTAAATAAATTCCCTAGAGATACAAAAGTTTACACCCTTTAGTACATTTGTCTCAAATTAACTAAGTTGTCTTACAAAAGTTTACACCCTTTAGTACATTTGTCCCAAATTAACTAAGTTGTCTTTGCTCTGTAACCTGTGCCAGATAAGATTGGGATTAGCTTGATTTGTTCAGAGTAGCCTTTTTGTTCAGTGAAATTTGGAGATGTGCAAAGAATTTATGCCCAATATTCTATTATAAAGGATGTGAAGATTGTGCCATTTATGGAGCAAGAAATGAGATTCGCCACACTGGTCTTTCTCATTTCCTGTTCCAGATACTTCTGTTAGGTTGTCCTCCTGAAGGATGCAGACATTCACCAGACATTCAACATAGCTCTATTTTACTTCTTCAGATAAGTTTTTCTAACAGTAGTTGGCAACTGATGCATAAGTTAAATATGCTGGAGAAAGCAGTAATGTACTGTCATGGTATATGGTATAACAGAACTACTTCATTACCAATGAAGTTAGTAAGGACTGTTTCCTTGCATGAGTTGTGTACTTTTTATCTACTGGGTATATATTGATAAACCTTACCTTGTTGCTAGGGTTGTGGATGTGTTGCAGAAAGGAGCTGTTTGGTTGCGGTGTGAGAAGATCTGAATTTAGAAATAAGCAGATAGTGCCCATTCCTTATGGTACAGAGCTTTAACAATGGAGAGCAGATAAGGTAGTGAATACCGTGGTTGGCAGCAGGTTTGTACAGATGTGTGTAACAGAATCTGTACAAAACAGAAGCTCTTTAGTGATTGGCATTTATTTCTTTAGTGCCTGCAGCATTGTTCTTGTTTTTAAAGCATCAGAGAGAGAAATATCAGTATTTTAAAGTTATAAAATATAACAAAAGAACATGAGTGACTTATACTCAATTAGCTGACTATGTGGTTCATAATGACAGAAGTTGAGCATCGCTACTGTTCATTGCCAGTGTAAGTTTTACTGACATGGGGAATTCTGTAATCAGCGCCAGTATTGGCAGCCACCTAAGAAGCAGCCACCGATAACATGTCAATCACGAATCACTGCCGATTATAGAATTTCACTTTTTGTTGTACATCGGTGCCTTAAATGTTGGTCATTATTTTAGAAGTCTACATTTAAGGCGCTGGTGTCACACTTAAGCGCCTAAGGATGCCTAAGGCCACATCTGGTGCAAGCCACACCAACCTTAGGTGTCCTTATGCGCCCCTAAGCACTTCTGGAAGTGCAACTCCGGCGCCTTCATATTTTTAGAAAACGTGCTTCTGGATTGGTTGGTTAGCCAGCGGTAGGGTGTCCTATCCACCGGCTAATCTTCGGTGCATCTTTGAGAATTCCCCCCATGGTGCCTTTCTTGACCACCACATTTGAACTGTTTTTGCACAGGTTTTGATAAAGATATTAAATTGAAAATCTCTTAGTTCATATTTTTTAAGAATTTCAGTTAGTGTTTGTGCTTTCAGTTGTTGGGAATTGTATTCCGTATAATGTTAACACTGGGATTTTTTTTTCTGCTATCATAGCTAATTGTGAAGATCTCCTCTGTGTCGTCAAAATCTTTGAATTACTGCATAAACAGTGGGCTGGTATTGCAGCTAGTAGAGGAGCTCACAGGTGATGATATTCTGGTCAGGTAAGTCTATGTAGGACATTTAGAAGATGTTCACATTTACCTAACAGCATGAGAAATATTATCACTAGTGTGTTTTGTTGCCTTGAAGCAAAACCCAGTTGGTAGTATGCTTACCTTTTGTTATCTAGGAGATTGTTTTATGTTTTATTAACATTTGATATACCACTTAAGCATATTACAGATCTAAGCAGTTTACAATAAAATACAGGTACTTAGAACTTCCTATCTGTCCCGAAGGCTCACAATCTTGCTAAAGTACCTGAATAAACAATTATTAAAATAGAAAAGATATAACAAAATTCCAAGAATTTTGAGGGAAAGGTACAATTCAAATAATAAAAAAGATAAAGATAAAAGAAATAAAAAGAATAAAATTAAAATATACAAATAAGTTTAAGAGATTGGAGATTGTAAATGGTTCTTGCCTGTCTTCCTGTGATCTAAGTTTATTTTTGTAGGTGTGGATGTGAGTGTCTCCAGTTTATTTTGTTTTTCTACAGGGTCACCTGCACAGAGATGGTGACAGCACTGGCTTTCACCCAGCATGGCCGCCAGTATCTGGCACAACAAGGAGTGATCGATAAAATTTCTAACATGATTATCGGTGCAGAGTCTGATCCTTTCTCTGGCTTCTATTTGCCTGGTAAGGTCTGGTTTAAATGGCATTCTTCAGGGCAAGACAGAGAGTGCTATGCAAAAGCCAATCTTTAAGAAGGCAACCCCCCTCCCCCCCCCAAAAAAAAAATCCTTGATTGTTTCTAAAAACATTTGAAATCATATCTGTTGACTGTGACTTAAGCATATCTATTAGTGCAGAACACAGTTTTTGCTTTTGACAGTTTTTTTTCTAAACAATTAAAGGTTACACCCCACAAAGTTTTATCTTCCTTCGGGACCAATCAGAAGTGGCTACTGTCTGCATTAGTTTATGCTAACAACTTCAAGCCAGTTTCGGTCCCACAGTTTTTATCAATATTTATTCCTTTAAATGTGTTCAAAATAGCTTTTTAGTTGAAAATTTAAAGAATTTATCTGATTTAGTAGTGCTGATTAAATAAGAGAGCCCGAGCCAACATATCTATGTTTTGTTTACTTCATCAGCGCAAAGGGGTAAATACTCCTCCTAAACTCCATTGCTCTCCTCAGCACATCTAAACACATTTAGCTGTCTATCACCACAATAGACATCTGAATAATATAACAAGGTTAAAGTGGCAAGGAGACACTCAAGACTAATAGTTTGAATTTAGTATTTTTGAAAGGTCATTTTAGGTACTTATGCTTTTTTCAATATATTCTGCTTTATTCCTTGGATACATAACATAACACAATAAAGAGCAATGAGCAAAGAATAGAGAAACAAAACAACAGAATTTTATTAAGAAGTTATGTTTTCAGTACTGTGGAGCTTAGTGCATGTTTGGAGTCCTGTTTTTGTCCCTAATCTGTGTCAGGGAGCCACATACTCTTGCAGTTCCTGATAGGCTTTTGGAAAGGTGTTAAAAACAACTAGGTATAAACAATTCATTATGAAAATAAATATATATGGAAATGTTCTGCATTAGAGGGTTTGTAGTACTGTTTAATAGCAATATATACGCCTACATAATTTCATCTTGCCTGTCTTTTTTTCATTTTAAGTTGATGGTCTTTTAGTTCTAATTATCTTCCAGAAGTTCTTGTTGTCATATTAGTTTTATATTTTTGTTAATTGTTTCTGATAGGGTTGGTGAAGTTTTTTGGAAATCTGGCTATTGTGGACAGTCCCCAAGAGATATGTGAACAGTATCCAGTATTTATCAATAAAGTTTTTGAAATGGCTGAAGGTCAGGATATAATTTTGAAAGGAGTGGCTGTAGACACACTTGGAATTCTGGGATCAAATGTGGAAGGAAAACAGGTTTTACACAAAACAGGTTTGTAGAATTATTTTTTCCTTCATTGTAGTGTGATAGTTTTATTTGTGCCACATTAACTGGACTGGGTCCTGCTTTCTTGATGTGTGTATTTACAGGGGGCAGATTTCAGAACCTCTGTAAGAAGTTAGGTCATCTTGCAATGAGTGCCCCCACAGAGCTGAGGCTAAGATGCTTGGATGCCATATCTTCTCTTCTTTACCTGCCAGTAAGTAGACCAGCATTAAGACTAGGCAATTCGCCAGCATGCTACACTGTAATACAGGAATTGGAGTGATTTTGAAAACCATGCTTTGAGATTAAAAGAAACGGTGTTTGATTGTTCCATGAAGCATGTGGTTCTTATTTTTTTCCTACAGTAAAACTTAACAGCTTTTTAAGTCACTTGATGGCTCATTTACTAATGGTGCAAGCTAACAGTGTTTCGTGTGTTATTGACCATAGGGCCCATTGCATTAAATAAGTCCTGCAGCAAATAATGCATGCTTGCTGTTAACAAAATGGCCTCTTGATTGATATGTTAGTAAAACTCCCTTGATACTATGTTTTATTCCTACATCTTGAGAGATGGGAGTTTGTGTGAGGAACCTCTGCTCCCAGCCATTTTACTTCTAACACTTAAATCTTTTCACATCTTGCTACCTGCCTTTACTATTACTTTTTGTCCCCTGTTAGCCAGACCAACATACAGAAGATCTATTAGTGATGACTGAATCTTGGTTTGCTTCCTTGTCTACCCAACCACTGGACCTGTTTAGGAATATCAGCACTCAGCCTTTTCCAGATCTTCACTGTGGAGCTCTAAAAGTATTCACGGTAAGATCTGTTGAGAAGCTTTTTTGTTTGATTTTCATGACGTTAACCTTGTGTGCTGCAATACTACAGTAATAAATTCTGAGTATCTTTACTGACCTTGGCTATGTTATTTTGGCTTCATTAAATATATATTACTATAATATACAGTAGTTACATATGGACAGCCTTAATTTCACACTTGAAGTACTCAGTAGATCTGGAAGTTTTGTGGTTTGTTTATATTTATAACTAGCTTTGTAGGTGAGTCATCTCTTGAAGTGCATAGTTTTAATGAAGGAGAGAAAATCAGTTTCACATTTAGGTGGAGCAGCCTTAAAAATATTCAATTTCTGTTATCCAGGCTATAGCAAACCAGCCCTGGGCCCAGAGACTGATGGTTGGCAGTCCCGGATTTGTGGAGTACATTGTTGACAGAACAGTGGATCCAGACAAGAGTTCAAAAGATGCCAAATTTGAACTGGTGAAAGCACTTGTAAATTCTAAATCGATAGCAGAAATCTTTGGAAACCAGCATTATCTAAGGCTCCGGGCATATGTGCGAGAAGGCCCTTATTTTGTGAAAGCTATTTCTACTGTTGCTGTGGAGGGAGCAGAATAATGACATTGACAGAGCTCTTAGAATGTCTCCCAAACCAGTTTCCGCCTCCCTCCCCCCCACACATTCTTAAGCTTTTACAGTTTAGGAAAGATGACCTCGCAAAAGAAAGTGCTGAATCATTTTGCTGTGATTTTTCGTACAGCAGCTGCATTGTTGATGAAACATGCTGTAATATTTTCTCATGGAAAAATTCATTCAGATAGCTGTTTTAAATGCCACTTGTATTGTTCGATAAACTCTTAGCCACAGGTTGGTATTCATGCCTCTTCTTTTTTTCTAAGATGGTCTGCTTAGGCTTTGAGCAGCTGGGAATTTATACACTGACTGCTATATCTTCACAATAAACACCTGGTTAATCCCTCCTCATGGTTTGTTTCATCTCTTCTCTCATTTCAGTACAGTAACAGAAATATTAAAGTTTTAGATTTTGAGCTAGAAATGTACATTCAGAAATTTACAAAGGTGGAATTTGACATTCTGCCATGAAATCTTTAAAATTGTGTAGGGTTTTAAAAAATGTATTTATAATATCTAGGTTAATGTATGGAAGAAATGTCTTTCTACAGATTTCTAGTACAAAGGTAATGGCGGAATAGAAATCCCTAATGTAATGTAATGTAATGTAATTTGTTCCAGAAGCATGCTTGTAATCCAAAGTACTCATATATCAAAGTGAATTTCCTCATAAGAAATAATGGAAACTCTGACGATTCGTTCTACAACCCAAAAACTTTAATATAAAATACTATACATACTCTATTGCAAGATCTCGCTCGTTTATAACAGTCACTACACTTCTGCAGCGTCTGAGAGAGAAGAACCATCAGCTCAGTTGTGATGATGTGACGCATGTATACTGTACGTACTCGTATCGCAAGACTTTGCTTGTTTAGAACAGTCATTACATTCTTGCAGTGTCAGAGAGAGAATAACCATCGACTCAGTTGTGATGATGTGATGTGTGTATACTGTATGTACATGTATTGCAAGACATTGCTTGTATATCAAGTTAAAATTTAATCAAATGTTTTGCTTGTCTTGCATAACACTTGCAAACCAAGTTACTTTCAAACCAAGGTTTTACTTATATCATTTCCCACTTTGTTTTGGGTCCACATGGAAACAAGGTTTGTTGCAGTGATCTAATTAAGAAAATCTGTATTTCCAAGTTTAAATGGATAAATTAGCAAAAACTACAACCTGGTTCTAGTAAGTCCAGTGTTAAAGAAAAAAAACAAAACCAAAGCCCAAAACCAATTGAGGAATTTCAAATTACGTTGCAGAACTTTGATTTTCCTAAGGGAAAAGTCATGTTTTTATTTTCTGTCTTTACATCATTGTATTTCTGTTATTGCTAAGCCTTTTAAAAGCTAGCAGAATTTTTAATGGTTTACAATGTTTTCTCAGTTGATGTTTGATGTTTTACACTGAAAGGACAGAAATCATAGGTGTTAAGTGTAAGACATGCTTATTTTTCACACATTTCCCCTTTAATGATTTTCAGCTTTGACAGGTCAGGTGGTGGTATACAATAGCTAGCCTTGGGTTTCTTCTGACTCTTGGTATAACTTAATTGAAAATATCATGCCCTTAAAAGTGTTCAGCCTTGAAAGAAGGCAGTAATATTTTTTCTTTGAGGACAAGCAGATATAATATTCTCACATGTGGGTGATGTCATCCAAGGAACCAGTGCACTGTCACTTTAAATCTTTAGGCAGTGCCCATACTGCATGGTGTTGGTGCTTTCCTACCTGACATTGGTTCGTGGGACCATCAGTTCAGTAATAAAACTAAGAAGCCAACTAGGGGAGTTGGGTGGCTTGTGAGACTATATCCTATATGTGGTGAAGTCATCCAAGAAACCTAGTACAGATACTACCAAATGCACTGTCACTTTAAATCTTTAGGCAGTGCCTATACTGCACGGTGTTGGTGCTTTCCCACCTGACATTGGTTCGCGGGACCATCAGTTCAGTATCAAAGCTAAGAAGCCAACTAGGGGAGTTGGGTGGGTTGTGAGACTATATGCCTGCTTGTCCTCAGAGAATACCTGCTATAGGACAAGCAGACATTATATTCTCACATGTGGGACTCCTAAGCTGCCTGAATCTTGACTGTGGAGAAGGATAATGGACACCGTGTCGGAGCACCTGAGTACGGTGAACCCCTTGCTCAAGGGGATCTGCTCTGCTTGGTTTGTTGTTCTTTGTATTCCTTTGTCAGGCACTACTGTGTGGATCATTGAATGACAGTGCAGCAAAAATAACTTTATTGTAACAGCATCACATCCACAGCTACACCAGGCAAAAGCTTATAAAAGGGCATTCATTCAATATTGTCATTCAGCCCTGCTGGGTCTATTGTATTAAGTTGTATTGTTCCCTTAATAAGTTATTTTTGCCACTTAATGAAGTATTGTTGGTGCAATAAAGTTATTCAACAATGACGTTCAGCTATTTTAAAAGCATTTTGCCGTGTCTGCCCTTCTGACTCGCTGGCGGCGGTTGGAGATTGCTCATTCAGCTTGCAAGTTGCAGCATTGCAAGTTGGCCAAACAAAAGCTCACGAGGAAGGGTTTTGTACCTGAAACTGGGCCGTTTGAGCTGGAAAACATGGACAAGTTCTTACAACACCAGGGCCGGGTTAATAACACTGAACAACACTGCAAAGAGCTGCTGAATAATCCGAAGATAAGTACTGAGAAACTCACCAGTTTTGAGCAGCATTTTGGATTAGTTGATAACATTGTTTTTCGTTTATAATAATAATAATAACAACTTCTATACTGCCGCAATCTGACGACTTCTCAGTGGTTTACATCAAAGAGAGACTGGACAATCAGTGAAGTACAAAATACAAATAGTAACAATACATTATTTCTAAAGGATATTCAGAATAGAATTATTACAATTAATGTAATTTCTATTTAGGAAATGTATCTATCAAATAGTACAGTTTTAATTTCTTTCCGAAAAGCACCGTAGGTCATCTTATCTACACTAATGTAATTACCAAACCAGGACTGCTGTTTACTTGCTTGAAACATAAAAGTCCTATCCAAAAATGACCTGTATTTACAACCAGTGATCTTTGGATAGGCAAATAAATTACAATTTCTGGTTCTCTTGGAGTTATGTAGCACAAAGTAAGACAAAAGATAGGTAGGGGCCAGTCCCCAAATCAACATAAAACAAATACAAGAAAATTTGAACATTACTCGTGCCTCCACTGGTAATCAGTGCAGCAATCTATAGTAGGGGCTAACATGATCTCTTTTCTTCAGTCCGAATATCAGCCAGACAGCCGTATTCTGTACTATTCTCAATTTTCTAATTGTTTTTTTAAGTATACCTAGATAAACAATATTGCAGTAATCCAATATAGATAGAACAAATGCTTGCACTAATAGTATGAAGGATAGCGGGTCAAAATATTTTTTGATAGTTTTTAATTATACTTGGACTTCCAGAAAGCGTTCGACAAGGTTCCACACGCAAGGCTTCTGAAGAAACTACAAAGCCATGGAATAGAAGGAGATATACTAAGATGGATAGGCAAATGGCTGGAAAACAGATTGCAGAGGGTGGGCATAAATGGGAAGTTCTCGGACTGGGAAAAGGTGACAAGCGGTGTACCCCAGGGTTCGGTCCTTGGGCCCATCCTGTTCAATATCTTCATAAACGACCTGGAAGAAGAAACAAGTAATTTAATCAAGTTTGCAGATGACAACAAAACTATGTAGGGTAGTTGGGTCACAAAAGGACAGAGAAGAACTCCAGAGAGATTTGAACCAGCTAGAGAAATGGGCAGAAAAATGGCAGATGAAGTTCAACATAGACAAATGCAAAGTGATGCACCTGGGTAAGAAAAACAAGGAACATGAATATATAATGTCAGGTGTAACATTGGGCAAGAGTGAACAAGAAAGGGACCTGGGGGTACTGATAGACAGGACCCTGAAGCCATCAGCACAATGCGCAGCGGCAGCAAAGAAAGCAAATAGGATGTTGGGCATGATAAAGAAGGGGATCACGAGTAGATCGGAGGACATCATAATGCCGCTTTACAGAGCAATGGTCAGACCACACTTGGAATACTGTGTCCAACACTGGTCTCCCTACCTAAAGAAGGATATAACCCTGCTGGAGAGGGTGCAAAGATGAGCCACGAAGCTAGTTACAGGTATCAAGAACTTGAGCTACAAAGAACGCCTCGGAAAACTGGGATTGTTCACCCTCGAGAAGAGAAGACTGCGAGGGGACATGATAGAGACTTTTAAAATATTAAAAGGATTCGACAAAATAGAGCAAGAAACATCGTTATTCACATTGTCCAATGTGACTCGGACAAGAGGTCATGGATTGAAGCTGAGGGGCACCAGGCCCAGGACAAATATCAGGAAATTCTGCTTCGCACAAAGAGTGGTGGACGCTTGGAACGCACTCCCGGAGGAGGTCGTGATGGAGACCACCATTCCGGGATTCAAGGGCAAGTTAGATGCACACCTTCTCGCAAATCACATTGAGGGATACGAGTAAACAAGGTTTCTCAACAGGGAACACCTAGTTTGGCCTCCGCGGGTGCGGGTCGCCGGACTGGATGGACGTAGGGTCTGATCCGGCGAAGCCATTTCTTATGTTCTTAATTTCCATAGTGCAAAAAAGCCCTTCTTCACCACTAAATTTGTATGTTCAACCATGGATAGATGTGTATCTAATGTAACTTCCAATATTTTTATAGATTTAGAAATTGGGTAACATGACCATTTAAGTGAAGTGATGTTCTAATTATTTTATCCTTTGGGCTTGCTAAAAAAAATTTAGTCTTGTCAGTATTTATTTTCAATTTAAAATTGATTGTCCATTGTTCTATTTCATTCATAATGTAAGAAATGTGTTCTAAAATTTCATTTGTTATGCTGTTTAAAGGAATTAAAATTGAGATGTCATCTGCATAAATATAAAAATTTAAGTTCAACTTTTGCAGTAATTGTCCTAAGGATGAGATGTAAATATTAAATAGGGTAGGTGATAACAGGGAACCCTGAGATACCCCCGATGGGTTTTTCCAAGTATCAGAGTACAGTAGAACCTTGGTTTACGAGCATAATTCGTTCCAGCAGCATGCTCGTAAACCAAGTTACTCGTATATCAAAGCAAGTTTCCCCATAGGATGTGAGGGAAACTCGCTTGATTCGTTCTACCTCCTCCCCCCCTTCCCGTGGCCACTGGTGCTGCTCCACCTTAACCCCCCCCCCTTCCCGAGGCCACCGGCGCTGCTCCCCCCCCCCCCCCCCCGCTGTGATCCAGCATCCTCCTCCCTCCGCCACGATCTGGCATCCCCCACCCACCCAGCCAAACACAGTGCAACATTATTTCATGATCAACCAGATCAAAAGTGCTGCTAAAATGATGTAGTTGTAAGATCAGGGCACTAGTTCCTTTACAAAAAAGACCGTAAAGGTGATTAAGAATTGAAGCTAAGACTGTTTCAGTACTAAAACCTTTTCTAAATCCTGATTGATGTTATGGCACATTTTGGAAACCTTCACTTAATGGTTCACGTATTTGATTTAGTGCATGTATGTGAGCCTATGATGGTGCACAGTGGGGCTTGAAAAATAGCTCCCTTTAAGTTGTTTAAGCCTGGAATCCTGGTTCCCCGAGTGTTCATTAGCTTTCATTTATGCACTGAGGACACATACATATATAAAGAATTACTTTTGTATATACATTGCTATTGGGAACACGTCAATGCAATCAACTTATCCAGAATTGCATTAGGGGATTACATATATTGTACTATCATTGAAAACACAAATGACAGCATGGTTCTGAGAATAGGTTGAGAACCCCTGATCCAGATCAAGTTTGTCATAACAAGGTTGACAAGGATAGATTTTTCAATTTGAAAGAAACCACAAGAACAAGGGGTCACTCGATGAAATTGAAGGGGGACAGGTTTAAAACAAACGCAAGGAAATTCTTCTTCACACAGAGGGTGGTGGACACATGGAACACCCTTCCGGAGGCCGTAATAAGAAATAGCACAGTACAGGGTTTCAAGGATGACCTGGATAGGTTCCTGGAGGACAAAGGTATTGAGGGGTACAGATAAGAGCAGTGGAAAGTTTAGAGATAAGTGTTGAGGTAGGCATAAAATTAGTCAAGGACCGCAGATCAGGCAATATGCCTGATGGGCCACCGCGTGAGCGGACCGCCGGGCTAGATGGACCTCTGGTCTGCCCTGGTGGAGGCGACTACTTATGTACTTATAACAGTCATTGCTGCTGTTCTTCAGCTATTCACTAGGTGTCCTTATATGAACAGTTACTGATTTCCACATCCCTAAAACAGTTGCAACTTCAAACAAGAGGAAAAGGGATCTGAGTCAGTAATGTTGTGGAAAGCGAAGGAGGAAGGGATTTGATTATACCTCCTTTTCTGAGGCTAAATTCAAAGCAGTTTACTTATTACATTCAGGTACTTTTTTTTTGTCTCTAATGGCCATCCAGTCTGCCCATCTGCAGTAATTATTATCTCTTCCTCTCACTAAGAGATCCAAGTGCCTATCCCAGGCTTTCTTGAATTCAGACACAGTCTTTGGGCTAGATTCAATAACCCTCCGATCCGTGTGCGATTGGAGGCAGGCCGACTGATTCGCCAACTACCTGCAGGCAAATGGCGATCGGAGGCACATCCCCCAACCGACTGCACGGATTGCTAAAGCCCTGACAATAGTGACAGGAGAAACAGCCTCCTGTCGCTACTGTCAGGGCTTCTGCCGGCTTTTTAAAATTTTTTTATAGAGAGTTAATAGGGACAAGGACCTGTTACGTATGTTATGTTTTTTGTTTGTTTATTTTCATTTTGAACAAAGATGAAGGTTTATATACTGCAATTTAGATTATGAATTATTTTAATTCTATAATTGGTTGTTTTGATTTTCTTGTGTATTGTTATTTTGGGATTTGTAGGATTTTAGATAATTATCAAAGTTGAATTTTTCATTGGTTTTGGATTTGCATTTCTTACCTATATAAAAAAAAAATACATGGAATGCAATTGATTTTTTAAATTAAAATATACCGTTCCTTGTATGTTTGATGGTGGATTTTTCCAGATCACAATTGATCTGCCTTGTTTTTTCAGTAACGTTCTCTGGATTGCTTCCAAAAAATTTCTGATTATATGATTTTATACATCTATTTTGAACAGAGTCCAAGTTTGATATTTTAGCTCACTATTCAAAGAAAAAAACTATTGTTTGCATAGTAGCCATCTTCAAAATCTAATACAATTATTTGTCTTTGAGGCATCATAAGCACCCGTTAGAATTCCAAACCCATATGGCTTTAAATTCTGTGTTATCTAGAACTAGCAGTGCAATTGACTGATAGGAGAGGCTAATAATGTGGTATCACTTGCCTTCAACATTATATGCCATTAACAGGATAAATTAGGGAGGAGATTGTTAATCTATTTAAATGTGCAGAAATAAAGGTTGATAGAAAAAAAAATAGTCCTGCTTTTTTGTTGATGCTATTCAAGAAATATACTAATTTAGTTGAATTTCTTTTTTTTCTTACCTTAAACTTTTGTTGATGACATGGAAATGAACTGAATTATGATGACACATCCTTAAGCTATTTGAGTGATGTTGAAATGACTAGCCAAAGCTTGACCTTCTCTGTTTGAAAGCTTATATACAAAATTATCTTTGTCTGTTGTGTAGGGATGGAGATCTGATAAGTTCTGATCCAGGGCATCAGAACACAGGCAAGGTCAGCACACAGGCAGTTCTGAACCAGGCCAGGTCAGCACACGGATCTAGGCCCTGTGTAAGGATCTGACCCCTGTGAAAGAATTATGAGCCCCTGTGAAAGAATTATGAATTATTCCCATTCCCTCTCCCTTCTTGCCATGCAGCCATTCTAAGTAAAGGGAAATGATAGCATCTGGTGACAGAATGCTGAGGCATTCCCCCCTCCCCTCTTGACACAAGACCCTTGTCACATATTAACCTGACCCAAGTCTACCTTTATCTTATCCCTTATCTTGTTAGAGATCAGACCCTGCCTAGTGCAAAAGCAGGCCCTGAGTTTAAGGCTAATCCTGAGAGGCTTAAGGAGCAAGCATTATAACCTTTGGACTGTCACATGCTTATCTTTAGTGTTCTCCCCAGAAATTTTTTCCAGCCGGGTGGCATGAAAAAGTAGCTGGGTGGGGCAGGATGGGGAAATTTGATGGTAGGGAAAATTAACCCCCTCTTTTACTAAGGTGCACCAACATTTTTAGCATGTGCAAACTCCCGCTCTATGCGGGAAAACTAACGCCAGCTCAATGCTGGCATTAGCATCTAGCGCACGTAATTCTGCGCATGCTAAGCACATGCTAAAACCATTATCCCAGGACAAGCAGGCATGATATTCTCACATGTGGGTGACGTCATCTACGGAGCGCCAGCGCGGACAGCTTTTCAAGCAAACTTGCTAGAAGTTTCAAGTTTGCACACTGCACCACGCACGTGCATGCCTTCTCGCCCACTAGAGGGCGCATCCCACCTCGTGGTCCTCAGTTCAATTTTTTCCGCGGAGCCAGAAAGCCCTGTGGATCTGAGCTCCAGTTGTATTGCCTTCTAGCTGCCGCGTTTCATTGTTTTTCTTTAATTTTTTGATCGATTCGCGGTGCTGCTTTCTTTTTTCCTTTCGTAAAAAAAAAAAAAAAAAATATTTTATTTTTCGTTAGGCTCCGGGGGCTCCCGGCAGCTGTGGCCGCGGGACGTCGGTCGTTCCCGGCCTTCTTTTTCGTTGATGTCCCGTCCTGTTACGGGATTTAAGAAGTGCAGCCGGTGTGAGAGGTTACTTTCCATCACTGACCCTCACCGGTGGTGCATTGTCTGTCTTGGGCCGGATCATCCGACAGCTTCGTGTGATCGCTGTGCGACTTTTCAAAACAGAGCCCTCCGTCGCCGTAAGGCCAGAATGGCGGAATTGTTCGCCGTGGACGCGCCGCCCAAGGCCTCGACGTCGGCCTTGACCTCGGCCTCGGCGTCCTCGTAAAAGTCCTTAGTAAAAGGAGCCTTAAATGTGTACTATTTTTTAGTTAATTATTATTTTCCAATGCTCAGTATGACTTCCTTTTTTAAGGTTTGACACTTGTGCCAGAATATTTTTACTAAATTGAAGAAGCATCCATTGCTAGAAGGAAATAATTAGATATTTGCCCTCTTTCAAATGGTATAGAGATTTAAAAAAGGGAAAGGCGTTAATCAAGTCATTAGGTTCAATCTAGCCATTTATTTCTGCATGAATTTAAACAACTAAAAAAAAAGATAAATATAGCTCATCCAGTTGTACAAGAATGGCTCTACAGCAGGAGTGAAGCTTACAACTTGCTGCTTGCGAGCTACTTTTTGGGCTTGCGAGCTACTTTTAAAATGACCAAGTCAAAATGATTTACCAACAATAAAATTTAAAAAACACAAAGCACACTGTACGCAGAGAAAATGTTAATTATCATTTATATTCCTCGGGTTTTCAAAGAGGTCAAGGCAGATGAATTTATGCAATGTCACCTCAGGAACAACTATACAAAAATAGACAATTATACCCCCTCCCTTTTTACTAAGCCACAATAGCGGTTTTTAGCGCAGGTAGATGCGCTGAATGCCCTGCGCTGCTCTCGATGCTCATAGGCTCCCTGCGCTAAAAACCACGATTGCGGTTTAGTAAAAGGGGGCCATAGTGCAAAATATAGAGAGCAGATATAAATTCTCAAAACAGACACATTTTGATCAGTAAATTGAAAATAAAATCATTTTCCTACCTTTTTGTCTGGTGATTTAATGAGTCTCCGGTTGCACTTCCTTCTGACTGTAAATTCAATATTTCTTTTTCTGCCACTTCCCTTTTCTTTCTATCTCTCTTTCTCTCTCCCCCTGCCCCCTCTTTATTTCTGCCTTTCTTTCTATCTCTCTCCCTGCCTGTCTTTCTTTCTCTCTCTCTCTCCCCCTGCCCCCCCCCAAGCCATTGTGCCGATTTCTCCACTTCCCCTACCCCCTAAGCCACTATGCCAATTTCTCCCTGCTGCTTCCCTGAGCTAGGCCAGGCACGTACAAGTGCCAGACTCACAAGACTTCACCTCTGACGTCAGAGAGGAAGTTCCAGGCCAGCCAGGCAGCGATTGGCTGGCCCAGAACTACCTCTCCAACATCAGAATTGACGTCGGAGGTGAAGTCTTGAGAGTCTGGCACTTGTACGCGCCTGGCCTGGCTCGGGGAGGCAGGAAGAAAAAGATTGCAAAGGCAACGCAATCGACTCACATTGCCTTTGCAATCTACTGGTCGATCGCGATCGACCATTTGGGCACCCCTGCTGTTATGGTATCCTGTCCTGACCTGAGGAAAGATGTTTAGTGCCAAAAAAAACTGCCTTATTTCAATTTCCTACTTATAAACTTTAATTAATACAGTTACAATACTACTTGATTCTACGTAAAGCAACAAAAAAAATTTTTTTCTACCTTTTGTCGTTTCTGCTTTAATCATCTTCTCTTCACTCTCTTCTTTCTATTCAGCATTTGTCCTTGCTTCGTTCCATGCAACATCTGTCCTCTCTTTGTCCCTTCCACCCAGCCTCTGCCCTCTCTCTCTCTACCCCTTCCATCTACTGTGCACCCTCTCTCTGCCTCTTGCATCCACTGTCCACCCTCTCTGCCCTTTCCATCTAGTGTCCGCCCTTTCTCTGTTCCATATGGCATCTTCCCTCTTTCTATGTCCCTTCAATAAACTGTATATCCTGTGCTCTTTCTCTCCTTTGTACGCGATTCATTTCAGCTTCACCCCCTCCCCTATGTTCTGGCATCTCTTCTCCTTTCCTTCCTTCCCACTCCACCCCCTGGTCTGGCATCTCTATCTCCTTCCCTTCTTTCCCCCCATGCCCTGGCATCTCCCTCCTCCCCCTCCACCCATATGCGCTGACATCTCTTCCCCCTCCCCCCTCCATGGTCTGGTAGCTCCTTTCCTTTCCCTCCCTCCCATAGTCTTGGTGTCTCTTGCCTCTCCTCTCCCTTCCCTGGTCTTCCTTCTCCCCTTTCTCTCCCCAATTGGATGCTACAGCAGCAGCACTTCTCATCCCCCTCCCCAATTGGGTGCTGCTGCAGCACTTATCTTCCCCCTTCCTCCTCCCCAATTTGGTTCCTGCTGCAGCACTTTTCTTCCCATCCCCCTCCCCAATTGGGTGCAGCAGCAGCAGCACTTCTCTTCCCCTCCCCCCTCCCCAATTGGGTGCAGCAGCAGAATATTTCTCTTCCTTCTCCCCTCCCCTATTCGGTGCAGCAGCAGCATTTCTCTTCCCATCCCTCCCAGCTCGCAAACCCTTCGGTAGAGTCGCTAGGGAAGTTGTAAGCTTCCCTCCATCGCTGACCTATCTTTCATAGATCAGCGACGGAGGGAAGCTTACAACTTGCTGCTTTTACTTGCTTCGGGCCTTCCTCGTTGCCAGGTCCTGCCTAGTTTCTGTTTCCGCGAAGGCAAGACCCAGCAGTGAGGAAGGCACGAAGCAAGTAAAAGCAGCAAGTTGTAAGCTTCCCTCCGGGGCTCTATCGTATGCGTACCGGCTTCCCTTCTCTTCCCTCCGAAACCGGAAGTTGCGTCCCGTGGGTGGGGAGGAAAGAGAAGGGAAGCCGGCACACACACGATAGAGCCCCGGAGGGAAGCTTACAACTTGCTGCTTTTACTTGCTTCGGGCCTTCCTCACTGCCGGGTCCTGCCTTCGCAGAAACAGAAATGGCTTGTAGCAGAGAGAAGATGAATGTATCTGATGCACCTGTGCCTGCAAACTGCAGAATGCTGATGAAAAACAGCAAAGTCCACCACTTATGAGAGCTGTTAGGATGCTGTTCAAATGAGTAAAGGTAAGGGTAGGATTTGAACCAGGGAGCTTCAGAAGATGGACAAGGTGCAACAAGGCGCATTAACCTGGTGAGCCATAAATGGCATCTTTCTGTCAGAGTAGATGTTTCCTCCCATGACAGCTTAGGATGTCCTAGCCATGGGAAGGAGAAAATAAGTTTGCCTGGAAAGGGAAATGTGCTGCTAAAAACAGCAAAGTCCACCTTCTAGACCCTCTTATGACAGCTAATAGGAAGCTGTTAGGAAGTTGGAATTTGAACCAGGAAGTTTTAGCTGGACAGAGTGCAACAAGGCGCATTAATCTGGTCAGCCAGAAATGCTTTCTTTGTGGTGGCTGTGATATGATAGCTAATCAGATGATACATATGCAGGTCAGTCAACTATTATATGAAAGGGCACTGAGATCCACCTGAGTAGAAGCTGATGTAGCTCTATGGGTTAAAGTCCTGTACTGATCATACAGAAGTGAGTTCAACACCCAGCGCATTTTTTAATTGTGGCATACTACCTTGAAGGTGCAGCTTGATGATCTCACAATGAGGTCAGCTTTGTGAAGCTGAAGAGCTCCATTTTGCAATGAGGGAAAATGCATGTTAAGGTCTGTATCTGGTTTTTCTCTTTTTAAGCGCTGAGAAATGAAGTAATGTGTGCAATAATGATATGTTTTTCATGTTCTTTCTTTGCTTTCAAGAAAGAGCTGATTGCAGCACTGTTAAGAAAAAAGGGGATTCTTTTTAAGCAGGAAAGCCAAAGGTGGTGTAATGAGTAAATCATATTACTGTTTGAGCAGAAAAGTACTGTTTTCATGCAATATGTTTATATTGATGTGCTCTATTAATATGGTGGCTTATTAAATTTATTAGGGAAAAAGAAGAAAAAAAACCATATTCAAACTCACTATAGGAAATATCATTGCGAAAGCTGAAAGCACGCCCAATCTGTGTCTATAGGAAGTCTCCGACTAAGAATGCTGAAACTCCATTGAAATGAAGCAAAAACTACACTTAGACCAGCTTTTCCTACGCTTTAAGCAGAGCCCAGTGTCTGATGAGGTGCAGGGGGCGGAGCAAACTCACATGCCATTCATCAGCCAGAAAGTTGAAATTTTGAAAGTAAGCCTAACTTATGCCTAACATAAGCCTAACTTATGCCTAACATAAGCCTAACTTATACCTAACTTTAGCCTAACATATGCCTAACATAAGCCTAACTTATGAGGTGCAGGGGCAGAGCAAGCTCACATGCCATTCATCAGCCAGAAAGTTGAAATTTTGAAAGTAAGCCTAACTTATGCCTAACTTTAGCCTAACTTATGCCTAACATAAGCCTAATTTTTGCCTAACTTTAGCCTAACTTATGCCTAACTTAAGCTCCAGTGAAATGAAGCAAAAACTACACTTTGACCAGCTTTTCATACGCCTACATTTTCCACACTGTTTAGATGCCCTCTGTCGCCTAACTAGCATCTATGTGGTGCCTATCCTTAACCACGCCCATGTTACGCCCACGTCAACAAACTTAGACGCAACTATTTCCTAAATCTACACCTATCTCGCGTCTGTGCTCTATGGACGCCTAAAGGACGCCTAAGTCTATCTAAGTTCCAATTAATGCTTGTTAAGACCCTTAAATCACTCATTATCCCCTTAAATCGGACGCCTAAAGTTAGGTGCACTTTACAGAATCTATGTCTAAGTGCTTGGTAGCACTTAACAGGGTTTAGTAAAAGCTTACTTTAATATAGCTCACTGTAAAGTGAATTTGATTTAAAAGGGTTGAAGTGCCCAGAGGATTACGCTAACACTGCCGTATGCCTGGCATGACTTCTGCAAAACCATATACTATCACAAATAATATGTGATACTTTTGTGTAGATTGTTCCCTTTCAAAGAAGAGAGAGAAGATGAGTGGAAGGATTTTGTAGATGGGCAGTGAATAACACTTGAAGTGAAATGGAGAAAATGAGAAGTTTTGATGTGCTTATTATAAATCACTAATACTGTATATCAAATTTAGGGGTCAATATTCAAAGCGATTTAACTGGCCAAATCGCTTGTTGAATGGTACTCAACTAGATAGCACTCCTACATATCACCACAGATGTGAAAGCTGGCTATTTTATGGGTGGTCTTCGGCGGAGTTAGCACGGATGTGGTTAAGTGCCAGTATTAAAACATTTAACCGTCTAAGTTGAGTGGCCAAAATCAGATTGCATAAAAGTTAGGCCTATCATTATGCACTGCAAGCAGACCACCACATAGAACAAGACTATTTGGACGTGGGAGGGGGCCAGCATTATGATGGACTGGTCACCCAGACATGGCAACAGAGCAGTGGGGCACCATATAGGGCACTGCTGTCGAACTTCACAAAAGGATGCCACATAAGCATCTCACCAGAACTCCCTTATAGGATATGGTGAGCCACCCAAAACGCACTCTACCCACCTGTCTACAACCCCAGTGGCTCTTATGGCTGCAGATGCCACCTATATGGCGGTAGAGTAGGGTTTTAGTGGACTCACATTTTCTGTCATGAATGTAGTGGTTAGAGTGGCTTATGGACCTGGGTCCTCCTCTCTATGGTTCACTAGCTCACCTCCCTAGGCTACTTAAGACACCTGTATGCAGCTCCACTAGGCTTTCCTATAGCAGGTGCTGATGTTCCGGAGACAGGTATGTACACTTTTATTCTGATATTTGTGGCAGTATGAGGGGGGTGGGGGGGGTCAGTGATCACTGGGGAAATGTGTGGGTGTCTACGTTGTCTCTGCACTGGTTATCTGGTCACTCGATACCTTTTTAGCACTTATACCTCCTTTTACAATGTCAAACTTGCAATGCATAAGTTTCAATCAGGAAGTCTAGGTCGGCCCACATCCCACCCAAATACCACCCTAACCACTCCTCCAGATACATCTCTTTTATCTCTGGGTGCACAGCGGCATTCAGAAGCCTAAAAAGCCCCTGGATACATTCAGAAAGTCGGTTTGAAAGTTGGTTAGTGTTCTGAAGACAAAATATGAATAGAGTAGAACGCAATTGCTAGTCCCATCTAAACAACCCCCATACCCTGCCTACTGCAATTTTGCAGACATCACTTGAATCTCTGGCTTCATTCTCTCTTCCCTGCCATTGAGGATCCCTAGCACTTGCTCCTCACCATCTCAAGAGCTGGTACAATCCTTGCTCCCTCCCCCAATGCCCCTTCTGGGACATAGGACCAATCATCCACCAATCTGTCCATACAGGAACACATACTGAGGTTATTCTGAAGCTGACCCTCTCCCATTCTCATCTCACAACCTCTTGATTTTTTAGAACTTCCTCTCCGTTAAAAAATGCATGCCTCTTCTGCCATATTTCTGTCTTTTGGGTATTTGAATATTAAGGATGAGCTGATGTTCTGCTAATGGTGCTATTTTTACTGAGCAGGAATACTTCCCTGGCAGTGAGATAAAATGGCACTAGAGCAGTGTTTCTCAACTCGGTCCTGGAGTACCCCGTGTTGATATGTCAGGTTGTGCTAGTTCAGTGGTCTCAAACTCAAACCCTTTGTAGAGCCACATTTTGGATTTGTAGGTACTTGGAGGGCCTCAGAAAAAATAGTTAATGCCTTATTAAAGAAATGAAAATTTTGCATGAGATAAAACTCTTTATAGTTTATAAATCTTTCCTTTTGGCTAAGTCTTAATAATAATATTGTAATTTATAGCTAAAGAGACATATGATCAAGAAACTGTTTTATTTTACTTCTGTGATTGTGATAAACATACTGAGGGCCTAAAAATAGCACCTGGCGGGCCGTATGTGGCCTCCGGGCCGCGAGTTTGAGACCACTATGCTAGTTGATATGTGCTAGTCAGGTTTTCAGGATATCCACAATGAATATGCATGAAATAAATTTGCAGATAATGGAGGCAGTGTAGGCAAATTTCTTTCATGCATATTCATTGTGGATATCCTGAAAACTGACTGGCAAGGGAGTACTCCAGGACCGAGTTGAGAAACACTGCACTAGAGGTTAGTGCAATTGGTCATTTTTGTCATGCACAATAACACTGGCTGACCTTGGAGAAAGGACCTGGGAATGATTTCTTGTATTTTCTTACTGCAGGGGCAGGTGTTACAGAAGGGACCCAGATTCTAATTTGTTTGTTTTTCATTTCAATTTTTTAAAATTTCATTTGCTTATCTTTAGTTTTGAATAAATGAACAAATGAAAAAAACAAACACCCACCTCTGCACACCCTTATCCACTCTACTGGCCTATCTGTCCTTCCCTAAATTACAGGCCTCCAGAGTTCTAAATGTTTCAGCTTCAGTCTCACATTTATTTCAGGTATAAAGCTGATCATTGTGTTTTATTTCTGATTCAGCCTTACATGATCGTAGTGGTTTTTGGATGATCAAGGTGTAAACAAAACTGCTGCTCAAGCAGCCAGAGAAACTTGAGACAGAATAGGACACCAGATATGGCAAAGGGTGAAGCACATAAAATAACCAAGAGTTTTAAATCATTCATGAGGCAGAGAGCACATTGCAATAACCATCATTATGTGTGTGATCTTTTGATAACAAAATATACCTTCTGCAAGTCAATGCAGGCATTTTACATATTATCTAATGTAGCTAGCAGGTGTTGTATTGTGTTATTGTACAGACCTCTGTCTAACTATATTTTGACATCTTATTGGCTACAGATAGTTTATAAAAGTCTATGGTTAAAGATTATGCCCATAATACAATCTATCTGTTATCAGCCATTAGCATCTTTGAAATATTCATGATTTTTGGCTCTGAGAATACTTAAACATCATTAACACCTAATTTTCTTCTAGCTTAAAGATGTTTTAATGTTTATTCCTTGAAATAAAATGATGACCTGTGCTGAGTTGTCTGAGAAATAAAGCACAAACCTATATCTTATACCTTCCACTTACTAATACTTACATAGTAATTACTACAAGTCAAATACATTTTGTGACTTTTTTTCTGTGATGTAATTTCATCATGTTCTCTTAAACTAGAGATTCAAAAACAAGATTCATTTGATATAGGTAATGCATGAATGTTGCTGATGTGTTTCTAATAGCATACATTTATAAAACTTATTTTGTCATTAAAATATAAATTAAAATCATGGTTTTTGCATTGGTTTTTTTTCCTTCTTATTAAGTTCCATATTGCAGTAGGTAACTTTTACAGCATGAGTTCTAAAGACCAGCTTGGTGTTTCAGGCCCACTGCTGTGCATTAACAATAAAATACTAATTGCCAGCATTAAAATAAAATGCAATACAGTATTTATATTCTGCTATTAAACCTCTCAACTCTATGGAAATTACAAATTTACAAGTACTGAATGACAAGTGACATCCAGGAATTACAAAAAAATCATAAAAACCATTCATATAGTTCTACCTTATACTTCCCAAATTCAAATCAGTTTAAATATTCTTCAAAAGACATTGCCTTGACCATCCTTCTAAATTTGAGATAGTTCGTAATCTGTCTTGCTTCCAATGGAATGCTGAGTACCTGAAGCACTGTCATGCATAAGACTTTGTATCCATTTTTTGGGTCAGATCTTCTGCTCCTTGGGTTGCTGAGAGCTGGAGATATTGCAGAGACAGCATTCATAGGCAGAGGGGGGCAGAAGTGCTCTAGTTATCTTGCACCCATTTAAGGTCCATGTTATAGCAGCAGACCTGGTGCTTGTCACTTGACCAAAGACTCACTCTAATGATTGAGCTAAGTGAATTGGGAGGGTATATACCAGCAAGATAGGGGTACATACCTGGGTGATAGTATAATGCAAATTCATTACAGTTGTCCAACAGTGACTGGCTCCAACTGAAGCCTGAAGGACCAAGTAGAAACGCCCTAGGTCAATTTCCTCTTCTTCCACTGAAAAAACACCAAAAAGTAGATTTAAAGTATACAGTTATACTTCCTTTGAGCTTATGCCATGGCCTACAGTTCTTGATATATGACTAAATACAAAGCATCCATGATTCTCAAATGTTAGACCTGTTTCTGGGTATATTTGACTTGCTGATTCCAAAAGTTGCACCAGTTTTCTCCTATCAGCTCTAGTTTTCGAGAGACAGAACATGTGCAATATACCACTCATCACTCTGCTCATCCATAAAAAAATCAGAATATTTTAATGTAGTGTTTAAATTAATATATTTTAAGCATGAAGGAAACATATTAAAAATTAAAAGAAAAGTATACAACATGAAAATCTACTTATTTCATACCAAAATCACAAGTTTATGATACAAACTTTCTAGTCATTCGACACACAAGGAGCTTCTTTTGTAAGACTTCTGAGAGTGGGATCTGCCAAAACAAACCCGCATGAGATTCCAACAATAGTCTGCCATCATGTGTTCGTCCCATCTTCCTCGATATCTGGCTTCCATTGTTTTTATGTTTTGGTGAAATCTTTTACCTTGCTCTTCGATTAGGTCACCAAGGTTCTCTGGAAAGCGATCTAAGTGATTGTGCAGATAATGGACTTTAACACTCATGTTACAGCCAAGCCTGTTGAAAGAGCATAACCTCTACTAATTGTGTGTAGTTGTCTGCCTTTTTGTTGCCAAGAAAGTTTTTAACAACAAGAACAAATGAAGACCTAGCACATGACTCAATTTCATTCATTGATGCTATTTATAAGTTGTCTGATCTGTGGACCATCGAAAATTCCTGCTTTCAGTTTTTCCATGGTATGTCCAGGTAACATATGTGCTATGTATTCAGTGCCATGACCTTTTTTATTTAAAGCCTTTACAAATTGTTTCATTAGGCCTAGCTTTATATGTAGTTGGGGCAGTATGCTTCTATATTGTGCTACCAAAGGTTCATTGATTACATTTTTTCCTCCAACCATCATATATTCACTCGGAGGCCAATCTTTTTTTGCCCAATGTTCATGTTTGGCTCTACTATCCCAAAGGCATAAATTCAATCATATCTAAGAAACTAGAGCTGATGCAGTCTATCCAATGCAATTTTCTGAATCGGCACCCCCAAATAACCCAGACTGAGAGTTTGATTTAAATGTGCCTATATAGTTTTTAAAATCTTTGATGGACTTTTTGTTCCTCTAATGCCTTTATCTCTAAACACCATGCGATCTTCGGGTACAAGAACAACTCGCATGTATAAGCTCTCTCTCCCATCCTTAAAAGGAATAAAGTCCGCCAGCAAAATGTCCTGTTCCTTTCCATATCTATTAACAGCGATATGGAATGAATTACCATCTTATATAAGATCTTGTCTAACTTCAGATCGTCTGCAAAATCTTGAAAACTGACTTATTCCAGCATTTTTAAGGTAATAGTTCTGAGTGTTAATAGATTCCTGTTTTGTAATCTAAACTGAATCGAGCTCTTAACTCTAGGAGATGATTCAGTATATAAGTTTAAGATTTAGATTAGATAAAAAACCAAGGCACCAAGAAAAAGGTTTTTTTTTGTTGGCCTGTGTAATCGGTGCCTAAGACATAGGTGGTGAGGAGCGTGGTGCATAGCACCTGTCAATTTTCACACCTAGCAGTGCCTAAAGTAAGTAGACCTAGGCACCAGTAGGTGCTTGAACCTTAGGAACCCCTTATTTATGTCCAGAATCCACCCATGATCCACCCCTAACCAAGCCCTCTTTCTGGTAGGCGTCTTGGGTTAGGTGACTACCTGAAAGCAGATGCTGCCTACTGAGTTATGTGCCAACCACCCAATTAATTTTAATTTAAGCTAGTTATAAAGCACTAATTGCTTGTTATTGATGGCAATTAAGCTTGTTAAATAATTAAGTTAGGCACCTAGATAGGCTAGGAATGCCAATCTAGGCACCTAATTTTTTGGTATCTTTTATAGAATCAGGGCCAGTCTGTCAGCAAGATGACCACTTTTATGTCTACAAGCAATAGAACACCTGTAGAAATCGTGATAGCTTAACACCTGGTGTGGCAAGCAGCTTTACATCTACAGATGCTGTAATTTTCCAGAATGGAGAGCCATCTGGCTATGAAATAATTTTAACATTTTGGTAGTAGATTCAATGAAGTTGAAGGTAAGCTTAATAAAACTTTGATGATACCACACTGTCAAAAATAGGCAATTTAGTAGCTGAGCAGATGGGTTAGTATTATAAGTAAACATCACAGTAATAAACATTTTGAATATTAATTATTAAATTGTATTTTTGTTTCTTAAGGTTCCTAGTTTGCTAAAACACAACTACATTTTACTTAGGCCCCCTTTTATCAAGACGTGTTAAGGATTTTTTTTTTTTGCCAGCAGCTGCGGTAAATGCTCCAACGCTCATAGGAATTCTATGAGCATTGGAGCTTTTACCGCAGCGGCCGGTAATAAAAAACCCTAAAGGCTAGATAAAAGGGGGCTTGATAATTTGGGGCTTGATTTACTAAGGAGCCCTTGCTTTAGGCACTAGCATGTACCTAACAGCTTAAAATGGGTTACTGCAGGATGCACTCATGTCCTGCAATAACTGCCAAATTAGCACATGCTAAGCCTAGATTTAATGTGATACTTTTTAAAGGATTTTGTAAAAAAAAAAACATTTGCACGTCATGAACTATAATGTTTCAGTTAGTATGCATTAACCTTTACCAGCTCCTGTTTAGGAGACACTAAGCACTCCAGTGTTAACTCTGCATTATCAAGTTAGTGCATGCTAATCATAACATACTAGCCAGATAACACAGAAACACCTACTCTTCACCCATGACATACCCCCTTCTAAAAATATGTTTTAAAAATCACTTCAAGTGGTTAGCACATAATCAAACAAAATAGTGAAAAGCACTTTAATGCATTTCTATGGTAGCATGCGCTAACCATGAGTTAAAGGCTTGGGGCATGATTCTGCAAACAGCCCTGTTCTCGTTGGCTGCCTACAAAAGCGCTGCCAATCGCATGTCAGTCACATGATGACGCTGGTTGCAGAATCACAACTTGTGTGAAAGATAGGCGCCGGAAATGTAGGCCTACATTTCCAGTGCCTACTTTGCACGTGAATCGCATATACAGAGGTGCCTACCAACACCTAATAGCATTTCCATTGTTGGCCATGCCTACTTCAGCCATAGTTGTTGGCCATGCCTAGTTACAGTGCCACTTTTGGAGGCACAGGTAGGCAGCTACACTTCTGTTTTACATGGACTTTTAAGTAGGTTTAAGGGACGCGGGTCACATAAGTTAGGTGGCGGTACAATGCCTACTGCCGCATAACATAAAGCGTCATTTGTAGAGCCAACCCTTTGATGCCTTTTAGTGACAAGGACCCATAATTAATTACTACTTATAGGTATATAATGTAGCCTATAGTTATGTTCTGTGTAACTTCTACATCAGCTAGAAAAGTGAACTTTGCACATTAATCCAAATAGTCAGACTACCAGGAGGTGGTTAAAAATCTGAATTTATTTTAGGAAGAGGAAATGGGACCTCCAAGATTTTTAACTTAATTGTGCATAATTGTATACAGTGGAGTAGTAAGAGGGTGGGGCCAACCTCCCTGGGTGCCATTTTCATGGGGGGGTACCTGCCTCTCCACCCCATACCTTTTTAAATGTTCACCAGCTTGAGCAGCATCTTGTACTTGCTGCTCGCGCTGGCGTCGACTCCCTTCTGACATCACTTCCTGGTTACGGAACAGGATGTGACGTCTGAAGGAAGCCGACAGTCGTGCATGCAGATGCTATATGTGCTGGTGAACATTTGAAGAAATACACGAGGGTAGGGGGCACTCAATTGGCAGGGAAGAATTGGGGGTGCCCAAGCAACAGGGAAGAGTGGGGGTGGGGGTACGCAGCATGACAATGCTGGGTACCAACCTCCCATGCTTTGCTACGAATTGATTATCAAGGTGTTTTGAATGGTGGTGATTCATAAACTCCTTAGTGTAACACAGGGTACAATTTTACAAATAAATAAATAAAATAATCTGCTATTAGATTTACATTTTCCAAAATGGGGATCACTTTGGAGCAATGGATGTCCGCCAACCTTTTTTAGGTGAAGGTCTGCAATGTGAATATGAGAAAACTCCGAGGGCCACCAAAAGAGTTCAAACTTTCACATGCTACTAATTTTGTAAACTGCCTTGACCTGCGTGTTCAGACTGGGCATTAAACATGAAAAATGAATACAAACATTGATTCTACCACACTTCAAGGATATGTTTTAATAACTCACTTTATTTTGGATTGTCAAGAGTAGTAAATTCCAGAAATGATACATCTGACTAACACACGTTAGACTATTTTCAAAAGAGAAAAATGTTGGAAAAGTGGTATAAAGGGGCAGATAGATGTTTTTTTTACCAAACCCTTCCAATTCGCTATTTTCGAAAACTATTTTCTAGGCACATTTCTATGCTGCTCATCTGCAGTTCATCAAAAGAGGCATGGGTTGAGTGGGACTAGGACGGGCTTATGAATTGGATGTTTTTCTGCCATGGTTGAACATTTTTGAATACGTCCAAGGAACAAGTTAGACATTTGAGGCTAGACCTGTTTTAATAATGAATAAGTGCCATAAAGGTGCCCAAATGGATGGATGTAAGCATGACCCCCCCCAATACTCCCCCAGTGGTCACTGACCCACCTCGCACCCCCCAAAGATGTAAATGAAACAGTACATACCTGCCTGTATGACAGCTTCAGATATTATGGCTAGGCCTAGCAGAGCAGCAAGCAGGACTCTGGAGTAGCTTGGCATGCAGTGTAGTCAACCATAGAGATATGGTTGACTATATCCCATGGCCTATGTTCCCTGGGTCGTCTCCCCCCCCCCTTCCCCGGTATGCTGCTCTACTGGGATGTCTGTGTGGCCAATCTAGTACAAATGCTGGCTCCTCCTACATCCCAATGGCTTGTTTTGTGCATTTCTCATTTGGATGGGGTTTTTTTTGTGGGGGGTCCAAAAATGGTTCAAAAAATAAGATGGACAGAGCGCGTTTTTGAAAAAAATAAGATAGACGTTTTGCAGTTTTGAAAATTGACACGTTGGCATCTTCTACAAAACATCTAAACTCGGATTGAGACATCATATTGAAAATGCCCCTCCACATCAAGTGGACGAGACTGAAATTAACACATTTACAGGATTTGAAGAGCATTTCAGCCAACTGTTTGAGGCCACAATGGAAGATTTCAGGAGCCACATGTTGGAGACCACTGCACATAGGGCAAAAAATTGGAACTAAAGAACAATATGTAATATCTGGAAATCTTTTATTTTGTGGCATATGTTCTTCCATGCAGTTGCCTTTTTCAAATGCTGTTTTTCTAGGCATCCAAAAGATTGCTATAGAACAAAAACATGCAAAATTCACCTATGTACAACTTTGCCAAAGGATACCTGCAGGACTTTGAGATGTGGTGTTTTATTGTAAAATGTGGTCTGCAAATCTCATTTTCTACATAATCTATCTGTGTCTGTTTATGAGCTACTTTGCAAGATTTTACATTGCAGCAGATCATAAATTTAAATGAAATTTTGTACATAAAGAACTATTTTATGTATGATGTTTTATGAATGTGAAAAAGTTTGCAAATAGAGTTTCACCCACGAAATGTCAAAAACGTGTTTGCATCTTAATTCATGTGTACTACAAAGGGGTGTTGAAAAGTTTTCAGCCCATCCAACCAGCTTCCTAAATTCTAAGCATTATTTTGCCACTGTAGCTGAAAAGAGTGTTATCTTATTTCATTAAGGGTGGTCTTTGCCGATTTATTGTGTGCTAAATGTTAATGTACCCATTATATTACATTACATTAGGGATTTCTATTCCGCCATTACCTGGCGGTTCAAGGTAATGTTCTATGGACACGTTAGCATTTAACGCATGCTAAATTGGCTAGTGTGCCTTAGTAAAAGACCCCCCTAAGTGCCAATTTGCAGAAGTGAAATTCTATGTTTTGACATTGTTTCAGATAGCTGATTGAACCATATCCACATCATTCTCTTCTTGACTGGGCTGAGAACTTTTCAGTGCCCCCTCGTATCCTTCATCATGGCCTTTCTCTGCTAAATCTACAGAATAAGACTTGTACCTTTTGCTAAAGTCAGCTTGGATGTTATCTTTTTTATACCTGAGTAAATTTTGCCCTGTCTTTCTCTTTCTTCTCTCTGCTGCCATCTTTCAGTGGCTTTTGATGAAGTCCAGCATGACATTTTAATATGATTACCGTACTCTCAAATTTAGGTATAAACCATAAAGTATTAGATTGGTTCGTAGGGTTTTTAACTCTGCGCTCCTATCAGGTAAATGTTGAGGGTAAATCATCTGTAGTATGGAAATTGGTTTGTGGAGTTCCAAAGGGCTCCCCCTTGTCCCCTCTTCTTTTTAACATCTATATGACCACCTTAAGGAAATTAAAGTTAACCGCTTCTGAAACAATTTTTACATATGCAGACAACATTTTTATTCTATTAGAAGTGGATCCAAAGCTGAATAACTTTGCATTAGATATAAATTCACGTATCTCTAGATTGCAAACTTGGGCAACATTTGTTTGGATGGTCTGTGACCCTGAAGTCTGGAGATCTCTTGAAGATTGAATTTTCTTCTAGAATACTGGGCATCCTACTGGATTCTTCATTTTCGTTTCAAAGTCAGATTAACCATCTTTCAAAAAAAATGTTTCTTTAGCCTTTGTATGTTAAGGAAAGTTCATCATTTGTTTCATCAACAACATTTTGCTGTATTGGTACAAGCCATAATTCTGGCGCAGCTGGATTACTGTAATTCAGGGGTGTCCAACCTTTTGGCTTCCCTGGGACGCTATGGCCGAAAAAAATGTTTCTGGGGCCACACAAATGCGCAAATGCTGCAGCAAGGCAGAGGAGGGAGCCGGCAAGATGGTAAACACCCGGGGGCAGCAGAGGAAAACGCTGTATCACCCTCGACCGGAGCCGCACAAAATATTTCACAGGGCCGCAGGTTGGACACCCCTGCTGCAATTTCATCTACTTAAACTTGAGTAAAAACACTTTAGCTGAGGATGTTTCAGTGGTGGAGTCTGGTTAGCTTCTGATTATCAGAGCTAACTGGCCAGTGGCAGCATTTAAATAAGACTGTATAAATAGCTGACCTATCTTTATGCACTAATGCACGGCCATTTAGCTCTGAGTATCAAATTAATGATCTTTGCTTGCTTAAAAAATGGATAATTAATGCTGGCAGTCAGATGTAGCCTGGCATTAAATATATGGGTTTAATATCAGTAGTGAATATCAACAGCACTGCCCACTGCCAACTGAATAGGGGGGAGAGGGACTGTCATTTAAAAGAAAAAAACTATATAAAGCTTGTTTTCTGCATAACTCTGTCAAAACTCGATCAATTTCAATAAAATTTGGCAAACAAAAAAAGAGAACTACAGAGATGATGTACAAAATACCAAGGGCTCCTTTTACTAAGGTGCGCTAGGGCTTTCATGTGCTGAAAAGCGCGCGCTACATTGCCGTGCGCGCTAACCCTTAATGCCAGCATTGAGCTGGCGTTAGTTCTAGAAGTGTAGTGCGCGGTGTAGCATGCAGTAATTTCCTGCATGCGCTAAAAACACTAGCGTATCTTAGTAAAAAGAGCCCCAAGTCTTTAATCAATAAATAAGCAGTTTGTATCCCAAAAATATGGTCCACATAGGGTTATAAATTGGGACCCAACACTGTCCGTGTTTCGAAAAAAACTCCTGTAACTAAAAAGGTTACAGTTAATCCAAGATAAGGCCACCAAATTCATTTATAGGAAGAGGAAATTTGATCATGTATCCCCTCTTTTGTAGACTCTTCATTGGCTTTCTGTCCAGTTTGTATCCAAAAAATATGATCCACATAGGGTTATAAACCAGGATCCAACACAGTCCGTGTTTCGAAAAACCTTCTTCCTCAGGGGTCCTAAAGGTATTAAAACCACATTTTAGGGCACCATTTGGTATACAACTGGATAAAAAAGTACAATTTGGTGGACAGAAAAATGAATCCGGTAAGCTCCTTCGCAGTGCTGTACTGAATAAATTTGCAATAAACTAAGCTAAGCCTACACTCACGCTGACCTCCTCACCTAAATCACATCGCCACCACCTATCGATTATCATCAGGATTTGTATAAATGCTATTTTGCTTTGAACATAAACTGTTACTATGGTTTTCAGTCAGGAAGATCTAATCCTTATTAAAAATTTGTATCCGGAAAGAGGTTATGGTGCTCATAGACTGCTGCGACAGTTTCCATTAAAGAGGTGGAAGAGGATAAGCATTGTTCTGTCCCCATATTCATGGGAGCAGGTTATTTGTGTTGAAGTGTGTGTTTAACATTGCTTTCAATATATACGCACTGCCCGTGGCAGATTATTGCAACTGTCTTTTAAGAATGAGCTCCTCCAGCTCCCCCTGTGTATTGTGGGTTGCTTTCTAGTGGTTGCTGACGCTCTAACACTAGGCTGGCAGCTAGTTCTCTCTTTGAGCATTGGCTAGCTCTCTATGTTTTAGCAACAGTATGGCTTGTAGAGAGCATAGTCACATTAAAAATTCATAGTACTGTTAATCTCTAAAATCACAGTATTATCCTCAGCAAGCAGCTGAAGGACACCTTCCAGTCCCTGAGGCAGGGAATTACACTGGTAGAGGGTGGACTTGGTAAGAGCCACAACTCTATACCAGCAACAAACTGTGAGCTTATTTTCTTTTGTTTTGAGGCTGTATTAAAGAAGATTTGCTTAAAGAATTGAGAGTCCAGCTGGCAATGTTCTGAGACTGCAGTGTGGAAAGGGTTTAACTGATGATATCCCCAGGGAGCGTCATAATAAGTGTAAAATATGTTGTGAAGAAATTGTGAGAAACAGGCTCAACTCATCAACAGTCAGGAAATGGCTGGGCATGATCGGTTTGCTCGGAAGAAAATATCACAACAGTTGAAGCACCAGGTAGCGAAGTGACATCATTTAGGTGAGGTGGCAAGTGTGACTGTAGGCTTATTGCGAATTGATTCAGGATGATATATCCAAAATTTTATTAAAATTGATCAAGTTTTGACAGAATTATGTAGAAACAAGATTTATATTGGGTTTTTTTTCTTTGAAACACAGTGCCAACTGTCCATTTGCCATGCATATGTCAAAAATGCCAAAATGTTGCCTGTCATGATTTGGAACCAAGGGCTGGGCTGAAACTACTCACTGCATTACATGGCAGCCATTGGGCTGATATTAAATCAAGGTTTTCAGGATGTTATACATTCTGTATTACAAAGATTGTGTCAAGAGAATTTAGTATTTCTGAAAGAAATCAAGTGTCCCTAAATTAAATTATATTGCCTGACATCATGTGGACACATGACAAGGGGACCCCCCCCCCAATGATTAATGTTCAGTACAGCAGAATATCTTTGCCCCAAACAGCATTAAGCACTAATCAGAAAAAGACAGAGCCTCATTTTTTAAATATTTCAGTTTGTCCAGATATGTCCAGACCTTGCAGGACACCAGACCATAATAAGTCTGAAGTACTGAGCACTTTTCTCCATCACTGATTTCTCGCCATTCTAAGGTCAGGTCCTCATCCTCCATTCCTGCAGATGTAAAAATAAACTTGTAACAACAGCGGTTGTATATTATGTGCCTGTGCCCAGAAAACCTAGAGCTGTGAATGGGTGCAATGCCAGCATTGTGGGCACAGATGCCAACAAACACATCGGAAGACAGTGACATGGATACTTGGTTGGAAACCACATACACCTTCCGAGCTACATCCTGTGATATGACATAGGCCGTCCCACTGCAGTAGTCCGGGTAGAATTTCTTTTCATATTGCTTCGGAATAAAAAAGCTGTAGCTTTGAGGATCTCTGATAGGTAGTGCCTGATGGATAACTCTACCCATGTAAATATCCTCAGGGTGTGTTCTCAAGCTTAACAAATGATCCACTAGGCTGAGGATATTGACAAACATGTCTTCATTGGCTTTAAGGACAAATCTTGCACTGGGGCAGAATGTCACAATCCACTGCATCATCATTATTGTCTTCAGGGTTTGATTCTGTGAAGAATCTAGGAAGCTTCCTTCTATGATGTCTCCATGGCTTTCAGATTCCTTGAGTACTTCTAACTGGGTTGTTTCTGAGTTGGGCTTTCCTAAAGCAAACATGGTTAGGACTGTGTACTCTTTTATATGTGTTATATTGGCCCACGTTTGTCTGATAAGATCCCTCCTTGTCTTGTTTTCCGGATTGCTGAAGACAACTGACAAAAGGAAGACATCTTGACCAGAGCATGCATTCACTCCACTGATGAGGTAAGACTTAGAAATGTTGTCTTTTACAGCCTCCATGTCTAGTTTCCTGGCTTGCTCCCTGATTTCAAGAACTTTTACATCTGTGTAGGCGACTGGTAATGACTGCAAGAGGTATTCCTCAACAAAGTCTGCTCCAAACAGCAAGGCATGGAAAAGCATAATGTTGAAGAGAATAAAACACCATTGGTGAGTGCGCAGCCTGCAGAGTGCAACCTGCAACAGACAGAAGAAGAGATGTGAACATTGAACAGCACCCAACTCCTTGCAGGTTAGTATTTTATGAGACTATAAATCAGCTATGGACCAAAGACATCCAACACATTGTACTTTCTCATAGGACTTTCTGAACTATGATGGGGAATATCAGCAATTTTGTAGGGGGTCTGCTGATTTTGCTTAATATTCAGATAACATTAAATGGTCCCTCATATACTGATGAAAATACTGTAAACCCTCAATACATTTCTAAAGGAAGAAAAAAAGAAAAGGTACCAGTGATTCAAAGACATTGAAAATCCAGTCTTTGCCAGAGTACAGCAAGCTGTGATATTGACATACTTTCCTGCTCCTATGGTTGGACAGGGCAGAGCACTTGCTAACTATTACCATAGCTCTGCTGCTGAACTCAAAATATTGATATTAACAGCACAGGGAAAAAGTCTTCTTTAAAGTGAGATATCTCAAAAGATTGTTTTTTATCTTTGAATTTGTTCTTCAGTCATGTAATGAGTCTCCTGGAGAAATGAGTATGAGTTCCCTCTAAAATTTCATTGTGATCACAAGTGATTCTGCTGTGATCATTGTGATTCTGCTGAGCTATAGATGGTGTTTTATGACCCTCCCAACCACCAGATTTTTAAATCAGAATGGGTAGTATAGGCTTGATAACACCAAACAACTGGACCCAAAACTCTTGGTCAAAATTACTATCTGTGTTGTAAGAGTTGTTGGGCTCTCATACATGCACACAAAGAACTGAAAACAAAAAGAAATAATAAAGTGAAATTTGGAGAAAAACAGACCTCAATACATGGCTCTTGAATTTACACAATATTCCACTACTAGAGCATAAATCATCAAAGGTCTGAATAAAACTCCACATCAAAAACAAAATCATTCACCCACAGCTTCAGTCCATGTTCTTTAGATCTACACAAAAACACACAGGCCCATTATAGAATAGCACCTGTTTCCATGTGGATCTGTAAAGGGGGCGGGGCCATGGGAGGGGGAATGGGGTGGGGCATATGCATTTCCTTACAATACATGCAGTGTTATAGAATAGTGCAGATCTGCGTCCAACTTGCATGCTGGATTTACACTTGATTTCAGACCGTGTAACTCCTCACATCCGCAGTTGTGCATGGATCTCGGCACTACACGCTATTCTATAAAGTTGCCGATCCTGGAATATCCATTCTAGAATACGGTTCAGTGTCACTTTTGGGGGGTGCCAAATTTTGAGTACCATTTTCCATAAAACATTGCCTAATCCTTGCTATTTAGTACACAAAACTCTTGAGGAAATGTCCACACTTTGTTTTTGAAAATCAACTAAATGTGTGCAAAAGTCCAAACTCCACTCAGAAACATCTCTGGTAGCTGTAGGTTAAAAGTATGGACCAAATAGGATTGAATGCACACAGTTACCTTGGTTAAAGTGAAACAGTTCCTCAGATCCGGCTTTGGCTAGTGAGTGAAGATGGTATATATGTGGATTAATGTATACAAAGACATGTTGGGGAACCATTTTTCTTTGCATCAGATGCCAGAAACCTATTAAAAATCTGCTGAAATGGTGCGCAAACCTAGTTATTATATGTTTCCAGGCTAATGCTTCCCTATAAGCCGGTTTGCTTGGAAATTTTTTTGTCACACAAAATTACCATGAATAGCATTGGGGAAATTTTGCCCCAAAATACAAAATATATGATTCTGATAAGAGCTCCCCAGTGTTAGTGGTATAAATGACTCTAGTGCTTTTGGAGGGTGGGGTCTTTTTCATGCTTATATTTCCCTTCTGTGTGTGTGTTTTCAGGAAAATGAAATCACTGGATAAAATTGGTTCGATTTCAGAATCATGTTTGCAGGCTGATTTCGGGGTTTTTTGCTGCTTTTTTTTTTTACCACCACTTTTACCTAAAAGTGAAGCGAACCAGAAAGAATCCTTGCTTTGAGAAAATATTCCCTGCTTGAGCTCATTTATTCCGTCTGGGTCCTCAGCGTATTTCCTTTGTCCATTTTGTCCACTTGTCATGCATCCACAGTTTACCAACTCATTAACGGCATATAATTGTGACCTGAGCACTTTGCAGCAGTGTGTGGGTAAGGGTGCAGTACATTAAAAATCTGCAGGGTTCAGGTATTATGTTATTTCATCGGTGGAGAAAAGGTTTACATCAAAAGTCTGGAAGCAGCATAGACTTTTTTTTTTTTAACTGTAAGTTTGGGAAATACAACAGCAATATTTTAACCACACAAAAAGGTTCCCATTAGCACAATTTAAATAAAGGAAAGCTCATCCAACTAAAATAGTATGATACCTTGAGAATTGCAATTCTGTTTTTCTGATCTTAATTATTTCAACTCATGTTTTTTCAATATCCCTTTCTTTCAAGGGGATTATTGAGACGCACAGACATATTGGAAAATGGGATAGCTTTTCTCTGGAGAAGGGTGCTTCGCTGTGAAAATGGCATCCATAGTACTTACCTGTACTAAGCACGTACTGTTCACCCCATAGCCCAAACTGGTATTCCTGGTCTGTGGCATAGCTTAAAATAAGAAACAATGGAACAAGCACTTACCTGCATGGTAAAACAGAATTACATTCGGGATTTCTGGACTTTCTTAGTTCACTAATTTGTATCCACTTATTTAACAGCACAAACCAAGTGGCTGTATTTAAAATTCAAGAGGTGGTTGTTGTAGCGATTATGGATCTTTAAGGATGATGTTTCTTTTCCAAGTCATTTCGATATGCCTGCCCCAGCTCATCTGACCACAGCAAGGAAATGTGAGACTAGGGCCGGATCAGGTAGCAGAGAGGTAAGATGCACAGCTAGAACTGTACACGTGACACCAAAATTCACCCACAAAATTAATAGTTCAAAGGGCAAAATCTTTTGAACCAGGACTATTGACACCAGGAGACTTAGGTGGTCTTGTAGTGCTTTTTTAAGCTATTATTGTTACCATGAAGAGAAAAGCCAAATATCACAGGGTTTGTGTTTTATGCAGAGGAAAACTACAACTTTAGGTCTGCTAAATGCATGTTTTGCAAAGGCTTGGTTTCCCTGCTCTGTATCATCAGGAGGAGACTCCGCTGCCGCAAGTGATTTTGTTTTCGGTGGGTATTGGTTTTCTGCTGGGTCAAGCATCTCTGAATTGTGCAATCTGATACCATCTGAAGCCACCTGCACACAATCTGATACTGACTCAGAATGAGGAATATGTAAATGCAAGTACATTGCATGCCATTCAATGGAAAGAATCCTCACTACACATAACACAAGGCTTCCCAAATGTGTCTCACCACAGCCTGACAGGTCTGATGAGTATATAAAAGCCTCAGTAGCTTATGGAAGTTACTAGAGGCATGCAGATTTATCTAATAGTGGATAGCCTGAAATCCTGAAAGGCTGTGGCATCCTCAGCACAGGTTCAAGAAGCCTTGAACTAACAGTAGAAAGTTTACTGGTGTTTGAGCTCAGCTCTTTTAGCTCTTTCGCTAAGCTAACTTAGATAGGGTTACCAGACGTCTGGGGAAACCTAGACATGTCCTCTTTTTAGAGGACTATCCGGGCACCCGGAGGGATTTCCAAAACCTGGCAGTTTGTCCAGGTTTTAGAAGTCCTGAGCTCAGAGGCTGCATCTGGAAGACTTTGTGCATGTCTGGCTGTCATCGTGATGATGTCATATGCGCGCAAGCGTGTGACATCATTCTGTTGACATCTGCCCATGCACAAAAGCTTCCAAATGCGGCCTTCAAGCTCGGGGAGGTTTGCGTGGGGGCAGGACTGGGGGACGAATGGGGTGGAGCTAGAGGTGGAATGGGGCAGGAATGGGGTGGGGCCAGGCATCCTCTTTTTTTCAAAGAGGAAATCTGGCAACCCTAAACTTAGATATAAAGGTTCCTTTTCCTTCTAGATAAATGAACCAGTGGCATAGCCAGACAGTCAATTGTGGGTGGGCATCTCTCTTTCCCTTCTTTCCCATCCCCTCCAGCCTGTGCAGCAGCCTCTTTCTTTCCCTTCTCGTTCTTTCCCTTCTCACCCCTCCCCCAGCCCATGCAGCATCTCTTTCCTTCTCTTCCTACCCCTCCCTGCCTGAGCAGCAGCCTCTCTTTTTTATTTTATGTATTAATCTGTAAAATTTTGGAGTGATCTCCCCTGGGAGATTCATTGTTATTTTCATACGTTACTGAAATCATATCTGTTTTCAAAATATTTGTTATAAGATCATTTTCTAATATTGTGTTGCAATATAGGTCTTTATTTCAATTTTGTAATTCCTGGACAAGTTGGTCCAGTTCTTTATTATTGTTATCCGTCCTTGAACTAATTAGGTAACAGTGGTATAGAAAAATCTGTATAACACTATATAACATAACATTTTATATTGTACAGCCCTGATTATTGTATCAGTATTTTTTTGTTATCCTGCTGTGAACCTCTAAAGAGGGATAAAGTGGGCTATAAGTCCTCTAACGTAACATTAAATATAATATACACTCTGCTATCTAGAGCCTATGGGCCATATTTACTAGAGCTTAGTGTGTACTAATGGACATTGGTGTGTATTAAGGTTCTATAAATGATGCCGAGCAATGCCTACATTGGCGCGGTTGTCAATATAAAAAGGGCTAAAATCTTATAAGAATAGGCTGTCACACAAATATATAATCATAGACAGGTATTTCAGAGAGAAACCAGGGGTCTCAAGTGCTCCCAGCCAGAAGCCCGATGTATATTACAAAGCTAGTGGCTTATTCGGTGAGCTATCATCTGTCCCGTTTATACTCTCTATACCAGTATTTTATAATTGTTTTTTATCTTTTTATGTTTTTATATATACATTTTTTAATGCTTTTTTTGTGCGCTTTTCTACATTTAGCACAGCTGAATTACTAATGTATTGCTCTTCCGTTTTAATGAAAATTACTTAGCTTTCATGTTCTTTGGCTGAAAGTATCATATATCAAGAAAATTGATATATGATACTTTCAGCCAAAGAACATGAAAGCTAAGTAATTTTCATTAAACGGAAGAGCAATACATTAGTAATTCAGCTGTGCTAAATGTAGAAAAAAGCACAAAAAAAGCATTAAAAAATGTATATATAAAAACATAAAAAGATAAAAAACAATTATAAAATACTGGTATAGAGAGTATAAACGGGACCGATGATAGCTCACCGAATAAGCCTCTAGCTTTGTAATATACATCGGGCTTCTGGCTGGGAGCACTTGAGACCCCTGGTTTCTCTCTGAAATACCTGTCTATGATTACATATTTGTGTGACAGCCTATTCTTATAAGATTTTAGTGTGATTCACAAATTTTGGAAAGTGGGAATATAAAAAGGGCACCATTTATAGAATCACACCTAGTGGTGCCCAAGTGTTGCTAGACATAGATGTTGCTGCATTAGGCCAGCTTTTCACTCTCCTAATTTGGTGGTTACTATGTCAGATGCCCAACAATGTCTAAATCAACTACACCTATTCTCCACCCATAACCATGCCTTTTTTTTAGTTAGGCATCTTTAGACATCCTTAGGCATAGGAGGACACCTCCACTTAGGCATCGCTAGGCATCCTAAGAGTTCGGCGCCAAACTCTTAAATTAATGAATGTTTTTTTCTTTTATTGGCTGAAAACCAGCGTGGTCAATTGCCACACCGAATAAGCCAATAAAAAATAGGCATGGATCTCGAACTTAGGCATCACTAGGCAGATGCAATTAGGGTGCCTAGCGGCGCCTAATGTAAGCACCCTTTATAGAATCTGGCCCTACGTTCCAAGTGACCCATTGTATTCTATGAGTTTGAGTAAATGTGGCCCTAAATGTCACAGTTCCAAGCTATTATTGTGTCATAGTATGTCTGCCTATCTTCTGACAGTAGATTTTATAAAGCTACGTTCCTGACAAGAATACAGAGCTAAATGTGTACAGCCTGTCCAAGGGTAGTTTTACCCGAGGAAGCAAAGACATTTCCAGAGTCCAGCTAGGGAATGGTTTATACTGGTATACTCGCTGTAGAAAATTCAGCTGTGTGTGCATAAGTTAACCCAGCAACTTTATGTATGGTACAGAGTAGGTAGAAGTGTAAGCACACAAATTTTCCATGGTCATTTGGGAAGCTGAGGTACATGCATATTTTACTTTGAAAATTCACAAAAGTCTGTGCAAGGGAAAAATATGAGCCAGGTTATTCCTGTGTCCTTATAACATGTGGCTGAAAGATAACATTGTTACATATTCTCAAATAATAATTATAATACAGTATATGTAAAGCAGCGTCTCACAAACTTTGTCATTAAGTTGACGTCCGCGCATGCGTGAAGACCCTCCAGACGGGCCCTCAGCCGCCAGTGGCGGGTGCCGGGAGGGAAGACACGTGGAGAGAAGGAGAGGCGCCGGCTGACTGCCTACAGGATGTACCTTTCGCCGCGAGGCAGTCAGCCGGTGCCTCTCCTCCTCCCCGGCGTCTTGCTCCTGCCCTGCTTCACTGCTAGACCACCAGGTAAGGTGTGGAGAGGTCTGGATGGCAGGAGGGAGGTGGTTAGAGACGGTCCTGAAATTATTCATGAATTTTCCTCATTCGCAGGCCTACTCTGCCCCTAACCAATATGCCTATGTGTTTTCACGTGTGTGTGAAGGCATTATGGACCCATGGACTCATCTCCATACAAATATAACCATAAGCAAATTCTTGACCTTACATTCTTTAAAAGAAAATGGCATTTAATATAGCAAATGTGATGCTTCTGATTATTCCTTATCTAAGGCTTGTCTTCTTCAGCTACACGTAAGGCTTTGATTCCTCATAACTTTTCTGGCAGCTTTCCCCTTGTGCTATTTTTGTTGCCATCGTTCCCAGTTATGCTATGTCTGGCAGCAACAGCTAATACGCCGAGGATCTGTCAGATTGTGGATTAACAGCGAGAACAAGTGTCCAGAGCATCTCTGCCATATGGCAACGTGATAGCATTTTAACTGGAGCCGGGCAGCCCACAGAACTGCACTGAGGATCTGTTTTTAAGGAGCTGTAATCCATTACACAGTCTTGGATGTTGCTACTTTTTTCCAGACTCTTCTTTCTTTATTAAATGCTTTTCTTCTTTATAAAAAATAAAATTCTCAGTATTTGTTCTGTATTTTCATCTGTTTTGTATATCTTGACTCATGCACTGTCAAAGAATTGTTAAGAGAGTGCTAAGGTAAAGATTATTATTTGTGTGTTGGAATCATATTGGACATTACATTACATTAGTGACTTCTATTCCGCCTTTACCTTGCGGTTCAAGGCGGATTATATAAGAATTGTTATGATCTTAATACATAAGCTTATATAGGAACATTTTCTAATTTGCTAAGGAGAAGATTGGTAAAGTCGGTGGTGTTTGGAACATTGTTGGTAGAGTTATATTGGTTTTATGTGTTTTTTGAAGAGTAAGGTTTTTTGTTTCTTTTTTGAAAGTTTTGTAGTCTGTGGTTGAAGTCAGCAGATTGGTGAGTTGTCGGTCTAGTTTTGCTGCTCTGGTGGCCAGAAGGTTGTCATATATTTTTTTTCATTTGACCTTTTTGGTTGGCGGGTGTGCGAAGATTGTGTGGATTCTCCTGTGTCTGAATGAGGTGGAATGAGTTAGTCGATTGTTCCAGTATGGAGAGCTGTTTCCGTTTATGGCTTTGAAAAGTAGGCAATTTGAAGTGTATTCTGGCTTGTATTAGGAGCCAGTGTGAGTCGTGGTAGGCCTCCGTGATGTGGTCGTACTTTTTTTAGAGAGTAGATAAGTGTTTTGTATTGTTTGGAGTTGTTTTATCTTTGTTGTTGGGCAGGGGAGATATAGAATGTTGCAGTAGTCTATTAAGCCTAGGATTAGAGATTGAACCACCAGTTGGAATTGTTTTCTGTTGAAGAATTTTCTGACTTGTCTAAGGTTTCTCATAGTGGCGAATGATGTTTTTATAATTTTGTTGATTTGTGGTTGCATAGTACAACCTCTATCTATCAACACTCCGAGTAGTTGTAGCGTGGGATGGATGGGGTATGAGATTGAGTTAATTTCTATGTTTGTCAAGGTTGGGGTTTTGCAGTTTTCAAGGAGGATGAAGTTTGTTTCGCCCGGGTTAAGTTTTAGTTTGTGTTCTTTCATCCATGTTGCTACTGTCTCAAGTGTTCTGTGTATTGGACCATATTCTACATATGATGCCTAAAAAATCAGCGCCGACAAGGACAGCACATAGCCAGAGAAGAGACCTTCACAGAGAAACCTTTCCTAGTTGTGGGCTGGAAGTGAAGGTAAAGTGTTTAAGTCTGCCATGGTGACAGCTGATAAGAAGCTTCCAGAGAGAGACTGGCAGGGTGAGAAGTCTGCCATATAGACTGAAGACTTGTATGTTAAAGGTATTGGCTAAGGACTCCTGATATGGGCATTTTAGCCACAACACGTTGTGTTTCGAATTTTTGAAGCATGTCATATGTGGAGCTTTTATGCATCTGTACTTTTGGATTGTTTAGCCTTTCCACGTATCTTTCATCCTTGGACTAGCAGGGACCCCTGAGGAAGACTCTATTGTCGAACACGGACCGTGTTGGGTCCAACATTCCCAGCAGACTAGGTCCTTAAGGTTTTTATGTGGATTGCTATGTTGATTTTTTAATATATATTTTTTAATAAAGTCCAGTTCAGGAACATCATCTCTCCATAGTGTTTTTTTGGTTTCTCTTGGACTTTTTCTCTGTGGATTTCCCAGGGTCAATTTCTTTGCTCTTGAGTCCTATGACTTGTCAGATGTTTTTATGACCGATTGATTGACTCATTGATTTGAATTGCAGTTTTGGTTGCTATATAAGTTTGAAGACCTGGCTCTTTCTGATCATCTTTATTGCACAACTTGATAGATACACTGTCCAAAATGTTATGCAATAGACAGAGAGTGCGAATCTGGAAAAGGGATGTAGTTAGGGGGGGTCAGATTGTGGAAGTTCTTTTAAGTTATGCATTTAGTTTATGTGCTGATATGCACACAATGTAGGTATAGGCATTTAGGCCAGATATTCTTTGGTCTAAATGGGTGCGCCTAACAGTTATGACGTATAACTGGTGCTAAGCATGATTCTACAAGTTGCGTATAATTTTTATAGAATCACACTTAGCACTGCACTAATCAGCACCAAATTTTTAAGTATGATATATTTATTTATTTTATTGTTGTATTAAAAATGTATGTACCGTCTACAACTAGGCAGTTTACAGAGTATAAACATAAATCTTTGGAACAAACACCACAAAGCAACATCTTACAAACAATTGCATTTTCAATAATTTATTAAAATCTTACCCCCCCCCCAAAAAACACACACACTTTTACAAAATCTTACCTCCCCCCTTTTACAAAATCGTGATAACGTTTTTTTAGCGCAGGCCGGCGCGCTGCTCCAGACACTCAGAGTTCCTATCAGCGTCGGGAGCGGCACAGAGCATTCAGCAAGCTGGCCTGCGCTAAAAAATGCTATCGCAGTTTTGTAAAAGGGGAGGTTAACTGGTCAGAACACAGCCGTAACTGTCCCACTATTGCGTTCCATGTAATACCTGCAATACAAAAAGCAGTGGCTCTGGTTTCAGCATATCTACCTCGCATTATTGGTTCCAACAACTTTTGATTTTCAGATCTCAAGCTCTATTAGGCTGATAAGGTACTACCACACTAGTAAAATACCATGGTGCTTGGTGGTAGACAGTTTGATGAATTGCAGAAATCACTTTATGTTGGACTCAAAATGCAATCTGTAGCCAATGCGATTTCTTCAAAGCAGGTGTAATATGGGCTGTTCTTTCAACACCCATAACCAACCTTGCTGCTGCATTCTGTAATAACTGTAAAGCCCTACTCCTTGTTTTAGAAACACCGAGGTAAAGAGCATTACAGTAGTCCAGTTGGGATAATACCATCCCTTGTACAAGAAGGCCCTTAGGCCCGTATTCTGTAGACGGTGCCATTATCGGCAGCCACCTTAAACAATGTGGCCAATCGTGTGTTAGTCACGCAAGAGTGCTGTTTACAAAATTGTGGCTATGTGAAATGTAAGTGTAGGCCAGGATTTTCAAAGCATACATTTCTGGCACATCCATGGAGGCTCCTTATGATGTCTAATGCCACTCCAGGGTTAACCATGCCTACAGTAGCATTAGGTGTTATAAGGCACTTCTGTAGGCATGATAATGGCGCTTTTTTTGGAGGCACCCTGTATTTATTTTTTTAAATTGCATTTTAATTGGTTTTTAATTGGCACAGCCAATTAGTGCACTGATTAAACCAATTAGGAAGTGGTAGGACGCCTACCACTGCCTAACTTAGAATGCCATTTTTAGAATCAGGCCCTTACTGTTTAAATAAGCCAGAAAGAAAAGTTTATAGTGAGGGAATTTTATGAGAAACTGAGATTGAAAAATGATAAACTGAATGAGAAAAATGTTGTAGCGAGCTGTAAATTCTATGAGGGTGAATATTGTAGGCTACTGATGCACTGTTTGTGCACTTGTTAGAGTCTCATTTTCATGTAATTTTAATTTATACGACACTGATTTGTAGGGTTACCTGATTTTACTTTAGTAAAATCCGGACCCCTAGACCCGTCCCCAGGCTTGCCCAGTTCCACCCATCCGTGCCCTGTTATGCCCCAGAATCCCACCCCCAAATCCCGCCCTAGCCCCGCTTCCTGCTCTCATTGGGCAGGAGGGCATCTGCGTATGCACAGATGCCCTCCTGCCCGACGCGATTTCGAGGAAGCTTTTCAAATCCCGGACAAAGTGCTGTGTTTTGAAAAGCCATCCGGACCCCCGGAGATGTCCTTAAAAGGAGGACATGTCCGGGGATATCCAGACGTCTGGTAACCCTACCAAGACAGAGATTGTGGTTTGTAACTGCCACGTCCCAAACACAATCTTTCTACAGCTTTCCTCAGTCAGACAGCAGGGTCTGGCCATAGCCAGACCTCAGAGCAATTCAAAGGTGTTCAGCAGCAAAAGTAATATTGGCTTACCTCAGCCAAGCAGAGCACATAAGAGTTGTAGTCAAGATGCATACGGGAATCACCTCTTCCTCCTTCTTTCCCCTGGGCCTCCTCTAGCTAGTTCTGGCCTGGTCTCATACTTCCTGGTTCCTGTTTCCCTGACTCCTCCTTCCCATGCCACTTCCCCCTAAGGAGGAGCTACCTATATTATGATGGTTCTGACACTGTGAGGGAGTATCCAGCAGGGGAAGTGGTAGTGTCTGCTAGATTCCCTCACAGGGCCCCTAATCTCTCCCTTAATTGTATTCCTTCATTTGAGACTAAAGATGTTTAGCTTAACTTCCATAAATTAAATTATGTGCAAAATATTACATTAAAAGAGGACCAGCATTCTAGTCATCATGCACGGATCAACAATGGCAGCAAAGAATGGCAAAGGAGCAGAGAAGACCAGACCTTCAAAGTGAAGCTTTTAATGTTACCAATTTGATTGATATATCGGTTAATTTGTATTGTCTAATTGTTGAGTGGACAAGCTGAGGACTCCTGATGCAGGCTTTGTAGCCAAAATATGGTCCATTTTTCTTATTCTACTTCCTATTGGGGACATTAAAAGCTTCACTTTGAAGGGCTGATCTTCTCTGCTCCTTTGTTTATCTATTTAGCTTTGTGCAGAGTTTTGATGATGACTTCTTTTTTGCTTAGCAAAAAATGGCAAGATATGGAGTGCTGAAGGAGGTGATCAATTCAACCAGAGCCACTAGCAAAAAAATTCAGAGGAGAGTGTGGAGCAGTGGTTAAAACTATAGTTCATAGCACCCTGAGGTTGTGGGTTCAAACCCTACACTGCTCCCTGTGACCCTGGGCAAGTCGACAAATCTTCCACTACCCCAGGTATATTAGATAGATTGTAGATAATAGCACGCGGGAACACATTTTCCCATCCCAGCGAGTTCTTTTCCTATCCCTGCCCCTTTCCTGCAAGCTCCGTCCTCATCTACACAAACCTGAAACACTTTAAAATCATAAGTGTTCGAGGCTTCTGCGGTTAAGGTAGAGCTTACAGGAATGGGGGCAGGGACAGGGACAGCGACAAAACTCACAGGGACGGGACAGAGAAATTGAGTTCCTGTGGGGATGGGGGAAAATGTGCCCACTAATACGTATACTCTTAGGAAAAGGGTTAGTTAAACTCCAATAATATTACCTCAAAATCAGAACCCCATGTGGACAACAAACCTCCCCTCTGCACCACTAGCAGGCTTTAATTTCACACACACAAGCCAATCACACAACAGGTAGTAACAGGGAAAAAGAAAGGAAAGAAAGGTGGAGAAAAAGCCTCAGTTCAGCTTCATCTGGCAAAAAACTCTACCTTTCAAGGCTAACCCTGTACTCCAAAATATAGAACCAGTAGAGCTACCATAGAGCTTTTTCTACTGGTTCTATATTTTGGAGTACAGGGTTAGCCTTGAAAGGAGGAGTTTTTGCCAGATGAAGCTGAACTGAGGCTTTTTCTCCACCTTTCTTTTTCCCTGTTACTACCTGTTGTGTGATTGGCTTGTGTGCGTGTGAAATTAAAGCCTGTTAGTGTTGCGGAGGGGAGGTTTGTTGTCCATATGGGGTTCTGATTTTGAGGTAATATTATTGGAAAAATGTGCCCCCCCATATCATTATCTAATAGATTGTGAGCTCACCAGGACAGATAGAGAAAATGCTTGCGGTTAAGGTAGAGCTTACAGGAATGGGGGCAGGGACAGCGACAAAACTCACGGAGACGGGACAGGAAAATTGAGTTCCTGTGGGGATGGAGAAAAATGTACCCCCGTGTCATTATCTAATAGATTGTAAGCTCACCAGGACAGATAGAGAAAATACTTGAAGTGCCTGTATGTAAACCGCTTTGCATGTGGTTGTCTAACTGCAAAAAGGCAGTATACAATCCCTTATCCAAGTTCCACTTAACTGCTCTCTGCCCAGACAAGGAACTATTTCACAGAAATAGTTTGATCATTAAGTACTGTTGAAGATTACAGAAAATATGATGCCACTTGCAACAGTTGAACAAAGTGGCTTCAGAAAGTTTTGCCAGCAGTAGATGCCTGCTGTCTGATTTCCAAGTAAATGCAATCTGATACGAAGCTTAAACAAACTGTATGACATTCACAAGAACTTGCTTATTACGGAATTACAACAGGTGGAATGTGTTTCTGTAACAGCAGATCTTTGGAGCAGCTACAAGCGCATTTTTCTGGAAATGACCTTTCATTACATATACAAGGAGACACTGCTGTGCTATTCCCGTGCTTTGGCAGTTTGAAGGTTTAAACATTCCCGCATTGGGGAGAAGATTCCTCAGATAACGGCTGAACTGTTTGCGGAAGTCCACATAACAAATAAGATCATCTGCTGCGTTATTGTCAGTGCAGCAAATATTACAAAAGCCTTGCGTCTTCCGAATGACATTTGTTGATGATGGTAATGAAAGAATGGCAGTTCATGTTCTAAAGAGTCCAACGGCCAGTTACTTTCCAAGTCACAGGTGGTCAAAGCTGCTGATGTCGGATCTCTGTTTGATGCAGTTGTAGATGAATTATACCCTGATGGCATTGAGTCAGCTGGTTTCCACAAGATCAAGAGATGAGCCAATCACACACTCAATCTTGTAGCGACTGTTGATAGTTATGAAACATGAACAGATTGTTCAACAAGAAAATGTTTGACAGGACCATGGGAAAAGTACAGGTTTTTAGAAATGCAGTCAATTGGAGCCAAAGGTGCAGATGGTGTTGAAGAGGTGGCTGCTCTTACATTCCTCAACCTGGATCTAGGATGATTCATCACAGCCATTTCAACTCCGAATCGGTCACGATGCATGATCCCTGCCATCTGTGCCTCTCTCTTCCGTTCTCCCCAGTTCACCACCTTTCCTGTACGTCAACTTCCTTCCCTCTCAGGCATCACGCAAAATGCTGCCACCACTAGGAAAAGGGCACAGCAGACAAATTGCAGGCAAACATGCCCCAAAAGAGGTTTCCATGCCCCCACATGCCTCTCCCTCTCCTTTCTGTGCTCTCTTAGAATGTGACAATTCATCACTCTACCACGGCTTTCCTTCTCCAGTGCCTGTCCCCTCTCGGAATGGGACAATTCATCGTGGCCAGTTCATCGCGACTGCGATGAAACATCTCACGATGAACTGACTACAATGAATCATCCCAATTCCACTCAACCCATTCTGCACAAGGTGGGTTTCAGATTACTTAGTTATCAGTCGAATGGTTACAATTGAAGTAGAGAAGACATAAGAATGTTAACAAAAAATAAGACTAGAATTGAGCTGCAGTTTGAGGACAGCTACAGTCGTTACTTCTAAATCTTCTCGACTATTGTAACAGTGTCTATTTGACATGTACCAAGAAAGAGATGGCTAGGCTTAGACTGATTCAAAATACGGTGGTCAAATTAATTTATGGTCTAAAGAAATATGATCATGTGACTCCTTTCTACCGTGAGTTGCATTGGCTTCCAGTGGAGGCGCGTGTTTTGTTTAAGCTGGGTTGTCTTTGTTACAAAGTTGCGTATGGTATTGCTCCAAACTATTGACCAATAGATTTCGCATATCATTCCATAAACATAGGAGAGAATCACATGCATTGTTTAATTTTACGTCTGCTCAAGGTTGTAAAAGCATGAAATCCTTGAAACATATACTAGCATTTCAGGCTGCTTTCAATGACAGGGAATTTAGGCCTCTGTTGCATAGTGCTTGCTCTTACAAGCACTTTAGAACTCAATTGGAAACTCATCTTTTTTCAAAATATTTAGCAAACTAATTTAAATCATCTTTAGGTTATGTTAGTTTTAATCTTTTGTTCACCACATTGAACTGGTTCATAGACAACACCGTAAAAGACAAAGGTGCACGCCGACAACTGAGCGCAAGACGGAGGTGCGCACCGAAGAAAATTACAGTTTTTAGGGGCTCCGACGGGGGGTTTTGTTGGGGAGCCCCCCAGTTTACTTAATAGAGATCGCGCTGGCGTTGTGGGGGGTTTGGGGGGTTGTAACCCCCCACATTTTACTGTAAACTTAACTTTTTCCCTAAAAACAGGGAAAAAGTTAAGTTTTCAGTAAAATGTGGGGGGTTAAAACCCCCCAAACCCTCCACAATGCCCCCACAACATGGTGCGATCTCTCCCCCCCACGCCCCCCGTCGGAGCCCTAAAAACCGTAATTTTCTGCGGCACACGCCACAGCCCGATTCAGCCCTTCCCTGCAGCAATCAATACAGATAAGTGATGGCAGTAACTTTCCGTGCCGCTGACACAGCTGAAACCTGAACACAGTAACTCATTTGAGTTCGCTGCACAGTCTCTTCTCGTGGGCTCTTATTAGACTCTCTGCTGTGTCTTCCAGAAGGGAGGATATTTAGTGGGCAAGCCATAAGCTTCTAATAAAAGCATTTATGAGGGGGCGGACGGAGGTTCTTGGGGGGGGGGGCGGTCGTTGGAGGGAGGGGGGTTTGCGTCGAGGGCAGGAGGGCCTGGGATCCCTCCTGCCCGTAATGTAGTGCGGGGTGGGGGTAGGGGGTCGCCGTGGCCAGGAGGGTTTGGGCTCTCTTCTGGCCCGATATTGTCGGGGAGTCGGCGGTCCTTCGGGGTGGGGGTGCGAGTGGTCCTGCCGGGGGGGGGGGGCAGGGCAGGGCAGGGCGGGTAAACGGAGAGTCGGGACAGCGCACGGAGAGTCGGGGAGGGCGAAAGGAGAGTCGGGGTGGCCAGAGGAGAGTCGGGGTGGGCGAAAGGACAGTCGGGCAGCATGCGCGTTATACCCGTGAGCGCGGTATACAAAAGTTTTTATACATAAAATCGTGGTTTCTGCGCGCTATACCCGTGTGCGCGTTATACACGGGTGCACGTTATCTGCGTGAAAATACGGTACTGCTCGTAAAATGAAAACTTTAAATTAAAAAAAATCCTTTAAATGACATAGGAAATAAAACAAATATTTTAGGGCTGTGTACCTCTATCGCATAAAGCTAATGAACTAGTACATTGTTGGTTGTCTCTTTTCTACAGTATCAATGATATTTTTTTTCTAAATATACTGCTGTGACAAGTGTTTCATGACAAGGGCATATTATGCCCTACCCTACAGTCATTCCTACAGAAGGTAACACCTGTTCCTACACACATTGAATGGCCTTAAGGCCAAATAAGTTAGAGATGATTGCCCAGTCCATCATTTGCTCCTGGCTCTGTAGTCTTACTTTCCTATGGATTACAAGACAGACTGAAGCAGACTGGGGGGAAAGAGTCTCTTTCAATGTTCCTAAGATCTGGGAAACATCAGGGATAGAAAAGTCAAGAGAGATTTTTTTTAAATGACACAGAATACAAGGGAGTGCTGAAAAGTTCTCAATCCAACCAACCAACTTCCTAAATTCTGAGTGTTATTTTGCCACTGTAGCTGAAAAGAGTGTTATCTTATTTTGTTAAGTGGCAATTTGCAGAAACGAAATTCTCTGTTTTGCCATTGTTTCTGATCATTGATTGAACCATATCCACATCATTCTCTTCTTGGTTGGGCTGAGGACTTTTCAGCATCCTCTTGTAGTGTGAAGAGTTTCAGTCTCTGATAACCAGAGCTGAGATTGTGATATCATAATGCCTTATTTCACCAATAAGAGTCAACTTCATCAGTGATGTCACAATGTCTTGATTGCCCTTTACTTGGCTCACTTTTATTACATACAAAGAGGTACTCAAAAGTTCTCAGCCCAACCAACCAACTTCTTAAATTCTGAGCATTTTTTTGTCACTGTAGCTGAAAATAGCGTTATCTTATTTCATTAAGTGCCAATTTGCAGAAACGAAATTCTATGTTTTGCCATTGTTTCAGATCATTGATTGAACCATATCCACATCATTCTCGTCTTGGTTGGGCTGAGGACTTTTCAGCACCACCCTCCTAGTAGAGATAGACTGGTGAACACTTGATGGAATACAAGCATTGCTAAATCAGGCTGGGCTGAGATTACATTCTTCCTACAGCTGCTCTGCTTCATCTGTGTATCATTTGATTAGCATCTACAGTAGATCAGTTTCTTACACAATTCAGAGAAGTTCTAAGCACTTAGTAACTCATTAAAGGGACACAGGGGCCTTTAAGAACTATTCACACTCTTAAATAACAAGTCCACAGTCTCAGATGCAGCTGCTCAGGGCTGTCAAATAATATAGACCTCAATAATAAGGCTCCCAGAGCAATAAGCAATCTTATGGCACTATCATCATCATTGATCAAAAAAAAAAAAAACCTCCTCTGCAATGTACTAGTATTCAGTGTTAAACAAAATAATTTTATTCATTTCCAAAAAACATCACCTTTCCTCACCATCTATACCAGGGATCTCATAGTCCCTCCTTGAGGGCCGCAATCCAGTCGGGTTTTCAGGATTTCCCCAATGAATATACATTGAAAGCAGTGCATCCATATAGATCTCATGCATATTCATTAAGGAAATCTTGAAAACCCGACTGGATTGCGGCCCTCAAGGAGGGACTTTGAGACCCTATACAGTCTCCTACATATCACTTCCAAAAACTATAAGTGAGAATAGAATAATTTGTGAGTAAGAACAAAATGTTCTATAAGGATTTCTGTTTCGCTTTGACACTCAAGCTGCATCAGGGGAAGACAAAATCAGTCCATCTCCACACATAGCCCAACTCACTTCAAAATGGCTGCGGCTGCTCCAGATTCGCCACTATTTCAGCAATCAACCATGATGTCATCAAATAGTGACCCCCATGTCACGTCACATCACGTCAGAGTTTGAAAGTGTATTATAAATTATGAGAATTGGAAGAATCGTATTCTGTGCCATTATTCCAGTGACTCTCAAACATTTTTTTTTAGCTCTGGCACACTAAATGGAGCAAATGTTTTTCATGGCACATTATAATTGAAATTATAAAATTGCAAGACCAACAAAAAATTACATTTGAGAGTTATTTATTTAAAGTTCTTTAAGCTATGTATGGGTAATTGTAATAACGGTGGAACTAAAGTAGAGAGACTAGAACTGCTGATTAATGCGATGTAAGTACTTATTTCTGAGTGCAAATTAACTCAAAACGTGGCTTGGTAGTTGACAAGCAAACACGCATGTCATCATCCACCATCTGTCGTTCTCTTTTTTCCGATTTAATTTCTGTCAGAGGTGAAAATCCAAGTTTGCAAAGATAAAAATATATACACGGTACCAAAACCTTGATTGCTTTGTTGCTCAAGTTAGGATGATTCCTGCATAAAAAATAAAAATAAAATTACTTGCCATTAGTTTTCAAGGACCAATCACTTCAAAGAATGACACTTGTCTGGACGGTTGTATTCTTATGCACACACTCTTTTGTAAATGACATACATGTAATCTATTCTAGTGTATACTTATGAAAGGAATTTTTAAAAATATAGTAAAGTTCTGGAATTTCTCATGGAAAACCCATAATCTCTTTGGAGCACACCACTGTGCCGTGGCACACAGTTTGAGAAACACTGCATTATTCAGATAAGTAGCTGATTTCAAACTACATTTGGAACTACTGCAAGTTTTCCTTTGTTATAGATCATTTTATTCTCACTCACGAACTATTCTATTCTCACAGTTTTTGGAAGTGATATGTAGGAGACCTTGTTGATGGTGAGGAATGCTGATGTTTTTTGGATATGAATAAAATTATTTTGCTTAACAATGAACACAAGTACATTGCAGAGGAGTTTTTTTAAATGATCAATGATGATGACAATGCCATAAGATTGCTTATTGTTCTGGGTGCATTATTATTGAGGTCTTTTTTTCTCCACTGCATGTTTAATGTATGAATTATTTAATTTGGCCTCAGTTTCATGCTGACAACAGTACATTTGAATATTTAGTTGTGTATGCATAAAATGTCTGTGTGAGATAGTAGTTATTTAGTGGTTTAACATTAGTGCATGGCCATTAATTTAAAAAAAATGGAAAACTGGCCATTTTACTGCTGCGGTAAAAATAGCCTAGCGTGTGGGGAAAACCCATATAAAGGTCACTTTCTACCACAGCTTAGTAAAAGGACCCCTTAATGATTTATTGATTGATACTTTAAAAAAAGAAATTGGAACAAAAGATCAGAGTATTGAAGAATGACTTTTTAGATTTTGATTAGTTTACACATGAAATTCAGAAGACCTAGAATGAGTTTAAAATGACTGTAAAGAAAATTAAGTTTGAAAAATGTGAGATGAAGCAGATTATAATGAGAGGTCCATATATCCCTGGACAAGAAAGAGGCCTCAGCATTTTTTTAAAAAAAATTTCTTCTCACAGGTCCAATAGAAAAAGAGGATGAAGAGATAATTTTATAAATAGTCTCAAGCCTTCCCTTCTTCTCTCCTCTTCAGCTTTACACCCCTATTAATTAACTTTCAGGGCCCTAGCCTGCAGCCCCTTCAAGATTTTAATAACTAAACTCAACAATCGTGATCATTATACAATGTATTGCCACTTTAATAATTGCACATGTAGTGAAACCTAGTGACAGAACTGTATAGTTTGCTCCTGCTTGCTCTGTGCACTGCAACCTAGTGGTGGATAAAGACCACAATATTTGTCAAATTGTAAAATTCATTCTTTGGCATCTGTTGTCAGTGTCAGCTAATGGTTTGATATATTATTACACTTGGTTTCATTTTATTCTGTCCAAACCAAAAGGATATTTGAGTACTGTTCCCATTCAATTTGCCTCTCCTCTCTTCTTTCCAAGTCATAGACAACATATGCAGATGCCCACCATACACACACACACAAGAGATGGAAAGAATTCCATGAGCTAAGCCAGTGTCTTTCAAACTTTTTTAGCTCTGGCACACTAAACAGAGCAAATATTTTTCATGGCACATTATAACTGAAAAGGTAAAATTGCAAAACCAACAAATAACTAAATTTGAGAGTTATTTATTTAAAGTTCTTTAAGCTATGTATGGGTAATTTAACAAATTTGAAACTAAAGTAGATAGAATAGAATTGCTAATCAATGTGATGGATGAACTTGTTTTGGAGTGCAAATTAACTCAAAATGCAGCTCGATCTTCGACAAGCAAACACGCATTTCATCATCCACCATCTGCAGTCATTCTATTTATTTATTTTTTTAGTTCTGTCAGAGCTTAAAATCCAAGTTCACAAAGATAAGAAAATCCAAACGGTAACAAAGCCTTGATTGCTTTGTTGCTCAAGTTAGGATAACTACTGCATAAAAAAAATTAAAATTAAATTACTTGCCATTAGTTTTCAAGGACCAATTATGTCAAAGAATGATGCTTGTCTGGGCGGTTGTATCCTTACGCACACAGATGTTCATAACATTGATAGACTCTTGCGTACATGTCATCTATTCTAGTGTATACTTATGAAAGGAATTTTTGAAAGTGTAGTAAAATTCTGGAATCTCTTTGGGGCATACCACTGTGCCATGGCACACAGTTTGAGAGACACTGAGCTAAGCTGTGCATGCTTTCTCACTTTTTTTATTATTATTTTTTCTTCAATTCCTTAGACTTTGCTATTCATTCAGCATCACTTTTTTCTTAGTCTGACACCCTGTCTCACTGTGGAGGAGGCAGTGCAGCATTCCTTTTCCAAGGAATGCAAGCATCACATCTATCTCCAAAGCAAAGTGAGGCAAGGAGTCCTATTTTAGGCTTCTAAAGAGCTGTGCCATATTAGTCTGAAGCATCTTGTCTGACGCAGAGGTAGTCAGAATCCAAGTTGTCCTCTGTAACAAAGGATCTCCCTCATCTCCCAGCATGGGTGTGCAGCATGAACGGGGGTAAGTGCTGTATCAATTGTGTCTTCTTTATTGCTATAGAATCCACTTTAAAAATGCCCTGGAATGGAATGTCATATTTCTTTGGAGTGACTCAGCCGTTCCTCCTTATTCAGCATTCAAATTTCTTGTTGAAGAGAACATGATCTGAGGTGGATAAAAGGAGCTCTAAGGTTTGGCGGTCATAGCCATCCAATAGAGGACTGAAAATTCTCATTCCAAATCAGTAAGATGCCTAAAGAAAGAATGATGTATCTGATTTGGAACCTTGAGAATGGTGTTTTCTACTGGAAGATGACACTACAATAATCATCACTGGATACTTGGATCCTTGCTATAAAAATGGCTTTTTATTTTCCTTTTTGTTATGTTTGCTATACATGGGGTGTCAATCAGGCTGGGTGGGTCTGTAATGCCACATTATTATATACCCCCTCCCTCTATCAATTCTCACCCTCTTCACCTTCTGTAGTCAGGTTACCTTATAAGTCAAAGTGAGAATGTTTCTAAAAAAAAGGGAAAAGTTAGCATAAAATATAAAATCTACCCTAAATAAAAGATACTGAGTGAAAAATAAATGAAAACTTTTAAACAAATACTGGTTCTAAAAGTTTTTGTTAGTTTATTTTTACAAATCTAACAAAATGTATATATCTATATAACTTTAGAACAAGTTTCCATATAAAATCTTTCTCAAAGAATTTAGTTCTTTGAAATAATTTTTCCTCACAGGGTTCAGGTGTTCTTTTTTTTGCAGAGCCGTTGGGTACCAGGGCTTCTTTTTTGGAGATTCAGCTTCAATAAATGGAGTACTTACTCCCTAACTAAAAAAAAACACAAAGGAAGCTAAACCCTATGACACCCTGAAATTTATATTTGTTTCTTTACTTTTGACTAGCTACCCAGAGAAAAAAATGGATAATCAAAATTTCCCTAAACTTTTTCCCACCCACAATATATCTTAATCTATAGGCTTATCTCCAAGGTTATAAATCAAATGGTTATCTAAACCAAAATATTTTAGTGACAGAATTCACTCCAATTCACAACTGGTTTTTATCGTCAAATATATTTTATTGAGCACCAAGAAAAGCAACAAGAAGAAACAAGTACAGAGAAATCAATAGCTCCAAATTTTACACAAAATCCAACAATCCAACAAACCCACCCAACCCCCCCCCCACTCTCACCGATGCCAAACAAAAATAAAGAAAACAAAGAAAAAGACAAATCTCAGGGACTTCAACAGTTCAAAATGCGGCTGTGAGCCACCGGAGACAATGTGGTCCAAAAAGGCTCCCAAATTCGTTGAAAGGCCCTTCCAGGCAAGGAAGAAATGTCCTGGACTCCTCTCCGTTCCCAAGAAAGCAATGTAATCATATGACTACGCCATAAGGAATAGTCAGGAGCCTCAGATTCCATCCACTTAAGCAAAATACATTTAATAGCTATCACTGCAGTCCAACGAAGGAATGTAGAGGCTCCAGGCCGACGAGGATGGAAATGTAAGGAGACTCCAAATAACACCAAGGCTGATCTCCGAACAGTAATGTTCCAGATATCATCTACAAAAAGGAAAACAGCATCCCAAAAGGTCTGTATAGATGAACAAGACCAAAACATATGGCCAAGGCCTGCATCTGAGGTTCCACAATGCCGGCAGTCAGCAGTTAGGCAGAGCCCCGCCAAAAAAGCTCTCCGAGGAGAAACATATAGACGGAGAGTCAATTTGTAATGTTGTTCCCAAAAAAGTGCATATTTACTATAATGGCTGTCAACATAACATCGTCAGAGAATGCAATATTTAAATCTCTCTCCCAAGCATCCCGCAAGCGGAGACAATCAAGCATAGGGGATTCGTCTTTCAGATGTCTATGGTAAAATTTCAAGGGGACAGGCTGTTGAGAACCAAAGGTAAAGGCCTCCATCAACAATTCCCGACAGGAGGCCGAAAGATGAGTACTCAACAATGAGGAGATGTAATGGCGAATCTAAAGGTAGGCATAGACATCCGTGCAAGGAAGAGAAAATTCCTCACAAAGCTGGTCAAAAGGTTTGATCAGACCCTCATCATCAACCAGATGAAGCAAAAAACGAATCCCCTTTGCTTCCCAACGTACAAAGCTAGCATTGTCAACCCCAGGAGAAAAATGGGTATTATAACGTAAGGGTAAAAAGGGAGAAACAGTAGAACTAAGTGAATGAAACCTGCAAACCCAGTGCCAGGCCCTACGAAGGGGGCAATGTAGCAACGCACTGGGCGCAGATTCCCATTTGGAAAGCAAAGGAGAGTGAAGAAACGCACTAAAGTGGGTAGAGGTAAAGCAAGAAAGTTCCAAGGAGGTGTTAGTAAAAGTGGAGGTGCCACTAAAAAGGTCATTAATGTGACGCATGCCACAAGCAATCGTTAAGAAACAAAGATTCGACAACCCCAAACCACCCTTATACCAAGGGGAGGCTGCTCTCTTATAGGGAAGGCGAGCCCTCTTGCCCATCCAGAGGAACCGTTGCACCACTCGCTCAAGACACTTTTCATCAGAAGGAGATAAATAAAGAGGAAGAACCTGAAAAACATACAGCCACTGGGGCACAACAAGCATATTATAAAGACTCGCCCTGCCCAACAAAGAAAGAGGAAGACCCCGCCACAATTGCAGCCGAGTCCCAAACATAGAAAACAATGAACCAACGGGAAGGGGTAAAACGCGGACCTCATGGACCTGACGGACCTCGCAGATCTAAACCCATATGGCCTTAAAAATCTGAGGTCCGTGTCGGTTCAGTGTCCGTGCCGCTTGTAGCTTCTGTCGCTGACAGACCTTGATGAGATTTTAGCGCTGACGGATTCGTCTCAGCATAGGGAGGGAAAAGTGTTAGGATCTGTCAGCGCTAAAATCTCTTCGAGGTCTGTCAGAGCCAAGAGAGCGGGGACATAGGTTTTGGACGTGCGTTATGGAAAAGAAGTCTCCAAACTCCAGCACTAGTCTCTGGCTCTGACAGACCTCGAAGAGATTTTAGCGCTGATGGATCCTAACACTTTTCCCTCCCTATGCTGAGACGGATCCGTCAGCGCTAAAATCTCATCAAGGTCTGTCAGCGACAGAAACTACAAGCGGCACGGACACCGGACCGACACGGACCTCAGATTTTTAAGGCCATACGGGTTTAGATCCGCGAGGTCCGCGTTTTACCCCTTCCCCCTCAGCACTATTTCTTACAACGTCAAAAAGATACTTTCTATCCTGTTTCTTAATGTTAACCAGGACAAAATTAATTTAACTGCTACTACATTCCATTTAAATACAAGAGCTCTGCACCTCAACACAAAAGTGATAGAAAATCACTGTATGACATAACCAAACACAGCCCTTGCCACAAAAATAGGCCAGACTTGAACTTAATTAACATTAGCCAAAAATCCACTATAAAATTTTTTTAAAAAAATCTTTTTCTATTCTCAGGCAACCAAGACCAACCTGTCTTCCAGACTGATAACCACCCAACTGCTCTCCCTGGCAGTTTTAGAATTCTCCCCAGCACTACTGACTTTTACATGAGGTCATCAGACCTGTTGCAGACATCAGCAGTCTAGAATTCCAACAATCAGTCATGCAAACACATTATCTTTGCTGGATAACAACAAAAAAACCTTTTAACTTTAAAATATTAGAGGAAAAAACCTCTGTCAGGTCTCTCCTGCCCTGAGTCAACTATAACATATTTATTTTGTAACCCATGGTTACATTTAGATCAATACTCTGCTCTGGAAAAAAATGTTAGAAAGGTTTAAAGAAAGGGCAATCCTTTAAAGCAGAAATCTCTAGAAAGTAGAATTCTTCCTTCCCTATTTTTTTAAATCATATGTTTTAATTTAAGTTACCAATGACATGTGAACTTGCAGTACTACTGCTGCTACTACTACACAAAACCAGATTAAAAATTCTAGTTACTGTGGTGCTGGTTTGAATTTGGACTGGATTTCTACTGTAATTGTGTTAAAACTTATTGCAAAATTTAAAAAGATCTCATCATAACCCCCCCTCATACACACACATTTTTTTTTTTACAAAACCACAGAAGCAGTTTTTAGCATAGGCAAGCGGTCTATGCTCTATGAGCATCAGGAGCAGCGCAGAGTATTTAGCTCCAGCCTAGGCTAAAAAACGCTTTCATGATTTTGTAAAAGGGGGAGGAGTGCCGTGAGATAAAGCTAGTCAGGGCCTGTGTGCTTTGAGTGTTGGAGATGTGAAAATCCATACTCTTGTAGGGAGCAGCTGGCTTTGGAGAAGAAACCTCTGATCAGGACGCTACCAGTAGGACCTGCAGGCACCAGGAATGCGCAAAATGTGGATCTGTTGTTTGCTGGTAGGTGAAATGATCAAAATTAATACTTTTTGAGTTCTTGCTTATTTCATAGATTTCTGAATTGCCTAGCTAGAAAACCTCTAGGTCAGGAGATGATACGCCATCTTTAACCTGAACAAAATTCTGCAGAACATTAGAGTTTTCTATAATTTACTATATTAAACAGTCTTCACTGGCTTAGATAGTTTTCTTTCAGATTTAAATCACAGCTTCAAGTGGGGAGGAGGAAGAAAAAGCAGTGGACACAATAGCAGCCAAGAAAAAAATTAGTGAGGGCAGGATGCACAAAACTCCAGCAACCTGGTAAAAAAACAAAAACAAAAAACCTGAGGTGCTGCTAAACGACCAAAGCTAAATGGGGCATTTCGGGAGGCGTGTAAAGGGCAGGAGTTGGGTGGGACTTGGGCTGGCTTAGATTTAGTCGTACAGCATGTATAACCAAAAGTTTTACAACAGAGCCTAGACGGAACTTGGACGTTGTGACTTAGACCATGTAAAACATGGTCTAAGTCACAAAAACCCACCTAAAGTCACCAGATAAGCACTGCAAACACATAAAACAGACCCCCCACACACTACCCCAGAACCCCCCCACTCCCATAAAAATTTTAATCATCACTTTAAAATTCTGCCTCCAGACCATCATCACCTGGCCGCCTGGCATAGGAAAGCCTAGTCGTGCTGCACAGAGGCGTCTTAAACCATCTTGGGGATGGGTTAGGGACCCAAAGAGAGATGGATCCATGCCCATAAGCCCCTGTAATCACTGCATTGATATCGAAACATGTGCACTCCCCTATACACCCCCAAAACCCTTTTGTACTGGCATATAAGTGGCTCCTGCAGCCATAAGGGCTATTGGGGTGGTAGATAAGTGGGTCTAGGGGATTCTGGAGGTGGTTTGGGGGCTCACCGTAACCTATAAGGGGTTGGAGGAGTTGCCGTACAGTGAAAGATTAGAGAAACTGGGCCTCTTCTCTCTCAAACAGAGGAGATTGAGAGGGGACATGATCGAAACATTCAAGGTACTGAAGGGGATAGACTTAGTAGATAAGGACAGGTTGTTCACCCTCTCCAAGGTAGGGAGAACAAGAGGGCACTCTCTAAAGTTGAAAGGGGATAGATTCCGTACAAACGTAAGGAAGTTCTTCTTCACCCAGAGAGTGGTAGAAAGCTGGAACGCTCTTCCAGAGGCTGTTATAGGGGAAAACACCTTCCAAGGATTCAAGACAAAGTTAGACAAGTTTCTGCTGAACAAGAACGTGCGCTGGTAGGGCTAGTCTCAGTTAGAGTGCTGATCTTAGACCAGAGGGCCGCCGTGTGAGCGGACTGCTGGGCATGATGGACCACTGGTCTGACTCAGCAGTGGCAATTCTTATGTTCTTATGTAGGGAGGAGAAGCCATGGCACCCTTTTTGTGAAGTTCACAGCAGTGCCCTGTAAGTTACCCCACTATTTAGGTGCCATGTCTGGGTGTTCAGTCCATCACTTTGTAGACCCTTCCCACATCCAATAGGGCTTGTTCTAGGTGTTTTGGACTTCGACGGAAAGTTGGACGAAAATGTGGTATAAAGATGGACGATTCAGTGGCTTGGACGATCAGATCGGCAGGACGTATAATTAGAAGATTTTCGAAACGGAAAAAAAGTTGGACTTATCTTTTGAAAATGTGTCTTAAGCTCTTTTTAACTTTGGACGACTTGCGAGATGGATGTAAACGGACTTAGACGTCCCTTTCGATTATGCCCCTCCATGCGGTTTACAAAATTACATGCATACATATTAAAAATACTAAAACATGTTTTGACAGAACAAACACAATAAAACATTAACTAACATTATCATTATTAAAACCTTTTTTCAAACTCATCCAACAAGATGGAAAGCTATTTTGGTTTTACAGGGCATGCTCAGTACAAATAGTATGCAAATCATATGCATGCTATTTGTGTTGAGTAGCCTGGAAAAAAAAGGGAGGAACTGTGCCTGGTGCCTGCTCACATGAGAACCCTTTTGATTATCAGAGTCTGAGCCGCCTTACAAGTAAGACTGACTACAAACAATCTTACTTCCACAGCAAACTTTTGAGCATCTTCCCCAGTGATAAGGCCACAATCAATGGCTGAGCTGGGATTAGATCAGAGGCAAAAAGTCAGGTCAAAGAAACATCCTTTTTCGAAACAGCTAGATATCCAATTTTTTTTTCCCCCCCAAAACCACCTATTTAGATGTCTTGGCCATCAGGATGTTCAGCCTTAGGTCACCTAACTTTTTTGGCCATTTTCAAACATAAAAGTGTCCAAATTCAAAATGTCCAAATCCAGACCATTTGGATGTGGGAGGGGCTGGCATTGTAATGGACTGGCCACACAGACATGCCAACAGAATAGTGGGGCACCTTAGAGGGCATTGCTGTGAACTTCACATAAACCCCTCTATAATGCATGGTGAGCTCTCCAGAACTCCCCCCCCCCAACCTATTATACCCACTTGTCTACCACCCCAATAACCTTTATGGCTGCAGGTGCCTATATGGCAGTATACTAGGATTTTGATAGGCTCACCCTTTCCAGAGTAAATGTAGTGGTTAGAGTGGCTTTTGGGCCTGGGTCCATCTCTCTATGGTTCACTAGCTCACCCACCAGGCTACTTAAGACACCTGTGTGATGCTCTACAAGGATTTCCCATACCAGGTGCTGCTGTTCTAAACACAGATATGTACTGTTTCATTCAGATGTTTGGGGAGTTGGAGGGGGTCAGTGATCACTGGGGGAGTGGGTGGGAGGTCATTACTTAATATATCCAGTGGTTATCTTGTCAGTTGGGTACCATTTTAGCACTTAGATGCTTTTAAAAGAGGTCTAGCTCCAGATGTTTAAGTTCCGTCCTGAATGTCCTGGGAAAGGTTCGATTATCACCGCAAGAAGTCTCAGAAGCACATCCAAAGCACACCTTCAACATGCCCCCTTGAACTTTGGACACACAATGGCAGGAAGCCTAGCATGATGTCCAGAAAGTCAGTTTTGGAAAATTGGCACTTGGACATCTTGGTGAGAAAAATGTCCCAAGTGCCTCTTTAGGTTTGGACATCTTTGTGTTTTGAAAATGAGCCCCATAATCTTTACAAAAAGAAACAAATAATCAGGACAAATTCAGCACTCAATTTTATATGCCTTCCATTAAATGCTCAGCAAATTGGCTAATCAACAGTATTAAAAAATCCCTCTTAAATAGCCTAGTTTTAACATTATGCTAATTTATAAACCATATTTATTCATTTTTGGCAATTAAATGAAATGTAGGTGCTTTCTGCTTTTAATATTATTATGAATGTGTTCAAATTCTTGAGGTACAGTTCATAAAAATCTTTAAAACAGTCTGGCGCTATTTAACTGTCCTGGAATGGCTCCTGGCCTGTTAAATAGCGTTTGGTCGCCTAACTGCTAATATTCCATGAGAGAAAGCCAGCTTTCTCCTACTGAATAATAGCAGTCAGTGGCTTAAACTTGGCTGGCTATATCATGCGATAGCCACCAATTTTAAGCGTTGACTGGTCAAATTTAGTGGCCAAATCAGGCCACGCAAAAAGCAGGGCTGCTATAACTTAGCCGGCCAGTGCTTAACATTGACGTTTATGGCTAAGTTTGAGCTAGCCAAAGACAGATGGGATATTCAATACCGGTCACCAGTAATGGCCCAGCATTGAATATTGACAGTCAGTGCCGACTGGGAATTAGCTGGCCTCTCTCCTGCGGTCTTAATATCACCCCACCCCCCATGTTTAATTTCTACCCATCCTTCCCACAAGCAAACTGATTTCCAGTAGCTCTTCTGAAAACAGCACTTTCCATTTTCACTGTCACATAGAAACAAAGCCAGCAGTGATTGAGGCCAGCAGCGTGACGGATTTTAAGAGGAAATGGGATATTCACGTGGGATCTCTAGGGGAGTGAACTCTGGGGAGCGGATAATTGGAATGGGCAGACTTGGTGGGCTATAGCCCTTTTCTGCCGTCATTTTCTATGTTTCTATGTTTCTAAAGCTTGTTATGCAACGGATGGAGTCTGTATAACGGAGCATTTCATAAGGAATATTTCTCCGTGGTTTGATAAACTGAATGCTGTTGGAAAAATTTTCCCTTTGGGACTGTATGTTCAGATAAGTCAACTTTCACATATTGCCTTTTTCAAATATATGAAACAAAAATTACTTAAGGGATGAGGCTGTGATGAAATGGCTTTCACAAAGAGTTGATGCTTGTGTTTGAGCTGTGTGAGTAAGTGGTTCTATATTTTTGAGCCTCTATAATCCTATTTCTATGAATGAGTATCATATTTATAGCCTAATGGTTCATGAAGTGGACTGAGAACCTGGTGAACTGGGTTCAGTTCCCACTGCAGCTTCTTATGACGCTAGGCAAATCACGTGAACTTTCTATTGCCCCAGGTACAAAACTTAGATTGTGAGCCCATTTGGAACAGAAAAAAGTCCCTGCATATAGTATATGTAAACTGCTTTGATTGTACCCACAAGAAAGAGGATTTATCAAGTCCCTATCCCTTTACATAGAAACAGAAAACATGACAGCAGACTTGGCCCTATCCACTCTGCCCATCAACACCATCTGCTCACTTCTAGAATTCCTCCCTCTTCCTTAGAGATCCTTAGTCTAGTCCAATGATTTCAGATAATGTCCTGGCCTCTGGGAATAATAATAATAATAACAGCTTATATACCGCAATACCGTGAAGTTCTATGCGGGTTTACAAAAGATTAAGCAAAGGTACAAATTGACTGACTTCAAGTGATTCTATGTATCCATCATCCTTTCCATACAGAAATATTTCCTTTAATTGCTCCTGAGTCTATCCCTTTTCACCTCCATCCTATGTCCCCTTGTTCCAGAATTTCCTTTTAATTGAAAGAGACCTACCTTCTCTGCATTTATACCACAAAGGTATTTAAATGCAACTAGTGTAGTGACAATTAAACCAAAAATTCAAAAAATGTCACTCACCAGCAATGGGTTACCACAATAAGATCTAACATTAAGATATAAAACAGGTGTAGAAAAAGCCTCAAAAACTTATATCAAGCAGCAATCTTTGATGATTTTCAGCTGGCATTCTTATTGTCATCGGCAAAAAACTGGGATCCGGAAGGTTCGCCCCCCACATTTCGCCCCCAGCAATTCGCCCCTCACATTTCGCCCCCCACATTTCGCCCCCAGACACATTTCGCCCCCACACATTTCGCCCCCACACATTTTGCCCCCCGGATGTTTTGCCCCCACACATTTCGCCCCCGCACATTTCGCCCCTGAGCGTTGGATTATGACCCCCATCTTCTTTCTTCCTCCCTCCCCCCTCCCACCCAACGCGGGACCCTGTGGCACCATCAGCTCTTACTCCCTCTAACGCCGGCCCTGCAGCTCCGGACTTCCCCACACCTCAGGCCGAGGTAGCGTTGGATTATGACCCCCATCTTCTTTCTTCCTCCCTCCCCCCCCCAACGCGGGACCCTGTGGCACCATCAGCTCTTACTCCCTCTAACGCCGGCCCTGCAGCTCCGGACTTCCCCACACCTCAGGCCGAGGTAGCGTTGGATTATGACCCCCATCTTCTTTCTTCCTCCCTCCCCCCCCCAACGCGGGACCCTGTGGCACCATCAGCTCTTACTCCCTCTAACGCCGGCCCTGCAGCTCCGGACTTCCCCACACCTGCTCTCCCCCCCCCCCCCCGATCACTATTATTTTAAATGTTATGGCAGCCACGGCGCTGTATCCATCGGAGGAGACTTCTAACCTCGGCCTGCCCCGGAACTCTTCCTGCAACAGCAACTTCATGGCCGAGGTTAGAAGTCTCCTCCGATGGATACAGCGCCGTGGCTGCCATAACATTTAAAATAATAGTGATCGGGGGGGGGGGGGAGAGAGCAGGTGTGGGGAAGTCCGGAGCTGCAGGGCCGACATTAGAGGCAGTGAGAACAGCCAGCTGTGCACTTTGAATTTGTAGCCTGCCGTCGTGTCGGCAAAGAAATCGCCTGCGAGAGGAATAGTCTGACACTCAGGGGCGAAATGTGCGGGGGCGAAATGTGTGGGGGCGAAACATCCGGGGGGCGAAATGTGCAGGGGCGAAATGTGTGGGGGCGAAACATCCGGGGGGCGAAATGTGCGGGGGCGAAATGTGAGGGGCGAATTGCTGGGGGCGAAATGTGGGGGGCGAAACTTCCGTGAACCCAAAAAACTCACACCCGTATAATGTTGAAAGATCTAAAGAGGGAACAACCTACAACTGTGCAAAGTAATCAAAAAATTTTAAAGTTTTCAAAACATTTAATACTTTTTTAGCGTTTTTGTCGTTTTTATAAAATTTTGTAAAGGATAAACAAATTATCAAGCTTCAAAGTATAACAAGCTGAAAAAAGCAGAAGCAACAACTACTTAGCTCTGGCTCCAGAGAACTCTAAACGCTAAAATGCTAAAATGCTAGAACGCTAAAAAAGTATTAAGTTTATTGAGTTTCAAGTTTATTGATTTTTGATATCCCGATCATAAAACAAATATCTGACCGGTTTACAATTTAAAAAAAACAAGAAATTAATAAGAAGGAAAGTTAGAACTAGTTAATAGTGTATTGAAAAAATTAATAAAAACACATTAAACATATACTGACAAACGTGACTGTGAGGAAAGTTGGGAAGGAGGGAAAAAGTTACATAATATTTGAGGAAATGAGATAGGGGGAAGGGATAGAACATGGAGGAGAAGGGTGCATGGTATAAATGATGTGCGCTGAAATGAAAAAGAAATTTTTGAAAAGGATGAGTAGATAAGTGGATATAAAAGATTAGGATTTATTGAAGGCATCCTTGAATAGGAAAGTTTTAAGATTAGTTTTAAATTTAGGTAAATCAGTTTCGTCTCGAAGAGATTGAAGGAGAGAATTCCATAGTGTAGGGGCTGTTATAGCAAAATTTGTTTTCCTGGTATAGTAAGATTCTTTTATGGAGGGAATGAAGAGGAGTTTTTGGTCAGCAGATCGTAAGGTACGGGGAGAACTTTGGGGTATTAGTAATTTGTCCAGGAATAAAGGTAGATGTGAAAGTTTGATTTTAAAAGAAAGCAGTAAAATTTTATAAGTTATTAAAATGTTTTGAAAACTTTATCAAAAACTCATCAAAGATTGCTGCGTGATATACGTTTTTGAGGCTTTTTCTCCACTGATGATCCAGCATATGCAGATTTCTCTCATGCATATAGACTATATCAATACCTCTCTCTCCTGCCCCTATAAACCAGTCTAGATATGGCATGCATGCATCTAACATCTCACTGTAAATCTTCCTGCCCCACTGGGAAGCTTTTCTGACTGGATCCTGTGAATTGGACACAGTTTCTGTAGAGGTGAGGAGTAGCCCAGTGATATAACTGCTACCTCAGGGTCCTGAAGTTATAGGATCGATTTGCCAGCACTGTTCCTTATGACTCTGGGCAAGTCATTCAATCTTTTATTGTCCCAGATATAAAAATAAGTACTTTATATATATAAACCACTTTGAATATGTAACCACTGAAAAGCAATATACAAGTCCCATTCCCTTTCTCCACCCCCCCCCCCCACCTCCCTGTTTTCTGGTGAGAAGTAACTATTTTTGAAATTAGTTGTAGATCCCTTCCATGTTGAATCAAAGAAATTCAGTGTGAGGCTTGGCAACTCAGTGAGACAGCACCTAGGGCTGCTTCTATTACGGCTGACGATAGATAACATTCTATAATTCCTTACATATATTGTAAGTTGCCTTGAACCTAATTAGGCATAATGTGACTCAGAAATACTGGATTAGATTACATGGTAACATAGTAGATGACAGCAGATAAAGACCTGAATGGTCCATCCAGTCTGCCCAATCTGATTCAATTTAATTTTTTTTCTTCTTCTTAGCTATTTCTGGGCAAGAATCCAAAGCTCTGCCCGGTACTGTGCTTAGGTTCCAACTGCTGAAGTAGATTTTATTACTGACCAAATAAAGGAGAGCTGAGGGAGAGAAAGTTCTTTGCCTCCAACATCCTGAAGCAGCAGTGATTACCCCCAGCCCCTGTGTCAATGTTCTTCATTATGTGGAATGCAGTATGGACTCCTTTTCGGATGTGGAAAGCTAACCTAAAACAAGACTCTATATGTTGGAATTGTATGAAAGATGCCGGAACTCTTGATCATATGCTTTTCCATTGTACTCCAGTTCGTTCCTTCTGGACTCGCATTTGGGACACCATAAAACATATTACTAACTGTTCAGAAGAAATTTCTTTGGACATTATAATTCTTCGATCTCAACACCCCTGCTTTGCTCAATCGAATTGTCCTCCTAAACTCATTGATACCATGTTTGTGACTGCCCTTATGCACATCTTGAAAAATTGGAAGACTTCTTCGTTACTAGATTGTACTTTTTGGTGGAACTCTTTGAGCATGTATCATAAATTTGAATCATATGCATATGAAAATAAAAATATAGCTCGACTTTCCACAAACTTGGTGCGATGTAAATCACCTTGGAGATTCTTGGACTCCTATGTTCGTTCTGTTTCATAGACACTCCTGTCTTCTTCTTCTTTATCTTTATCTTCCTCTTCTTCTTCATCTACTTCTTCTTCTTCTCTCTTCTCTCTATTTTTCTCTCTTATTCTTTCGTAAGCAGTTCCAATACTCTGGATTTTTTAGAATGTTTTGATTCTTCTATTGTAGACTGTAGCTGAATATGTGACATACTAAGCGTTTTTTTGTCTTGATGTCTTGTATTTGGACTGCTTCTTGTATTTTTCAATAAAACTCAATAAAAATATTGAACTAAGGAACTGGGACTTGTATACTGCCTTTTTTACATATAGATATTTCAAGCATTTTCCCTATATGTCCCAGTGGGCTCACAATCTATCTGTCTCGGTGGGTTTACAATTTATCTAGATAACCAATGTGCTCCAGAAGGTAACTCATTCTTACTTCCTTAAATACCTTTATAAGGTGTTCTCTTTATGGTATATAACTCAAACCCTTTGCAGGGCCACATTTTGGATTTGTAGGTTCTTGGAGGGCCTCAGAAAAAATAGTTAATGTCTTATTAAAGAAATGACAATTTTGCATGAAGTAAAACTCTTTATAGTTTATAAATCTTTCCTTTTGGCTAAGTCTTAATAATAATATTGTAATTTATAAAGAGACATATGATCAAGAAACTGTTTATTTTACTTTTATGATTATGATAAACATACCGAGGGTCTCAAAATAGTACCTGGCAGGCTGCATGTGGCCCCTGGGCCGCGAGTTTGAGACCACTGGTATATATATACCGTGGAACACTTTAAATGATGTCTGTGCAATTTATCTGTACATGTACAGAAACTTTCTCATGTAACTTATGTTTGTGCATGTATATTTTAAATGACATGAACATTAAGCATTGTGAGACTAGGAGACATGAATTTTGCTCCACCTATCCTCTCCCTGGAGCTTTATGATTCCATCCCACCCTTCTCTCTTGCCAGGCTTCTATTCCTTAACTTCTGCCCCCACAGACCTCAGTGCCCCCCAGAAGGCAGTGAGAATGAAGACTACACTTCTCCCTCCATATTCACTGTGATAACAGAACCGCAAATAAAGCGAGAATGCAAAAACGGTAACACGATTGTTATGGGAGACTTCAACTATCCCGGGATAGACTGGAGTCTTGGAAACTCACAATGCTCTAGGGAGACTGGATTTCTAAAGGCTATACAGGACAGCTTCATGGAGCAGCTTGTCAGAGAACCGCATGGTTAGAAGCGCAAAAAGAGAATATGAAGAGAGGCTAGCCAGGGAAGCACGAAATTTCAAACCGTTCTTCAGATATGTTAAAGGGAAGCAGCCGGCAAGGGAGGAGGTGGGACCGCTGGATGACGGAGATAGGAAAGGAGTGGTGAAGGAGGAAATGCTTCTCGAACTGGTGCTGTCGTGTGATTGACATATGATCGGCCGAAGCTTTTAAAGCAGCTGCCGACAATGGCGCAGGTTAGAGAATCTGGGCCAAAATGGCTGAATTTAGGTTTGAGAGTTTTCTTTCTGCAAAAAACATGGAGACTATAGCGTGTTTTTATTTATGAAATGGCCAGGCAGTCCTGCTTTTCTGACAGGAACAGCAACTACATGATTAAAGATTCAATGGGTGAGGAATGGATCAATGTGTCCCTGAGGTCTTGGTCACTTTAAAACCCAGTTGGTGGTTTTTAAAATCCTTTTTGTGTCCCACATATGTGTTGTTTTGGTATTCATGTGCTGTTCCCATGTGTAAACTGTAGTCATTTTGTCATTTACCTTTCCTTCTTTTAAAAAAAACTATCTTATGTTTTCACTGTTGCTTTCTGTGTACAGCATTTACTTGGGATTGTAAAGCTATCTTGGGTTTTGAATAGTTGTACAAATGCTAATAATAAATAAATAAAAACTAACAGCATTTTGAAATATGGAAAACCGTTAGTCAGCTGGAAGGGCCTCCCTATTCCCCAGCTGAGGGATAGGCAGAAGCAAGGGAAATTGTCCATGATGGGACCCCGTCACACAGACTTTGCCACAGATGCAAAACAGAAACATCAGAACTCCCCCAGGTTTCAGACAGTGATAGAAAAGATGAGAAATCAATGTTTGTGAGAAGCTGGTGTGTGTAGAGTGTTTGATCTTCTTCTCTTTTCTTGTGCTAGTAGGGGGATGGAACGCCAGTGGTGATGTTAGCTGTGTGGAGTGCTATAATCCTCTTCTCCATGGATGGAAGGTGAACAGCCCTGTGCCCATGAAACGCTGTGGGCTCGGAGTGACTACTCTGAATAACTTCATTTATGTGGTCGGTGGCTTTGATGGCATCCTGCACCTGAGTAGTGTGATAAGGTAGGATGGCCTAAGGCAGCTACCATACCATTTACAAAAATAGATGCATTTGTCATAAAGGCAACATGGTTATCTGCTAAGAAGTTGCTGCAGTTTTTACTATTAAAGACAATCTGCAGGGCTGACACGGAATGGACACTCAGCCTTGTTCTGATTATGATGGAGAGGAACCCAAGTGCACAGTAGATCTGCCATTTTTTCATCAGGTCTTCTCAGAACTATTTTTTCTTTCAGAGCATGCTCATTTAAAAAAGCAAACAAAAACATAAAGCCACCAACCAGGGCAAACTGTAGCACAGATTATAGGATCACTTATTAGTGCCATGGTAACATATATCCAATACCAAAGGCTGCTGTTTCCAAGTGCTTACAATCCAAGTGGGTACCTAAGATTGCAGGAGATAAAGAGACACGTTGTCAATATGATGTCTAAATCCAAGTTTAGAAATTTTGTGTAAAACATCCAAAAACTAGTAGTGGACATGACCATTTTCAAAACAGGAAAATGTTTATCTTTTTGTTTCAAATATGACCATTTCTGAGATATGTTTGTCTTCAGTACATCTATCTTTTTTGAACCGTTAACTCCCCCCCCACACCAAATTCATCCATTGGGACATAGGAGGAGCCAGAATTCATAGTAGACTGGATATACAGCCATCTCAGCAGAACAGTGGGGTACTCCAGGGGGCTCTACATAAAAGGTCACAGGTACACATCTCACCATAACCCCCTTACATTGTATGGTGAGCCCTTCAAAACCTACTGTACTCAACTGTATACCACCCCAGTAGTCCTTATGCCTGCAGGAGTCACATGTTGGTATAGTAGGTTATAGGTAGGTTTTGGAGGGCTCACACTTTCCACCACAAGTGGGAACAGTACAGTTTAGGGGGTGAAGAACTTATGTGCACAACAGAAGAACGGGACTGGGGTATGATTATATGTGATGATCTTAAAGTAGCTAAACAGGTTGAAAAGGTGATGGCAAAAACTAAAAGGATGCTAGAGTGCATAGGGAGAGGTATGGCCAGTAGGAAAAAGGAGGCATTGATGCCCCTGTATAAGACTTTGGTGAGACCTCATTTAGAATATTGTGTACAATTCTGGAGACCACACCTTCAAAAAGATATAAAAAAGATGGAGTCGGTTCAGAGGAAGGCTACTACAATGGTGCATGATCTTAGTCATAAGGCATATGGAACAGATTTAAAGATCTCAATATGTATGCTTGGAGGAAAGTTGGGAATGGGGAGATATGATAGAGATGTTTAAATACCTAAGTGGCGTAAATGCGCATGACTCAAGTCTCTTTCATTTGAAAGGAAGCTCTGGAATGAGAGTGCATAGGATAAAGTGATAGGCTCAGGAGTAATCTAAGGAAATACTTTTTTAGAGAAAGGGTGGTAAGTATGTGAAACAGTCTCCCGGAAGAGGTGGTGGAGATGGAGACTGTGTCTAAATTCAAGACAGCTTGGGATAGGCACGTGGGGTCTCTTAGAAAGAGAAAGAGATAATGGTTTCTGCGGATGGACAGACTGGATGGGCTATTTGGCCTTTATCTGCCATCGTGTTTCTATGTTTCTAAGTGTACTGGTTAGAGTGGAATTTTGAGCTAACCACTAGGCTACTCCAGAGACTTACTTGCTGCTTTAATAGAACTGGTCATAACATCAGAAGTTGTCATACAGGTTGGTAGGTACTGTTTCATTCATATCTTTAGGGAATGGGATAGGGCCATTAACCACTGGGGGAGTAAGGGGGACATGCCTTCATGCTTCCCATAGTCATCTGGTTAGTTTGGCTATCTTTTTGGCACTTATTCATAATTGAAACAAGTCTAGCCTCAAATGTCCAAGTTATTGCACTATTCCATTATTGCAGAAAAATGGCCAAATCATAAGTACACCCTAATCCTGCACAAAACACACCTCCAACACGCCCTCTAGAGATTTAGATATACTGCAGTCAAGCAGCATAGAAAACCGTCTAAAAATGAGTTTCAAAAATGGCAAATTGCATGTTTTAGCAAACAAAACACCCAAATGCCACATTTTGCCTTTATGGGGGAAGTTTTTCTCTTTTGAAAATGAGCTCCATAATGACTTGCCCAATTCACAAGGAAAATCAGTGAGGGATGTAGGATTTGTATCCTGTTGTCCTTGCTTCCAAGCTCTTGCTCTAATTATTAGGTCATTTCTTTATACAAGATGGGTAAAGGTGAGCCGGTTGATGTAGTGTATCTTGATTTTCAGAAAGCATGAGAGGCTCCTAAGAAAATGGCAAAGTTTAATTGTGGATTAGGAATTAGTTATCAGATAGAAAACAGAGGGTAGGGTTAAATCAGAGGTCTCAAACTCAAACCTTTTGCAGGGCCACATTTTGGATTTGTAGATATTTTGGAGGGCCTCAGAAAAAAATAGTTAATGTCTTATTAAAGAAATGACAATTTTGCATGAGGTAAAACTCTTTATACTTTATAAATCTTTCCTTTTGTCTAAGTCTTACTATTAATATTGTAATTTATAGCTAAAGAGACATATAAGAACATAAGAACATAAGCAGTGCCTCCGCCGGGTCAGACCACAGGTCCATCTCGCCCAGCAGTCCGCTCCCGCGGCGGCCCAAAACAGGTCAAGACCTGTCTGAATCATCAGAAGGGGCTCCCTTGCCACCTTGGTTTCCCATTTAAGTCCTGCCTTCCTATCGAAGTTCTAGCCCTCCGGTCTTGCACATGCACGACCAGGTTAGTTTATACTCATTACCTGATTAACTTCCTATACTTGTGTTACATCCCAGCTCCTCCCTCAGTATCCCACGATCCCTTTATCCCTCAGGAATCCATCCAATCCCTGTTTGAATCCTTGTACCGTATTCTGCCTGATCACTTCCTCCGGTAGCGCATTCCAAGTGTCCACGACCCTTTGGGTGAAAAAAAACTTCCTTGCATTCGTTTTGAACCTATCTCCCTTCAGTTTCTCCGAGTGCCCCCTCGTACCTGTTGTCCCCTTCAGCCTGAAGAATCTGTCCCTATCCACCCTCTCTATGCCCCTCATGATCTTGAAGGTCTCTATCATATCACCCCTGAGCCTCCTTTTTTCCAGAGAGAAGAGCCCCAGCCTATCCAACCTCTCAGCATATGGGTAGTGTTCCAGCCCTCTTACCAGTTTCGTTGCTCTCCTTTGGACTCTCTCAAGTACCTCCATGTCTTTCTTGAGGTACGGCGACCAATATTGAACGCAGTATTCCAGATGCGGACGCACCATCGCTCGATACAGTGGCATGATGACTTCCCGCGTCCTGGTAGTTATGCCCCTCTTTATGATGCCCAGCATCCTGTTGGCTTTTTTTGAGGCCGCTGCGCACTGTGCAGATGGCTTTAGTGATGCATCCACCAGCACACCCAAGTCTCTCTCAAGATTGCTTTCTCCCAACAATGCCCCCCCCCAATTTGTAGTTGAACAACGGGTTCTTTTTCCCTATATGCATGACCTTGCAATATCCTACGTTAAAGCGCATTTGCCATTTGTTTGCCCAGTCTTCCAGCTTGTCTAGGTCCCTTTGCAGGTCTTCACACTCCTCCCTGGAGTTAACTCTGCCGCACAGTTTCGTATCGTCTGCAAATTTTATAACCTCGCACTTTGCCTCCTTTTCCAGGTCATTGATAAATATGTTGAAGAGTAACGGTCCCAGCACCGATCCCTGTGGCACACCGCTCGTGACTCCCCGCCAGTCAGAATATTGGCCCTTTACTCCGACCCTCTGCAGTCTACCCGACAACCAGTGCTCGATCCATCTGTGCACATCCCCTCCCACCCCGTGATTCCACAGTTTCCTAAGCAGCCTTTCATGTGGTACCTTGTCGAAAGCCTTTTGAAAATCGAGGTAAATGATGTCGATGGGTTCCCCATTGTCCACCCGACTGCTTATTCCCTCAAAGAAGTACAGAAGGTTCGTTAGGCACGACCTTCCCTTACAGAATCCGTGCTGGCTTGTTCTCAGTAGGCCATTTCTCTCAATGTGCTCGCAAATGCCGTCCTTTATCATAGCTTCCACCATCTTCCCTATAATTGAAGTCAGGCTCACCGGCCTGTAGTTCCCGGGGTCACCCCTCGATCCCTTCTTGAAGATTGGTGTGACATTCGCCAATTTCCAGACCTCTGGTACCTCTCCAGTTTTCAAGGATAGGTTACAAACATGCTGGATTGTGCCCGCTATTTCTTGTCTTAGTTCCTTCAGAACCCTTGGGTGGATCCCGTCCGGACCCGGTGATTTGCCGCATTTTAACCTGTCTATCTGTTTGAGGACATCCTCCTTACTGACCTCTATATGATCAAGAAACTGTTTTATTTTACTTTTGTGATTATGATAAACATACCGAGGGCCTCAAAATAGTACCTGGTGGGCCACATGTGGCCTCCGGGCTGCGAGTTTGAGACCACTGGGTTAAATAGTAATTTTTCTCAATGGAGGAGAGTAAACAGTGGAGTGCCACAGGGGTTTGTACTAAAAATGGTGCTATTTAACTTATTTATAAATGATCTAGAAATTGGAACGATGAGTGAGATGATTAAATCTGCAGATGACACTAAACTGTTCAAAATTGTTAAAACACATGCAGATTGTGAAAAATTGCAGGCAGACCTTAGGAAATTGGAAGACTGGGTGTTCAAGCAGCGGCCAAAAAAATCAAACAAGATGCTAGGAATTATTTAAAAAGGGATGGTTCAAGACTAAGAATGTTATAATGCCTCTCTCGCTCTATGGTGCGGCCTCACCTGGAATAGTGCATTCAATTCTGGTCTCCTTATCTCAAGAAAGATATAGTGAAACTAGAAAAGGTTCAAAGAAGAGTAACCAAGATGGCAAAGGGGACTAAATAGGTTAGGGCTCTTCAGCTTGGAAAAGAAACAGCTGAGGGGAGATATGATTAAAGTCTACAAAATCCTAAGTGGAGTAGAACGGGTACAAGTGGATCGATTTTTTGCTCCATCAAAAAATAAGGACATTTGATGAAGTTACAGGAAATACTTTTAAAACCAATAGGAGGAAATATTTTTTCACTCAGAGAATAGTTGAGCTCTGGAATGCATTGCCTGAAGTTGTGGTGAGCGCGGATAGCGTAGCTGGTTTTAAGAAAGGTTTGGACAATTTCCTAGAGGAAAAGTCCATTGTCTGTTATTGAGAGAGACATAGAGGAGGCCACTGCTTGCCATGGATCAGTATCATGGAATGTTGCTACTCTTTGGGTTTTCGCCAGGTACTGGTGATCTGGATTGTTCACCATGGGGATGGGCTACTGGGCTAGATGGACCATTAGTCTGACCCAGTAGGGCTATTCTTATATTCTCATTCTCCATCCAATAAAAGAAAATAAGCCAAAATTAATTGAACATATTTAAGGTGGAGGGAACAATTCAGGTGGAGGGAACTTACAGGTCAAGGACCTGGAGGGTCGCCGCGGGAGTGGACTGCTGGGCGCGATGGACCCCTGGTCTGACCCGGCAGAGGCAATTCTTATGTTCTTAAGAGAAGAAAAATGCCCGTGTTCAGCAGGGCATATTAAGACAAATTTCCTGTTCATGAGCCTGATATAGGTGATTAAAGGTTAAAGTGAAATTAATACTGATCCTGGGACATGGTTAATACAGAAGCCATGAATTGCTCTCCCTAGGTTTGCTCCCAATAATGGTTTTTAGGACAGGGTCTGAGATAGCCACCTTTTGAAATCTAGCCTCCTAGAGCTTTGACGTGAAACTTTACTCCGAGTGGGGTGGGGGTGGGGGAGTGGCAGACATGTTGGCCTGTCAGTGCAGGATTAAATTTAGTTTTCAGCCCCTTGCCTAGAATGTGGCAGTGAAAATCTGTCACATTCCTCCGCCTGTTTACCTACTCTGTCAGGATAAAATGGTGTGGTAGCCATTTTAGTCCAATAAAAAAGGTATCATCTCATTTTCTTTTTTTATTTCTATTCTTTACTGAATCAGTCAGAAAACTGAAGAGGAGAAGAAATGACCCCGATGAGGAGAAAGCCTCTTTCTTTTCCAGCTAGAATCTAAACAGACTGCAGATTTGATCCTTTGTTTGTTGCTGTTGTTTTATGTAGTTATTTAGGGCTGGATATTCCAAATGATTTAAGTGGCCAAGAATGACATGTAAATTGCCTGTCAGAGGCCAACCAGACATTTTCAGCAGTACTTAATTGGATAGTGCCACTGAAAATGCCCTGTTAGTGCTATTTGGAAGCATTCCTGGGGCAGAGTTGGCATGTAGCCGGTTAATTGCCCAATATTCAGCACTTAACTGGTTAAGATAACCTCATAAATAGGACTGCATACATTGAAGTCCTATCTCCAAAGCTGGTTAAGTGAACTTAACTGATTATGTTTTTCACCAGCTCCCTATTCCCAGATATTCAATGCTGGAGCCTGTACATGGCCCAGAATTGAATTTTCCAGGTTAATATTGGCAGTGGTCAGCAAAGCACTTATTACTGCTGGCTAAATATCAGGCACATTATTTTTTTGTACTTTTAAATGGAAACTTGAGCACTCAATGCGGAGTTCAGCTGTGACTTCCAGGACCTGCCTACACTCTTTAATAATCTCACGTGTCTTATCTGATGTTCTGGGACAGTGAATGGAGGAGCTGAGTCTTTGTTTTCTTATTTTTCTTTCTGTATTTATTGGGATTTATTAGATGAAGAAATTCATCTATGATGGTATATAGCAAGCATAGCGTGGCATGAAACTTAGGGCTCCTTTTACTAAGCTGCAAAAGCAGTTTTAGCGCACACTTAGCGCGCGCTGAATTGCCGTGCGTGCTAGACCTTAACGCCAGCATTGAGCTGGTGTTAGTTCTAGCTGCGTAGCATGGGTTTAGCGTGCACTAAAATCCTGTGTGCGCTAAAAATGCTATCGCAGCTTAGTAAATGAAGCTAAAGTTTTATTAAAGTTTTATTAACAGTGTAGCATTAGTAAAAAAAAAAAAAAAAGGAACAAATATAACCATAAATACAATCGATGAGATAAACTTTTCCCAAAATATTTTATTAAATTTAAATATGTCATTACAATTGAAATATAAAATGATAATAAAATAAACATCAAGGGTATCATAATATAATGAAAACGTAAACATTACAATCCTTTACTCCTTCATGTTCAGTAAGCAGTTCCAAATCATTTTAAATTTCTTCATATTGCCACACTTATTTGCATATATTTTCTCATATTTACTATATAAACAGACCATGTTCCACCATATGTTATAATCCAATTTAGAGGAGTCTTTCCAGTTAAATAAAATTGTCAGATTTACTATCTGTAACAGAACCTCTAACTTATCAGATAATTATTTTAGGCAAATGTGGTCTAAAATCTACATTAACTACTTATAATAATCAGTTACTTAAGAATTTAATAGTGATCGATGAGATAAACTTGGAAACGGCAGATTGAAACTTAGGGCCTGTTTTACAAAGCCGTGCAGCAACAGCCCCAAAGCCCTTTAAATCTCTATGGGCTTCGGGGCTGTTACTGCGCGGCTTTGTAGAAGAGGGGGGGGGGGGGTTAGTAATGAGGTATGTTCCATAGGGATATGGAGGGGTGTGAGGCCTTGTGTAGAGGGACTCCCTGTGGGGCTTCATTTGCACAAGTCAGGAGGGGCTGAAAACTAGGACAGAAAAGTTGGACCATGTGTGAAAAACAGAGCCACTCAGTGGGAGGTCAGCCCTGCTCAGGGTATTCTCAGACACCTGTCTATCCTGGCCTGAACTCTGTAAGCCTCTATTTACTAGAAAACCAGGCTTCTGAAATAACAAAGACGCATGCAAAGGTCATGTGCTGTTCCAAAAGGAGAGGCAAAATGAATTGGACTCATACAGTGATTTGCCCTGAATTTCTTTTTTTTGTTGTTGCTTAAATCTTTATTGATTTTCAACCTTTGATAATGCAATACAATTGGTAAATCATAAAATACTGCATAAAACGCACTAATAACTATACAATTATTACATTAAAAAGTCATTTACTCCCATCCTCATCTTACTTATTAATACAATAAAAACATATGATGTGATTTCAATATTAGAATTAAATAATTTAACTCCTCAAAGTACATTTCCCTCCCCCCACCTACCCACCCTCCCTGGATGTGTAAAGAAATCTAATGAAAAGGGAAGAAACATGACCCTTACTGTAATGCAACAAAAGTAGTCAATGGACTCCATATATCATTAATGCCCTGAATTTCTTGATGCCACAGTTGCTTCGGTGAAATCTCTGTTATGGTGAAAGATTTCCCTAGTACAGGCAGTGGCCTAGTATGGGGGGAAGGCAAGGGGGGGGAGGTCTGCGTCGGGTGCTATTTTGCTAAGGACACGGCACCCCTCCTCCTCTCCACCCCTCTCCTTGTTGCGTGCACGCGAGCCCCTTGCCTTATCCCTTACGTTTTTTTTACTTCCCCCAGTATATAAGGAAAGCATGAAAGCATTTCAGGGATAGTTTCACAGGAAGGGGGAGGGGTGGGTGGGTGAGCAGGAGACAGAGAGATAACAAAATAGTTTTAACATACATACATATTACAAACAACTCATGTTCTGTGATCTGAGCTGGGTCTGTATCTATGTCTAACCCTCCTCTTGGACAACAAAAGATGTGAAAGTCTATAAAATTGGCATATTATGGCTACTTACAGTGCAACACAATACGCAGTAAAATGTTTTAATTGATGGTATAGGGTAGAATCAAAAGTGGACCACATAGATAAGGTGAAAGGACATTTTTGATAGGACGTCTAAGTCCGACTTTGGACATTTCCACAAAGATGTCCAAAAGTTGGGTTGGGAAAACAACCATTTTCAAAACTGCAAGACCTTTGTTTTTTTTAAAAATGACTCATCTAGACGTTCTGGTCCTTAGGACATCTAACTTTTATGACCATTATCAAATATCAAAAAGTCCAAATGTAAAACATTGAAAACAAACCCATTTGGACGTGTGAGGGACCAGTATTTTAATGGACTGGCCACTGACCAGCTGCTGTGGTCATTAAGTGCATTTCACGAATCACCAAAAGTTGCTGCATCAAATTTTGCTTTATGTCTTCAATAGTGTTGAATCTCTTTCCTTTCAGCTTAGATTTAAGTTTAGAAAACATGAAGAAGTCAGCAAATTTTGACGCATTCAAAACACCTTCCATAACTCATGACCCCATGAGCCACTTTCAACATTTCATAAGTTTCTGTAGCGGTCTTACCCAATATAAAACAGAACTTCACATTGTAGCACTGCTCATTGAGTTCGCACATGATAAAAAAATAGCCAATCCCGAAAACACACTTTCACAAAAACTGCTGTAACTCGGAGACAAAAAAAGATATCAACAAATGGAATAAAGGAGGTAACTTGTGAGGTTTCAAGCTACTCAATGCCACCTAGCGTGTCTCAAAAGAACTTCCTGTTGGTGCACAATTCAAACTGTCCTGGAACTTTTTGAACAGACCTCATATGTGCAGCCAATGTTAGTCCTTGTGTATGCGTGTGACTAGCAAGTTAGTTGCATCTTCCATTAAATGTTTGGGAGAAGAATCAAGATTTCACCTACTTTCTGAAGTAGAGACAGTATTGTGTTGAGTGAAGCCTGTCAGGGAGAGCATTCCAAAGTGAAGGGGCTATTCTAGAGAAACTCATTGGTGGATATCACATTGTGTGATGTCCTTTGGAGAAGGTATGGTTAGTGACCTTGGAGGTGTGTAGAGGGAAATCCTATTCTTGAAGTACTCACCCATTTCCTTTAAGGGCCTTGAAGATCAGAGAGTTTTATATTCAGCCCTGTATTGTATTGGTAGCCAGTGAAAGTTTTGCAGATGTGGTGTAATGTGGTCATGTCATTTATACTAGGGTTACCATATGGCTCCAGAAAAAGGAGAATGGATTGAGACATCCAGGTTTTATTTCCAGTGCTTTCAATGGAATTAAAACCCAGATGTCTCAATTTCTTCTCCTTATTTTCATTGCTTTCAATGAAAGTAAAACCTGGATGTCTCAATTATTTTTCTGGAGTCATATGGTAACTATAGTTTACACCATCTATCAGTCTTGTTGAGGCAGCTTTCTGAATCAATTGGAGCAGGTGCAAACCAGTGTAGAGTGCATTGCAGTAATCTAGTCTTGATGTTTTCATGGAGTGAACCACTATGAAAAGACATGCCTTCTCAATGTATGGAGAGAGGCAGCAAATGATAAAAGCAGCTCCCGAAGATTGCTTTGATTTGGGGATCAGTGTAAGTGTTGAGTCTAGCTGTACTCCAAAGTGATTAATGGGAGAATTTGTATCTCCTGACAGAGATTTTGATGTTGGGTGTGTGCCTACTTGTGTTAAGGACCCAATGAGCTCAGTTTTACTTGGGTTAGGCAAAGTTTGTTGTTTTTAGCTCATTCTTGAATTGCTGTTAAATAGGTAGTCAGTTTATTAAGGCTGAAGGTAAGAGTGGTTTAATTATGAATAGCGTTGATGAAATCAGCTCAGTTAGTGGCTTAAGGTAGATATTGCATAGAATAGGCAGCAATAAATATCCTTATGAGAACCTGTAGGTTAATGCCTATGGTGGCAATGAGTTGATGCTGAACAGTATGGACCATTGCCTATCTGATAGATAGGATCTGAACCAAGCACATCTGTTTCTCTGCCAGTCATGCAAGCATGGTATTATGATTCCCAGTGTCAAAAGCTATTGTCCTGTCCAGCAGAACTAACACTGAGGCAAATCCGCTGTTCTGGTTTCTGTGAAGATCTTATATAGTTATGAGGACTGTTTCCATTCCGTAACAGGGTTTGAATCTAAATTGACATGGATCTAGCCAGTTTATCTATTCTAGCCAATCACTGAGTTGAAAACAGACTGTACTAGGGATTTTAGATACTGGGTGACTTTCAAGCTTATCCTGGTCGAGTGTTCTTCTTTAGCAGATCAAATCCAAACAAACGAAACTGTGGAAACTCATTGTTCTTGGACCTTTGGTAGTAGTTTATTATTAAAAATCCTCTTGATAAAAACAATATCAAGAGGACTTTTTAAAATAAGCTATTACCAATGGTCCGAAAACATTGAGTTTTGTTTGTTTGGATTTGTTCTTCTTTTCCTGTGGAAACTTGGGTCTTCTTGCTTTTGCTGCTTCTTTAGCAGAGAACACACCATTGCCCTTTTATGTTTTTGGTGGTTGCCCATTAGAAAGAGTGGAGTTCACAATTTTTGTGGCCAAGGGTCTCTGCTTGCCTGCTGCACAGTGGCATAGTAAGGGGGGGCAGACTGTCCCGGGTGCTGTCTTGGTTGGAGCACTGGTACCTCTCCCCCTGCCCTATCTTCCTCTCCCCCCCACCATACCTCTTGAAATCCTCACCAGCGCGAGCAACTTCTCAGGCCTGCTGCTCATGCCGGCTGGCTCCCCTATGAAATAACTTCCAGGTTGCGGGGTCAGAAAGTGACATCACAGGGAAATCCAGTACCAGTGCGAGCAGCAGGCTGGAGAAGCTGCTCGCACTGGCGAACATTTAATGAGTTACAGGGGAAGGGAGGGTGTGAATGTGGTGTGGGGGCAGGGAAGGAGCGGGGTGTGTGGAAGGAACGGGGGGATGGGCAGAGAGGAAGGAATAGAGGGGCGGGCAAAAGGGCACAGATGGGTGCCACCACCCTGGGCACCTCCTACTCTCGCTACACCACTGCTGCTGCACTCTCTTTAATGGGCAGCAGTCAAGGGAGCAGATAGTTTGTCAAAGTTCTCTGATGTTATGTTTGTGTGAGGAGGGGGCAAGTTTGTGCACTCCTGTTTAAATGACAGGTAACTGGGCGAGACTGCCTGTAAATCCTTATGGAGATTTTTAATTTTGTTGGCAAAGTGTGCAGCAAAATCATTGCAGTTCAGTTTTGACTGGGCAGGCTGGTTCTATTGTGGGGGTTGCAGTAGGCTGTTTACTATGCGGAACAGGTGGTTGGTTGAATTGGCAGACTGTTCAATGCACTGAGAGAAATATTGTTTTTTGGGATGCTGTTAAGGTTTGGCAGTACTTTGTCACATGTACCTGAATAAATTCACATAAACCATTCGGAGCTCTCCTGGGAGAACGGTATAGAAAATTAAATAAATAAATAAATAGAGTTTAGCCTGTTCTCATCCAGGTGAAATTTATGCATCTCCTTTCCAGTTTCCATCCTTCACTTTTGAAAGTCCAAAGTTCTGGAGAGAAACACGGTGAGTGTTTATGAGTGGGGCTTGAAACCTTTTTTAGGACGCAGTTTTCTCTTAGCTAATTGTGTATTCCAAATTGTGTGCTCTGGCATTCAAGTTGTCTTTTCATCCACATGTGGATAATCGAAGGCATCTAGGAAATTCTCAGCCATCAGTTTTTTCTTGTCGCTGATCTCTTTCCAAATTCTGGGAGATACCATTTGTTTTATGTGGTCACTTAGAGAAAGTTTGATTAAATGTGGTCTGTCCATGATGGAGGAATTAATTCAATATTACTATCTAGGTATTCTGAGATGTGAACCCCCCTTGTAGGAAACTGAGTCTAGTATATGACCCTTTTGGTGGGTTGGAAAATTGATCACTTGTGTGAATCCTGCTGCTGTCATGTTATGTTATGCTATATGTGGTCTTACTGTATATCCTGCTGAATCTTCTACATTGGAGTTCAAGGTGGGTTACATTAATTATTGTTATACAGGAGCAATCCTATGGTACACAGTCATCTATATCAGTGGGTTGTAAATTGTGATGTCACTTATACTTAGTGACACATATGTAATATTTGAGTCTTATGGCAATTCTATGGTGATCTATGGTAATGTTATAGTACATAGATATCTGGTTCAGTGGGTTACAAATAGCAGAGTTTGTGTATAATAAATACATCTACAGTGTGAGGTCAGACTGAATCCTTGTCAGTGATTTCTGAAAGAGCCATGTTTTCGTTTTTTATCGGAATTCGGGGTATATATTAGTGTGTCTGTGGGGAGTAGATTCCATAGTTTTACAGTTTGATAGCCAAAAGATTTGGAATGGATGTGGAAGACAATTGTGATGGTTTCTGGGGTTTCGATATGTAGATTAAAGTTTCCCTAGTTAAACTAACGATCAGCTGTGTAATCGGATCAAGGAGTTCATACACAGCTGATGTGTTACGAAGCGCTTGGTATACCATGAGCAGCCAGATTGGTTTCTTCTCTTCAAAGGGATTCTGATTCATTTAGCTGGGGTGATGGTGAATCTGTGCAGTTTGATTGTGACCCCAAATAAGGACTGCTACCCCTCCACCCTGTCTCTCTGGTCTTGGTTGATGTTGGATATTGAAGCCTGTTGGCCATAGTTCAAACAGTAGTAACTCCTAGTTTCATCTAGCCAAATATGTAGATGCTATTCACAGATGGCATCCCGGATGATGATTTCTTAGCAGCAGCTGGTCTGGAATTCAATAGATCGATAGATCCAAAGGGTGGTCTAGGGGTAGCTTGTGTATGGCAGTAATGTGATTATTTAGGTACTCTTAGAGAAATGCTTTACCTCTTGAACTTCTTGTCTTCTCTTTGATTGATAGGAATTATAGTTTTCTTTCCCACAAACTAGAGAGTTGCGCGGGGACAGAAATCCCACCCATCCCCGCCCGTCCCCGCCAGGATCCTCTCTGTCCCCATCCGTCCCCGTCAGGATCCTCTCCGTCCCCACCCATCCCCGCAAGGAATTATCTTTATCCCCGCCCGTCCCCATAAAAAGAAGCAATTACTTCTGACGGGATCATCAATTCCACAGTTTCTTTTGTTGCTGTTTTCCTTGTGGAATCTCTTTGGTGGAACCCTTTTTTTGTTTTCTGTTCAGGTAATTAACTTATAAACCCCCTCTTTTACTAAGGCTGATGTGTCCATTTTATTATATGGACGATCCCTGCTTCCAAAGCCTTTCATCCCCGTGGGAGTCCCGTTGGCTAGAGGGGGGGGGGGAGTCCCTTTGGCTAGAGGGGGGACCCTGTGGGAGTCCTGTGGGTTAGGTGGGATTCCAGTGGGACCCCCTTGGGACCCGCACGATTCCCGCGATCCCCGTTCCCATGCAGACCTCTACCACAAACCACTGGATCCCAGAAGTCTATTGGTCTACCAGGTCAAGGCACATTCTTGGTGTCAGATTATTCTTAGGCACATTTAACTAGATGGTACTTCAGGGTATAGTAAAGCAAGGTTTATCAGTTAGCATCGCAGGTCTAAGAGAATAAAGACCTTTTAAAATTGCAAATTCAGACCAGGCCTTGGAGATCAAAGACTTCTAGTAGCAGCAATCAAATGATTGTACTTCATATTTTTGTGTGAATTTCTTTTGGAGCTTTAATGCAGTGGGGGGTTAAGAAATTTTAGTTTTAAAAAATCATAATCTTTTTTTTTTTTTTTAATCTTTATTGATTTTTAATCTAAAACAGTGTCATACAAATGAACAAACAGTAGGTATTACATGCATTACACTAGCTATGTTGTTAAAAATAACATTTAAACTCCCAGATTGTAGTTATTCATTTTACAGTTTCTGGTTCTGAGATCCTTGCATAGTCCAGTTGATGCAGGTTGCTAAGTAGGCTTTCGTTGTGTTGTTGCTGAGGAGAAGGGTTAGATATAGATATAGACCCAGCTCACATCACAGGACATGAGGAGATTTATTTGTAATATGCAGGGAAGGTAAAAGTTCTGCTCTTTAAACAAAATAAATGAAAGGTATTAAGAACTGGGACCTCAGCACAGACTGATCAGAAATTTGTAAATTTGAGTTGTAAATAAACAGTAATTACATTGTTTAATCTAAATTGCAGAACACAATATCTGCACAGCCCAGCCGTTTTAGAAGAGAAAATTAAATCTTCCACAGAAACAATTATGCTAGCAAAATCACACAGAACATAAGAATTGCCGCTGCTGGGTCAGACCAATGGTCCATCCTGCCCAGCAGTCCACTCACGCAGCGGTCCCAAGGTCAAGACCAGTGCTCCAAATGAGTCCAGTCTCACCAGTTTAGCATGAACTTGTCCAACTTTGTCTTGAAACCCTGGAGGGTGTTTTCCCCTGTAACAGACTCCAGAAGAGCGTTCTAGTTTTCTACCACTCTCTGGGTGAAGAAGAATTTCCTTACGTTTGTACGGAATCTATCCCCTTTCAACTCAGGCTGGGGAGGAGGCTTTCACAACTGTTGAGTGTTCTACCATCCAGCTACAAATCTACTTAGCATCTGAGATATAACAAGCACAAGCTCTCCCAGGCAAGAAAGGGATTGGATAAGACAAGTTCCTTGAAGAAAAGTACATACAGTAAACAATTATTTCCAAGGTAGACATGGAGCTAATGGTCATCCCTGGAAGTGAACTATGGAAAATAGACCTACTTTTGGGATCTGGCAGGTACTCACAACCTGGACCAGCCGTTATCAAAGACGGAATGTTGGGCTCAGTAGACCTAGGTCTAATTTACATTTTTTTAAATGTTATGCTGAAGTATCAGTTTATATACTGATTAAAGTAATTAATTCACAAGATGGCTGACTGCTCCAGTCCTGACAAAGTCTTGAGGGTACATGTTGGTGAACTTAAATCTTATTTTCAAATGCTTTGTCTTAGAATATCATAACGGAAAATAAGTCTTTTGAGTGCAGATAGGTCAAAGTGACTGACAGAGCATTCACACAATCATAACACACACACACTATTTATTTTGGAATAAAATTACAAACAATTTTTATGTTATATTAGAGTTAGACATCTGCTATTTGCCACACTGTTGCTATCTCCTGGTCAAGCATCCAATGAAGTCAGTTGTCTGGGGCTGGGTCATCTTGTAGGTCTTGCCTCTGAAATCTAGTGTTAAATATAAACATAATTAATGGAGTGTGAGGGTGTGAGAAATGTGTTTACTCATCTCATAACACTTTTACTGGCTCTGCTTATGGCAGAAAATCCATCATGTTCCTCTTTGCTTTACAGAGAGCAACGTTTCCAGAGAATTGATGGATTGCAGCTTTGGATAGCAGTGTGCTTGCTGACTATATTTCAGGAGCTATCACTTCTGGCTGTTAAATGCTCACTTACACTTGTTTCTCCCTGTCAAAGGTATGATGCCAAGACAAATGAGTGGCAAAGGGATGTGGCATCGCTGAATGAAGGAAAACGTGACATGGGTGTAGCGGAGCTGGGAGATTTCCTGTACTCTGTAGGCGGCCATGATGGGATCACGTGTCTCAATACAGTGGAAAGGTGCAGTAAGTCATCTTTGTATAAATCACCTCTGACAGGCCTAGGAGGCTCCTTAGAAATGTTGTGTTAGAGACAGGGCTATTGACTACCCACTGGAACAAATTATTCCTTGGTTAAAATCCCAAACCACCAGTGACTCACACTCTCCCAGAGTTTGCTGATGGTCTTCCTGGCACTGCAATTACACTTGGGGGCTTAAAGTGGGTAGGTGGGTCAGGGAGAATCCCTCTTCTACATATTTCCTCAGTTTGGTGTAGGAGATTGCATCCCAGGTTTCATTCTCTTTTTCAGGCCTGTGTTCATTCTCTCTCTTCCAGGAACCCAGAGAATGTATACTCAGTCCTGTGCTGACCATGTGAGACCTGCCATTTTTCATTAGGTGCTCTCAGAACTTTTTTTTCTTTTAGAGTATGTCTTAATGTAAAAAAAAGTCAGCTATGACATTTCCAATAGAGCTAAGAATTTTATCCTTTCAAATGGCATCTCAAAAGTGTGTAGGCCAACAGGAAGTTCTCTAATTACATTGTCATCTAGACCAGTGGTTCCCAACCCTGTCCTGGAGGACCACTAGCCAGTCTGGTTTTCAGGATAGCCCTAATTAATATGCATGGAGCAGATTTGCATGTCTGTCACCTCCATTATATGTAAATCTCTCTCATGCATATTCATTAGGGTTATCCCAAAAACCCACTGGACAGGGTTAGGAACCACGATCTAGACTGCATCATAGCATAGTAGGTGATGGCAAAAGGACCAATTGACCCCTCAAGTCTTCCCAGTTGTCTTTCTCACTGATGAAAATGAGCACACAAGGTCCAATATGAAAACCACCATCAATTCCCATTACATTTGTTTTGACTAACCTTAGTCCTGCTCCTTTCACTGCCTTCTGTATCCATCCCTTTGTATCCATCCCAATGCATGCACAAATCCTCTTACACTGCTGTCCTCCTCTTCCACTTCTTTAGGGAAGCAATTCCAGGCCCTCTTTTCTTACTTTTTAGATCTTATAAAACTGACATTTAAACCAGAACCCCAGAATCCATTCCAGATCTTACCTCCAAGCTTTGCAGTAATCCCAATAACCACCAAAATTAGTGTGGCAATTGCTAAAAACATTCATCCCCTTATCCCCTGCTCATTGCTCATGCCCATAGGCCAGAGGTGTCAAAGTCCCTCCTCGAGGGCCACAATGCAGTCGGGTTTTCAGATTTCCCCAATGAATATGCATGAGATCTATTTGCATGCACTGCTTTCATTGTATGCTAATAGATCTCATGCATATTCATTAGGGAAATCCTGAAAACTCGACTGGATTGCAGCTCTCGAGGAGGGACTTTGACACCCCTGCCATAGGCGGTCGGTGACTCAGATGTTTGGAAAGGCTAAAGTGGGGTGGGGCTAAAGCATGGCAATTTGGGATGTGATGGTCCAAGCTAAAATCCATGGGGTGTGTTGCTGGATGGAGAGAGAGAAGAGAGACAGAAGGACATCATTATCTCTCTCCCTCCCCTGTCCCATCCCTCACCATCATCCCATCTCAACCCCTCACCCTCTAATCACCCCTTCTCTTTCTCTCCCTCCACTTCCCTTCACTCACTGATACCTCCTTCGGTCACTGCCTGCCCGATTCTGTGGCGGCAAGACCAAATAGGAAGAGTGATCTACCCTTCTCTGCCTCTCTCACTAACTCAGTCCTCCATAGCCCCAGGTATGTTAGATAGATTGTGAGACCACTGGGACAGATAGGGGAAATGATTGAGTACCTGATGGTAAAAAAAACGCTTAGATAATCTTGATAGGTGGTATATAAAAACCTAATAAACTTGACTCTGGAGGCTGCATAGAAAATTAAATCATGCATAGGGCTAGAGCCCTGTTGCTCTGCTGCCAGCTCTACTTGTCCCCCTTTTCCTCCTCCCTCTCCCATGATGTAACTTTCTGTTTCAGGGAGGGAGAAGGAAGAGAGAGACAAGCAGAGCTAGCAGTGGCCCCGCATAAGATATAATTCCTTTGCAGGCTTTGGAGTCAGGAGGCAGGGAAGGGATGGAAAGATCACCCCTTCTATTTGCTTTTGCTGCCATGGACTCGTGCAGGGAAGGGAAGCTGGTGCTTGGGGCTGGGGAGGTTTAGGCTCTTCAAGTCTCTTATATGGGGCACCTATTCTCACACCCAAGCTTCACCCTGGTCTTCATGGAAGTTTGATGCAACTGTGCTGCCACTTTCTGCTTATTGGCTTCTCCAGTCTTTAGTGCTCATGACTAAGCAAACACTTAAGGACCCTCCCTCATTTCTCCACCTGTTACCTAAAAACACAGATATACTGTGGAAAATATGTTCCTGATACAGTTGTTTATTCAGTCAAATAAAACATTGCAACATTCATGGTACAACCCGACCCGATCCATGTTTTGACTAAACCGCCTTCTTCAGGTGTCCTAAAAGTATGAATATGTATATAAGAGACTCGATAATGATAATCTGAGTGAATTAAAGTATATGGACTAAAATGAGAATGAAAATGATAATGAAAAAGGATAAGCATGTGTGAAAGACACTGAATTTCACTATGAAGTGTATAACTGAGGTGTACCTTGAACAGTCATAACCAAGAGTGGACACTGTTGCATAAGGGTAAGGAAAAAAAAGGTGGCCCTTACCATAATTAAATAAATGAAGTGAGGGTGATTGTGAATATATGAAATATTAGAGTGAGGTGGTTTGGTGCCAAGGTGCCAAATTAGTGAAAAGCCGCTAATACACGAGAGAGATTGCAAAGTGAAAGAATCTGAATGAAAACAACAGATCTGAAGTAAATGATACATACCAAGGAGTTGAACAAATGTGGATATAGCCTAAGTAGACAGAACCAACCATAGAATAATAAAAGAAGATGAATCGGTTAAAACAAAATAGTGAAATGAAAATGTAAAAGTGAAAATAATAAATTGAAAAGACCATTTGGATACTTAAAGATATGTGAAACAACATTTATGGAGATCCTTTCCTAAGTGATCTGTACTCCGCAATTGAATGGCTTCACCATTTTCACTGCAGAACTCCTTTGTTTGTTGTCCACCTGTTACCTCCCACCAACCTCTGACTCTCTCCAAAGCATGTATAAGTTCTTTATTTCTTTATTCAATTTTCTATACCAATCTCCCAGGGGAGATCGGTTTACATAACTTTATTCAGGTACTCAAGCATTTTTCCCTGTCCCGGTGGGCTCACAATCTATCTAATGTACCTGGGGCAATAGGGGGATTAAATGACTTGCCAAGGGTCACAAGGAGCAGCATGGGTTTGAACCCACAACCCCAGGGTGCTGAGGCTGTAGCTTTAACCACTGCCCCACATTCTCCTCTTACTGTTTCTGCTGGTGGCTTTTCCTGGTGGCTGCTAGCCTCTAAGTTAAGAAGCTTTTTCTAACCTCTCAAATGAACTTTTTGCTTGTGTTTGCTGATGCTTTTTATTACTTTCAGGTATGACCTTAGCAAGAATGAGTGGTGTAAAATGGCTCCCATGAACATTCGACGCACAGCTTTGGGAGTGGTGGCAATAAATGGATATCTATATGCCATTGGAGGGTCAAATGGAAAATCACCATTGAATTCAGGTAGTGGCTAGGGATGGGCTGTTATTTGAATTGAATATCATTCATTGGTAATAGTGCACGATCCACCAAATTATATTTATGGCGCCATAGGTTTCCAAATGTTTTACTACTTGGGTTCTTGCTAGGTACTCAGGACCTGGGTTGACCACTGTTGGAAAAAGGGTACTGGGTTTGATGGACCTTCGGTCTGTCCCAGTATGGCAATTCTTATGTTCTTATGATATACCACCCATCAACACAGCCACCTGAGTGGTTCATAATCTAATCAGACACTCTACGTATTTTCTTTTTTTCTAATCTTTATTCATTTTTACATCTTACAAGTGTATCAATAAATTGACAATTGAAATTAAGTACATCACTTGAATTTCTTTCATATTTAACAGTAATGCATAAAATTTAATCCCTTCCCTCCCACCCTTACCATAACATATGTAATATATATATATATTTTTAAACATATACGATAAGTGAAATACAGAGTAAATTAATCATTTTACAATATAGACATTACTTAAAATTCTCAAAAATTCATACTTATTAATACCCTCCCCTCACCCACCAAAACTTTTCCAACCATTTTCCAACCTTATTTACCTCCCATCTACGTATTTTCCATATCTGTCCCGGTGGGTTCACAATCTAGCTATTCCGTTCTGTTTTCTTTCATTATGGTCTCCTTTTACGAAGGTGTGCTAGGGCCTTAATGCGTGCAATATCGCGCGTTAAATTCCTGAGCGCGCTAGCCGCTACCGCCTCCTTTTCAGCAGGTGGTAGTAATTTTGTGCATGCGCTAAAAACCCCTAGCGCACCTTCGTAAAAGGAGCCCTATATCTATGCCTTAATATGACTATTCAGAAGTCCATTTAAGTTCCCTAGAATATTTTGTACAGCAGAGCCCATGAGTTAAAAAGTTAATAGTGACTTAAATTGTATACAGGTTATTTTGTAATTCAACTAGTAGTCTTACAATAAGCACCATATAAATATTGCATGAAATGAAAATGAAATATGAACATAAAAAAAATTACCCCAAAATACACAGATGCCTCAAAGTTACAGAAGCAGCATAAAAATCATGAAAAGCGCTATTTTCTTGTTTATAATTTCCCTGTGGTCTTTGCCCAAATGTGGAGAGCGCATTTAAATGTGAGAGCAGGGGCCTGTTTTTGGTATGAAAGCTACGGCACAATTATATCTTTGATGCTGTGAAAGATTAAAGAGTTTTGTGCAGCTGGTGTACAACAGGTGCATTTTCTGTAGTGGAAGCAAGGGACTTATCTCAGAGTACCCTTGAAATTCATTACACTAGAAGAGTTTGTTTTGCAGAAAAGATGATGATGGTAATGATCATTTTTGTAACCAGAAAGGTAAATCTGTGCCTTATGAAATATAGGACAGGTTGATTACTCAGGAGGGAGACTTTGATGATGAAGATACCAGTTTTTGATATATTATCTCTTCTTGATTACTGTAACGCTATCTACCTTGGCATTACAAAAAGATTACAATTAATTCAGAATACTGCTGCGAAGCTGATTTTTGGAAAACGTAAATTAGACCATGTGACCCCCTTTACTTCAGAGTCTTCATTGGCTCCCGGCTTATTTTAGAATTCAATTTAAATTTCTTTTAAAATTCTTCATGGTATTTTTAATCCTCTTATTCCTTATTTTTTTTTTTTTTTTTTTTAATGTTCACCGATTCTCCTTTGCAAGAGGTATCCAACAATTTAAACTCTCCCTTCCTTCTTAATAAAGGGAGTAAGATCTTCAGTCAATCTTTGGTCTTTAAACTCTCTCAACTCTGGAATGATCTCCCCTTTTTTTAAGAGTTCCAGTTCATTTCAATTTTTCCGTAAATCTTTAAAAACTACTCTATTTGCCAAACATTTTGAAAATGAAGGGCTATTTTTACGAAGGCGTGTTAGGGCCTTAACGCGCGGAATAACGTGTGCTAAAATGCCATGTGCACTAGCCGCTACCGCCTCCTTTTGAGCAGGTGGTAGTTTTTCGGCTAGTGCGCACTAATCCGGTGCGTGCGCTAAAAACGCTAGCGCACCTTCGTAAAAGGAGCCCTTATTCTTTTGAAATTTTGCTATTATCTTCTATTTATCATTTGTAAATCATTCCCTGTTTATTTAATTGCTGTAAACCGAGTTGAGCCTTCTCAGAATGATGACTCGGTATAAAAAGTTAAGCTTTAGTTTGGTCTCTTTTTTATATCAATAAATGTTTATTGAAAGTTGCAAAAATAATATACATAGAACTCTAAAAGCAAACAGTAATTCCGAGTAACAATAACCCGCAGACAACAACCTTGCTCACTAACACAAAAGGCTCCTAATCCTAGCAATAAACATCAGCATAGCACAAAATTCACCCCCAACATTCCCCACCTGCCAGGGTTTTGATATGTCTTTAATCTTTATATTGCCTTTCCTATTTAAATAGAGTTCTCTTCGCTTTGGCTTTAAAATTTTAATGTATGCGCATGCTTACAAAGTGTTAGAAAGTTTTACTTATAAGCGGCATATCAAGCTTTTCATAAACTTGAAACTTAATGTCTGGTAGCAACATAAGCTAAGCTATGTTGTCTTTCCAGTGGAACGCTACAGCCCTGAGGAGAATTCCTGGTCCCTGTGCCCCGCTCTTGGAACCTGCAGGGAGAACTTCGGCTGCGCTGTGTTCCAAGGGAAAATTTACGTTGTTGGAGGACGAGACAGCATCATGGAACACTGCAGCGCTGAGCGCTTCGATCCTCTAACTAATTGGTGGTCACCCATGGTGCCAATGAAATCAAAACGGAACAAGGTAAATATATATGAAACCGAGCACAGATTCAAAAGTGTTTTTCACTTCCATTTTCTCCTTCTGGCAATTGCCCAGGATTCCAGAGTTCCTTTTGACAAAGAACTATAACAGATGTCTCCTCTTAGGCTGCAGTGCCACCCTTTGGCCATAGTGGCAATCCAAATTATACACAGATGCCCTTCATCTGACTAAGAGCTGAGCAGCACTATTGTGTTATAAGATAAACTATTCCTTCCTCTCTCCATTCATAAGCTTCATGTAGCTATTGTAAGGAAATGTAAAACAAAAGTGAGACAGCTTATATCCATTCATTAGTAAGGGCAGGGATCGGAAGAAGATTAACACTTTTGATTGTAGACAAATAAATGGAAGTCGAGGTCTGTAAACTGAGGCCCACTTGCTGGATCAGAAGATCCCAGATTTGGTGGTTGCGGTGACCAAAATTAATCAAGGTTTGTGTCAGAAATTTGGGGATATGGTTTGATGTTGGGTTAACATTTGATGGTCAGTGAAGCTAACTCTCTGTGTAGGCCCTGAAGCCTCAATTAGGCTAACGTCTGGGTTAGAACTAGAATAGCACAATGTCATACTGAGAGTCAGATCTCCAGATTAGTTCAGGGCTTATTCTACCAACTGAAGATGTTCTTTATACCAGATATGTTAAGTAGACATTGATCTTTATGAGCTTGTATTGTGGTGATACCTGCAGTTTTACTCAAAAATACAGCTGCTTATCTATGGGGGGGAATTGGGAGATAGAGATCAAGTTACCTCAGTGTTGGGAAAAACCACACTAGTTACCTGTTGAGCAGAGAGGTGGCTTTAAGGTTTTGATTTCCTTGTTTAAATTGATGAATGGGATCAAACCCAACCCCCAGTATTTGATGTGTTATAGTCTCTGGATCTCAATTTATGCTCTGCCCAGGACAATCTCCTGGTACCTAGAATAAAAGAAGGCTGGTCACAATTTGGAAGATAAAAAGCTTATTTTCATTATGGGGCATATCAGGAAGAAAGATGACCCGTGATTTCAAACTGGCAAAGGCATGGCTTTGGAGCCAGGATATGGGTAGGGAGCAAATGGGGCAGTGAAGAGCTGGGTATGATAGCATTGTTTTTATAGTTAGTTGAATGCTTTCTTTTGGTTTTATATATTGAGGTTCAAAGTTCATGGAATCATTCCTAATTCAATTCATCACTATTTAAGGATCCCTGGAATATAGGGCTCCTTTCACTAAGCTGCGATAGCGTTTTTAGCACAAGCAGAATTTTAGCGTGCGCTAAACCCGCGCTACAAGGCTAGAACTAACGCCAGCTCAATGCTGGTGTTAGCGTCTAGCACGCGTGGCAATTTAGCGCACGCTAAGCGTGCAGTAAAACCACTATCGCAGCTTAGTAAAAGGAGCCCATAATGCAGTAATCCTTCCTTCCTTCATTTTTAGAAAGACTGCTTAAATCGTCATCGATCCTTTATACCTATTTTTATTTTTTTTAATTTAAACATTTTTATGCTTTTGTTAAATATTATTAAAACTATGAGCCAAAGCAATTATCTTATTTAGCTGAAGCTCTGTCGGCTGGGGACCCCTGCCGACATGTTTCACCCCACAGGCTGTATCAAAGCTGTCCCCTAAATAAAAAGCTAAAAAAAAATTCTGTTACTACATGCCTACCCAACTCGATCGTACTGTTATTGCTTACTAATCTACGTATTTATCATTATTTACCTTATGTTATTGCATTCCACCAGCAAGCCCGTTACACTCTCTAGACAAGATGGCGGCAGCGTTTTTTTGTGCTCATTTATAGGAAATTCCCTGTGACGTCATTACGTTCTTTCATTCTAATTGGGCAGTTGTCACTTTCAACTCTACCCTATTACTTAATCTACTTTAAGTTTTACTGTATATTGCAGAGCTTTTATCGTCATTATATGGTATTCTTTTGTTTTTAGTCATAGAGGTGATTACTAAATCAAATTAAACAAATAAATATTCATATTTCAAATAGCAAACTTTTAAAAGCAATAATCTCGAGTACAAAAATTCATCTCAAAAACATTTTTTCTTTTGCTTTAGTCCTTTCATTAACAACTCCCTGAGTGCGCTGTTTTTCCTCCTGCTGATAGCAGCTTGTGCATAACATGAGAAAAACTCCCCCTTCCATCTAGTAATTGTTAAGCACAGAGACTTAATAGCTTTGCCTTACTAAAAATATGTAGGCTATTATTAAAACATTATTAGCTTTCCTTCATAGTTACATGTTCTCCCATGTGCCTTCTCCTGGGGCAAAACCTTAGGAAAGTGAATAGCATCGACCATATATGGTCTATAAGTTCCTTTGGAAATCTGATTTTGAAGGGGAGCTCTTTGTCACCCAGCTTGAATACTGCTTTAACAAAACCCAGCTTCCTAGAAGCAAAGCTTTCTGTTTGTGCCTCTGCCCTTCCTGCTGGGCTCAATCATTGCCATAAGTTAATTCTTATCCGTGGGAGAATCTGATCAACTTTATAATTAACTGTATCCACAGGCAGGTTGTTGGAAAATTCCCACTGAATCTACACCACGCAAGGAATGAACTCTGTCACCATTGCACGTCCCAGGGACGGACGGATAGCAATCTTCCTGCATTTTTCAGCACATGGCCGACACTGAAGATTCCCAAAATCTGGCTCACAATTTTAAACACCAAAATGACAATCAGATTAGGAAGACATCAAGCTTGTATTTGTTTGAAATAATGCAACCCCCTTTCCTGCAGAGTATGGGTAATGTGTGGTGACCAGGACTGGCTCAAGGAGTTGTGGCAACCTGAGCCGTTTTGCTTTTTGCACTCTTTCTTGGAGCCAATTCTGTCGTATGAATGATCCCACATGCTGTGAAAGTGGCCCTTAATTGCCATTTTATTTTTTCATTTGGGTTGTGTTGGTCCTGGTCTCTCTTTACCACTTCCTCTTGTTATTTTCTCCTAAGTTCACTTCCAGGTTCTCATTTTCATTTATTCTGTCTCTTTCTTTATCTCACTCTCTCTATCTTTCTTTCTTTCTCTCTCTCTCTTTCTGGTCTACTTTTTTATAGTTAGATTTCTTCCCATGTTCTCCCCCTTCCAGTCTCATTCTTTTTACCTTTTACCTACTTACCAACTTCCTTACTCTTACTTCCCCAGTCTGCCCATTCCTCACATCTATCTCATTCCTTCTTTAACCTACCTATTCCCCAATCTTTCTCCCAATTTCTAGTCCCACATATCCATCCTCTGTACACATCCCCTCCTCAGCTTCATCTACCTTCATCTGCCTCTCCTCTATTTACCAGCCCCAGCTTCTTCCCTGTCACTCATGCCCTCGCCACCTCCAGTCCCTTTCTTATGGTTTATTCCCCACTCAGACACCCATTCCACTGTTAATCTCTCTCCATTTCTACCTCTTTCACCTTCTTCAAATTCTATCCCTTTGTGTATCACATTCTGAATAGCTCTCTACATTCCTTTTCAACTGCTTCCCAACCTCTTGAGATTCTTCAAATTGTCTCTGTTCCCCATATATTTACACTCAGACTTGCAATCCTCAGTTATCTGGTCTTCACTGCCTTTCCTAATCCAGCTCAATTTCTTAGTCCCCATCATCCCTACACATAATCTCCAAGTCACATGCTTCCATTCTACCCAGTCCCTGAATTCTTATTCACAATCCCCACTGAGAATGGTAGATTGAGTGGGTTATACATATTTTGAATAAAATAAATCCCACCCAAGTCCCGAGTCCTCACTTAGACTCCCAATACCTGGCCATTCTTAAGAGTCTGCCTTTTTCTGAACTTCCGCACACTTCTAGAGGCTCTGCTCACCCACATCTTCAAATCTTCCCCTTACCTAAGCATCTATTGCCCTTACCTTTTTCTTCTTATCTATCTACATTTCTTTCACAATTCCTGGTATCATAAGGGCCTTTGCCTTCTTAAAAGCAGGCAAGCAATGCTGAAAACTGTAGAAGACATACAGAACCTCAGAATACTTGCTCACTGCCATTTCTACCATGGAAAATTTAAGCAAAGAAAGTTCTATACAAACCTGATTAACCATTCAATTAACCAACTCAAAAAAACAACCCCCCACTTTTTCTAGTATAGCAGATTGACCCTAAAACTCCACTGCCATAACCCGTAGTATTGAGGATCATGACCATACTAGTCTACGATCTCTTCCCTTCACACATTGATAACTTAGCTTCACATCACTTTCCCTACCCCCACAACATTTTTAACCTCTGCTTTATCTACATTCCCCACCTGCCCTGATCCTCAGAAGGCTATATTTAGTACCTCTTGAACTGAATTTAACCTTACCACTTTTTCCCTTGTCTAACTTCTTTCTAAAGTCAAACACTCCTACACCGGCATGGTTCAAAATTCCTTTTCAAGGCCTGATTCCCCGTCTTACTGTGATGATTACAGCAGTCTGGCTTTAGGCTGGGACTTAGCCCAAAATCCATCCTAACTACTCTTGTGAGTGAGCTTTTGATCAAGATAAAGTTGCTTTAGTAATCTCTCTTGACTTCACAGCTGTTTTTGATCTAGTAGACCATGATCTTCTTCTGCAAAGACAATAGTGTTAAAGTATAGTTGCTTGTCTCTACCTCAACTTTTCATTTTTTGCCTTGTGGTGTCCCTCAGGGCTCAGTGTTGGTGCCTCTGTTGTTTAATATTTCCCTAAGCCCTTTCACTACCTTTATCTAAGACATGCAATTAGTGCTTACTATAGATGTCTGGACTTGAAAAATCCTAACTTATCAATATATCCAAAACCGTTTAAATTCTATAATGCTCAAATTGATCAAAATATTGCCTCCAAAATTACTGGTCACCCAGCTTAACCTGCATTAGTCCCTAAACTCAGTGGTGCATCAGTTACACTGGTTAAATCATTTAAGTACCTTTAGAACTACCAGCTTAATTCTTAGCTGTGCCTTTGACCTTGTTGATCACAGAATATTACTTCAGTGCTTGGATTCCATGGGAATTACTGGCCATGTTTTTCAATGGCTTTTTGATTTCTTGTGCTCATGTTCTTACCATGTATTATTTAACATTACACTTTCTCAATCTTGGAGGAATCCTTGTGGAGTTCCACAAGGGTCACTCCTTTCCCCTCCGCTTTTTAATATTTATTTATCCTCTTTAGGTATTAGGTTAACAGATCTAGGGGTTAAATTGTTTAACTCTGCAGATGACATTATTGTCTTAATTTATATTGTGTCGGTTCTCTCAAAACATTGCAAGGAAATCTCAAGAGTGATGTTTGTTGTCGAGAAATGAACAAGGGAGTTTAAATAGAAACTAAATTCAAATAAAACCAAAATTGCTCTTTGCTACTCCAATTAAACTTATTGAGGATTACACCCCCTTACTATACCCTATTTTTTCTACATTATAACATATTAGGAGTCCTTTTGGACAGAAATCTTCATATGTGTGCATTTCTGGTTACCGTATCTCAAAAAAAGATGTAGCAGAATTAGAAAAGGTACAGAGAAGGGTGATGAAAATAAAAGGTTTGGGATGACTTCCTTATGAGGAAAGGCTAAAGCAGCTAGGCCTCTTCAGCTTGGAGAAGAGTTTCAAGTTTTCAAGTTTATTATAAAATTTGATTAATCGCTTATTCAAAATCCTAAGCAATGAACAAATCAGTAAAATTACAAAATAGGGGGGACAAACAAAAGTAACAAAAAAACTGAACTTTACAAAACATATTGAAGACTAATTTGACAAACATAATAAAACGTGAGGAAAGGATGGGGACAGAAATACAATTTGGTTGATAGAAGAAAAGACATTTATGGTTGAAAACAATAGGAAGGGAAAGAATCTCAAAGAAGTTATGCCAATAAAAATGAAGCTCCTACAGTCCTTTTAGTCATTAAATGCGTCTATAAAGAGAAAGCTTTTAAGTTTGCTCTTAAATTTATCCAAATTTTTCTCTGGAATGTTAAGTAAATAATCATAACTTAAGTAAATAGGGAGGGAATTCCATGTTTGAGGAGCTGTAACGGAAAAGATGAAGTGCCGTCGTGTGTTAATAATTTTAAGTGAGGGGATGACTAATAAGTGTTGATCATTGCACCTCAGTGATCTAGATGTGGTATAAGGAATCAACGATTTGTAAATGAAAGCCGGAGTTTTGTATATCAGAGATTTGAAGGTAAGCAAACTTAATTTGTATATTATGCGATGTGCGACAGGAAGCCAGTGTGCTTTTTTAAGACGAGGAGTCACGTGATCGAATTTCTTACCTTTCATTATAAGTTTGATTAATGCGTTATGGATGATCTGGATGAGACAACTAAGGGGTGATATGATAGAGGTCTATAACATAATGAGTGAAGTGGAAAGGATAGATGTAAATTGTTTGTTTCCTCTTTCTAAAAATACTAGGACTAGGGGGTATGCAATGAAGCTATTAGTTAGTAGATTTAAAACAGACCGGAGAAAATATTTCTTCACACAACATGTAATTAAACTCTAGAATTCATTGCGGGAGAATGTGATGAAATCAGTTAGCTTAGCAGGGTTTAAAAAAGATTTGGATAATTTCCTAAAAGAGAAGTCCATAGGCCATTATTGAGATGGCTTGGGGAAATCCACTTCTTATTCCTAGGATAAGCAGCATAAAATCAGTTTTACTACTTGAGTTCCAGCTAGGTACTTGGGACCTGGGTTGGCCACTGTTGGAAACAGGATACTGTCCCTGTATGGCAATTCTTATGTTCTTAAGTTGCTCGCCTATTGAAGTCCATGGGTCTTGCAAGTACTAACACTTTCAAGTTTCATTTGTATTTTGAAAAACCACCATGACCTAGTAAATATTAACTAAGCAGTTTACAAATCAGTCAAGTGAAATTAAATTTATCCATAGCCACTGTGCTGCATCCCTCCTTCCTCCCCCACCATCACCAAGTCTGAGGGATGAGTGTAGGATTGTAGGAGTGAGGGATTGTCGGAGTGAAGTAGCCACTGAATGGTTCGAGCAGCAGGCTGAGAAACAGGAATGGTACAAAGTTGGACTGTAAATCCTGATGTAACATGCCTTGAACTTCCAACTGAAAATAAAGACATGAGCGAAATACAGAAAAAAAAAAATTCAATGTCCTCTTGGGCAGTGAAATACCTATTGATCCTGGTGGTATTTATGGATTTTAAACACTGAGTAATGAAATCCAAATCCCTTCCGGTGTTCAACCAGCAAGAGAAAATGGAAATGTAGCACTATAAGGGTAGTTAGAGGCCATTGTATTGAGCCCTAGCATTATTTTTGGTCTTTGTTTAGGTGTGTCTGGCTGTTGCCAATGGCTTTTTACTGGCAGTGGGAGGCTTTGATGGTACGATCCATTTGAATACAGTGGAAATGTTTGATCCAGAAACCAACACGTGGAGGTGAATATATTTTCTCCTGCTTACCTTCCAGATGCTATTCACAGATTTAACACCCTTTTTTTTAAATAAAAATATTTATAACATTTTATTGAAGGAATATACAAGTATACAAAAATAACCCAAAAACGAAACCCCCCAAACCAAATGGAAGTTGACAAAAATAAAGAATAATAAAAATAAAGAACTGGAATGTTAAGTAAATAATCATAACTTCAGTGTAAATCATATAATACAAACTGACGCCAAACATAGTTCTATTATTCCTCCAAAATGTATTTCCATATTATCTACAATAAACCTTAATACATTCTCAAGTTCAAACCCCCTTTTTCAATTCAATTCCCTCCTCCTCCCATCCCTACCCCTTTTAATTATATATAAATCTTTAATTAAAGAAATAAAATAACCCAAAAACGAAACCCCCCAAACCAAATGGAAGTTGACAAAAATAAAGAATAATAAAAATAAAGAACTGGAATGTTAAGTAAATAATCATAACTTCAGTGTAAATCATTAAGAATTAAACTTCTTGCCTTAGGTGAAAGATTTTGAATATATGGATCCCAAATTTCCATAAACATATGAATTTTCCTAGCCGAATGCCTAACTTCCCAAGACTCAAATAACAATAGACGAATCTGGTTCCCCCAAAGCCAGAAACTAGGCGCTTCTTTCGATAACCAAAATTGCATAATAGATTTATGTCCAATCATACTCGTCTTTTGAAATAAGAGACACTTCTTTTTACCAAAAACCCCACAAACCACAGCTTTACCAAAAATTACTCCCCATGATGAATCTACAACAGAACTACCCCATAATGAAAAAAAAAAAATCTGCTGTCAGTAAACCTACTTTTGGGTTTTATACAGTCAGGGCACCGCACATTCCCCTGCTGGATCTTACATACCTATAATAAGTACCTTGGTCAGGGGTCCTCAAATCCAGTCCTCAAGGTCCACAACCCAGCCAGGTTTTCAGGATTTCCACAATGAATACGTGTGAGATCTATTTGCATTCACTGCTTCCATTGCATGCAAATAGATCTCACATGTATTCATTGTGGAAATCCTGAAAACTAGGTTGGGTTGTAGAACCTGAGGACTGGATTTAAGGTCAGTTGCAAGATTTTTTTTAAAAAATAATGTTTATCTTCAGAGGTTCTCAACTTGAGACACACCAAGCCAGTCTGGTTTTCAAGATATCCACAATTAATATGCATGAGATAAATTTGCATGCACAGCCTCCATTGTATGCAAATCTCTATCATGCATATTCATTGAGTATCCTGAAAACCTGACTGGCTGGGTGTCCCCCCAAAGACCTGGTTGAAACCCATACCTTATATGATATTAGAATGTGTTGGCCTGCTTTTTTAAATTGGGGACTGCAAGACAAACATGTTCCAGAATGCCCTGTAATAGAGGTTAAAAAGAAAATCTGGCTCTGAATTGGGAGGGCAAACTGGCCCAGTAGTAATTCTTGATGCATATAGATAAGCACTTGCCATTATACATCCCCTTAACAGTGTATAACATTCATGACACTTTTTTTTTAATCAATAGAATCAATAAATTCTATGCTTCTGAGTTCAAAGATTTTCTAAAAATGTGCTTCAATGTAGTTATTCTGGGAGCTCTATATCTATTACTTAAAGCAGTGATTCCCAACCCTGTCCTGGAGGAACACCAGGCCAATCGGGTTTTCAGGCTAGCCCTAATGAATATGCATGAGAGAGATTTGCATATGATGGAAGTGATAGGCATGCAAATTTGCTTCATGCATATTCATTAGGGCTAGCCTGAAAACCCAATTGGCCTGGTGTTCCTCCAGGACAGGGTTGGGAACCACTGACTTAAAGCATTTCAGAAAAAACTACTGTTACTTTAATTATTCATTTGTATAGTGCTCCAAGTTGTATACAGGGCTAGAGAGAGAAATGGAGGCAGTTCCTGCTCTGTGGAGTTTACAGTCCAATCAAGACACATGGCATTCCATGATTCCAGACTATGGGCTCCTTTTACAAAGCCGCGCTAGGGCCTTAACGCCTGGAATAGTGCGTGCTAAATTGCCGCGTGCGCTAGCTGCTATTCCTTTTGAGCAGGCGGTAGATTTTCGGCTAGCGCGCGCTATAGCACGCACTAATCCGGTGCGTGCGTTAAAACTGCTAGCGCGACTTTGTATAAGGAGCCCTATATTTGGGGTTGGGAAAGGGTGGGTTGGGGGGGACTATAAAATGGGGAAAACCCACACTTATGCTGCTAAGATCCAAGTTCGGGTTCTAACCTGGAAGTGTACTGGGTATTCAGTAAAAATTCTAGTGGTTGATTAGTACTATATACTAAGAGCTCCTTTTACTAAGGCGAGCTAGCGTTTTTAGCGCACACAGCAGATTAGCGCGCGTTAACCCCACGCTATGCAGCTAGACCTAACGCCAGATTAATGCTGGCATTAGCGTCTAGCACGCGCAGCATTGTAGCATGCACTATTCCGCGCATTAAAGCCCTAATGCAGCTTAGTAAAAGGATCCCTAAATATCACAAAAACCGGTTCATAGACAAAGGCGTGAAAGACAAAGGCGCGCCAGGACAATTGAGCGCAGCGCGGAGGCGCGTGCCACTCAAAATTACAGTTTTTAGGGGCTCCGACGGGGGGGTTTTGTTGGGGAACCCCCCCCCCCACTTTACTTAATAGACATCGCGCTGGCTTTATGGGGGGTTTGGGGGGTTGTAACCCTCCACATTTTACTGTAAACTTAACTTTTTCCCTTAAAACAGGGAAAAAGTGAAGTTTTCAGTAAAATGTGGGGGGTTACAACCCCCCAAACCTCCCACAACGCCCCCACAACGCGGTGCGATGTCTATTAAGTAAAGTGGGGGGGTTCCCCCCCACGTCCCCACGTCGGAGCCCTAAAAACAGTAATTTTGAGCGGCGCGCACCTCTGCGCTGCGCTCAATTGTCTGGGCACACCTTTGTCCCGGCGCACTTTTGACCTGACACCCAAAAACCACTACCTCCAGAATTAAAAACCGTATGGCTAATCTTTTAAGCTTTTAAGTTGTGAAAATTCTCAAAATCGGGGTGGTATGCCGCAGAATATGGAGCCTTGTACCCAATTCAGGGTTTTATCGAGAAGCATTTCACTTGCTTCTGCTCCTACTCACGTCATAGGCAACCAGCCCCCTCTTAACCCTTACTCATTATTTTAAATTCGTACTCATTATGTTTAATTTTAATTTAAACTTTTATTTCTATCTTATTTTAATAAATTACTTCAAAAACATCCTATAAAAAGGCAGGCTTTACTCATTCTTAATACTGCCTACATATGCCTAAACCACACAGCATTAAATTTTTTTTCCCCATAAAATTTCAAAATCCATACAGGTTATTTCAGTAAAGAATCGACAGACCAATGCAAAAATGCTTCTAGTTTCTATTTCAAAAAGCGGTATTTATCTTGAAGACGCTATATTATCATTTCAGTGTTTCATGTATGCCGCCAATGATTTGTTGAACTGGAGCCGTTGCTTATTCAAATAGTTTCTTAACTTTTGTTCCTGAGATCTGACGCGGCCTGCGTTTCATGGGGCCATCTTTGCTCCTGCTGTGTCAGGGCTATTAATACAATGGCATCTTAACAACAGCAGTGTACCTCTCATCTGCTGATTCCAATCAACACTTAAGACTGGATATTCAATATGACAAGGAGGTGAAATTTTCAAGAACAGCTGTGGCCTGAAGGAAAACTTGTGCTCTTTGTATTTTCTTTCTTAGACTCTTCACCGCTATGCAGCAGCGACATCCAGGAGGTGGAGTTGGTGTTGTGAGGCTGGAAACCTATGAGTGATGTTCCTGAAAGGCTTCCCAGATGGGCACAGATTTCTCACACCTTGCTGGAGGAAATTCACACAGCATCTAATGCATGCAGACAACTCAGAAAGATGCATTGTAGTAGGCGATTTTTTTCCACAAGATATGCCCTGTATGACTCCAAAGATTTCCCGTAGCTTGGCCCTTGAGTGGATTCAGCACTTTCTTACCCTTTTGTCTGAGGAGATGGAATACTTCCTTATTGTAATGCTGTAACCATTTGTAAACAAAAAATGAAAAGACCAGACTATCAAGCTGGAAAATATGCTTTAATGATAACCACTCAGCAGCAGTACACCCTTACTGTAGCTGGTGGGGATCCTTAAGCCCTGCCAGCTGAAGACCTTCTTTGAAAGCACCCAGAACTTCCTTCTGCCAAGGTCAGAAGTCTGCAGCAGCTTTCCAGGTTTCATGAATGAGGTGCCAGTGGCTCAGGAACACTGCGGTTGATTGCTGAGCTTGGCAGAAGGGAGTTCTGGGTGTCTTCAGAGAAGATACTCAACTTGGCAGGACTTGAGATCTCTGCCAGTTAAGGTATTTATATTTTAAGTTTGAGTTTGAGTTGGGGAGGAGAGGGGGAGGGTAGAAATTTCATGCCCACTCACTTTGCCTGCAAGACTACCCAAAATATTCCATCTGGCTATGCCACTGACATAAGCAGTAGCAGCTAGAACAGACTCTTTCTAAACAAAATATATTGTAATACGGATGCATGTGTTTAAAACAGAATGGGCTAGATTCACAAAGCAAAGCGATCATGTACCGATCGGTTTGCGACCCCTTTACTATCAAATTTCCATCCGGCCTGATTCACTTACCTCTCCTGCGATCCGCTTCGAATTCGTGCATGCAAATGAGGTGAAACGCATGCAAATTGTAGAGCGACCCAATTCACTACACAAAATTTCTGATCCGACTGGGCTGGCCGCTCAACCTAAGAAGCAACTGCTGGAGACCAGTCGAAAACGTCTTTCTGATTTTCCAGCTCCATAGCAGCCCTACTCTGCCCCCTGTCTCCTGCCTGCTCGCCCCGATCTTCCAGCCCTACTTTCTGCCCTGAGCTCTTACTCTCTGCCGCCTTCCCTGCAGTGTGAGCCCGCGGGTTTAAAGCAGGGCTGCACGCCGCAGTGCAGCCCTGCTTTAAACCCGCGGGCTCGCACTGCATGGAAGGTGGCAGAGAGAAGGAGAGTCTGGGCAGCAAGATTGCCTGGAAGGGGGGAGCAGGAGAGCCAGCCCGTGCAAAGGAAAAGTTTTTGTTTTGTTTTTTTAATTTGCAGCTGCCCACCCCAACACCCCCCCCCTCCAGTACGTAAAAGTTTGGAGCAGGAGGGGTGCTCAGTCCCTCCTGCTCCTTAGGCCTCCCTCCTGCCGGCACGGCCCACCCCAGAATGGGCCACCGCACCCGACCGGTCCACCCCTGGTTGGGTCGGGTCGGGCCAGCCAGACCCACCCCTCCTCCCTCCCCGTCTTTAAAATGTTGAGAGCAGGAGGGGTGTCCGGTCCCTTCTGCTCCATAGACTAACTAACCCCCTGACTGGGACTGACCTGGCATAGCCCACCCCGACACCAAAGTTGGGAGAAGGGGTGCTCGTTCCCTCTTGCTCCTAGGCCTCCCACCCACCCCTGGTTGGGCCCTCCCATCCCGGTACCTGTAAAATTGTTGGGAGCAGGAAGGGTGCCCGGTCCCTTCTGCTCCTTGGGCAAGGCTCCCCAACATCTTCGGGAGCAGGAGGGGTGCCCAGACCCTCCTCCTGCTCCTAAGCACCGGCAAAATCTTCGGGAGCAGGAGGAAACTCCTCCTGCTCCTACTCTGCTGCCGCCACTACCACCCAATAACAGCCTTAGGCTCCGCCCCAGCGCATCATCTGATGCACAGGGAGAGGTCTAAGGCACTGATTGGCTGAGGCACCTCAGGCTCCTCCCTTTGGATGGGCCAGGGCACCTCAGCCAATCAGGGACTTCCTTAGAGAGGAGTCTAAGGAAGTTCCTGATTGGCCAAAACAATGGCCAATCAGGGACTTCCTTAGACAACGTGGGAGCTACATTTGTTGTTTCAGCGTTGGGCTGCATACTGGAAAAATAAGATGTATACAAGGGTGAGGAAGGGAAAGCTACAGATGGAAGTTCCCAAGACTTAGAACCTCCCACAGAAGACAAGTTTTTTGCATGTGAGTCATATACGTTAGACTGGAGAGGTGAACAGGTGAAAGGCCTGTTATGCTGGGGAGACCATCTAACACACCTTTTGCTAACTGTCCCATTTTGGCACTTCTATTTAAAATACAGATGTGGCCCCACGTACAAAGAGAATACTACAACACAGCACACAAAATACAGTGCGATTTCCCCATTATAAACTCAAACTTGAATTAATATAAAGCTAAGCAGTGTCTAACCCACTCTTAATGATTAAAAAAAAATAAAAAAATCAGAGGAAAAAGTGATGGAGTTTAGCCATGTGGACAGAATTCAAGTCATCGGTCTAAAAAAGTGGAAAAATTATAAAGAATCAAAACATATAAATCAATTTCTTAACATTGCAGACATAAAAAACTGGTGTAGCATACATTGACTGCACCATCCCGATGGCACAGATCAGTGGTCTCCAACCATTTTCATGTAAAGGGCCAAAATGTGAATACAAGATAGCTCTTAGGGCCACCAAAAGATTTCAGATTTACACATTTAAGCCTATATTGGTTAAATACATCTTTGAAAATTCTGATTTTTCATCATGCACTTTTCTGAATTTTAGCAAAACTTTGGTGTGATTGCCACAATTCTCTGAACGTGTTCTACAATTTCTGTAGCTTTGTCATACCACTGCAGCACACATGCATCTAAATAAGAATCCTGACCTTTGACCTGTCCTGAGGCCATATGTACATATGGCACAGGCATAGCAGGTCCTAAACAGCCTTTGTCCACCCCTATCTTATAGCAATCCTTTTTTCAAACATTTAATGCACTATCCGAGTGGGCAAAATTGAACTTAACAAATTTGCAAGACGAGGGCCATTTTAACTGTTTGAGGGCCACAACAGAAAACTTCAGGGGCCGCATGTTGGAGACCCCTGGCGCAGATGTTTGGCATAGGTGGGATGTTAGAACAGGAGCGGCAATAAGCAAGCCTATCATGATGCTCTGTATAGATCAGCGAGGAAGCACCAAATTTATGATCCCCTGAAGAAGCTTGCTTAAAGTGGAAACAGAGATCCCTGTCAGGATGGTTCAATGAAGCTAAGTGCTTGCTATATCACTTTTCTATGTCTGCATTGATTGGAGATTAATTGATTTATACGTTTTGATTCTTCGTAATTTTTCCAGTTTTAGATTTAATTTTGGAAGTTTCAAGCACATGGACGTCCATTTTGGCCTTCTGAGATATGCATATGCTTCCGAAAATGAGTGTTGTTGACATACATGTATCTTTATAAAATAGCCCCCCAATGGCACTACTTGGACTAGCTACCCTAGGGGTCCTGTTACTAAGCTGTATTAGGTCCAGTGTGCGCCTAAAGCAACATATAATAGAGTTAGGCAAGATGTGCTCAGGCGTCCTATAGTAACTCTGAAAATTGCACACACTAACCACCGCACCAAATTTTTCAAACTTTTTCAAGGGGGCAAGTTTCGAGTTTGAGGTTTGAGATGCTGCTTTAATTAGCAAAGGTGTTTGGGATTTTGTTTACTTGATGAGGAGGTACATTTCATGATAACCTCAGTTTGTGTGTAGGGGACTAGACTTGTGTCCAACTTTAATGCCTCACAATAGAGAATGACACGGTGACAAAATTCATCACCGTTCCCGTCTCCGCGGATAACCGCGGGAAATAATCCCATGTCATTTTCTAGTGTCTATTTCAACCTCAGTCCTTCTACACCAGCATTCTTCAACGCAAAGCTTGAGGGTCAGTGGTTGTGGCCATTCATACTCTGATTCTTATGTGAGCCAAGGATAATGAAGCCATTGTGACATCACTGATGTGATTGGTTCTTAGGCACTGGTGGAATGAGGCATTATGACATCACAATATCTGCTCTGGATACCAGAGACTGTCATTCTGTAGTGTCTATCTCAACTTCAATCCTTCTACACCAGCATTCTTCAAAGCAAAGCTTGCGGGTCAGTGGTTGTGGCCATTCATACTCTGATTCTTCCCTCTCTCCTTAAAGCAGGGGTGTCCAATGTCAGTCCTCGAGGGCCGCAATCCAGTTGGGTTTTCAAGATTTCCCCAATGAATATTCATGAGATCTATTTGCATGCACTGCTTTCATTGTATGCTAATAGATCTCATGCATATTCATTGGGGAAATCCTGAAAACCCGACTGGATTGCGGCCCTCGAGGACTGACATTGGACACCCCTGCCTTAAAGAATGACATGAAGATGGTTTCCCGCGGTTATCCGCGGGGACGGGAACGGTGATGAATTTTGTCACCGTGTCATTCTCTACCTCACAATTCTAAAGTGCTTAAGAACAGGATTTTGTGAGTTACAGAAGACAAACAGAAAATCTGCTGGCTGCCTGACTCACAGCAAATTCTTACTCTGCTGGCAACAGCTTTCTGTCAAGCTCCAGGTACTTCACCGTCATCTCCAGTATGGAAGCCACGTCACTCCAATGGCCATCGAAGGCTGGCAGTAGCTCCCGCAGCTGCTCATAGCTGACTGCGATCCGTCGCCTGAAAGATCCAATTTCAAGTTTTAATAAAATGTGATTGAACGCTTATCAGTATTTCTAAGCGATGTACAAATAAAAAAAGGAACACAGTAATATAAATGATCAGTCTCACGTACGTATGCAAAAACAAAACCATTAACTAAATGGAGGAACTACAAATCTTAATAGGACAGAGAACATATAAGGTAAGAACATCGGGGCGGGAAAAGATGTAAACAATGTTTTAAATCATAATAAACCTTGCAGATTAAACTAAGAAAGAGACAAATGGTGTCGAAAAATGTAATTTTTTAGTCTCCAAAAGTGTCTCTGAAGAAGAAGATCTTCAGTGAACTTTGAAATCTTTCTAAAGAGGTTTCCTCTCGTAAATAGATAGGTAATAAATTCCAAATTTGAGGGGCTGTAACCAAAAAAATGTCAGTACGTCGTGTAGTAATAACCTTCAGAGAGGGGATAGATAACAGGTGGTGTTCATTCGATCTCAGAGACCTCAACAGGCTGTAAGGAATTAATAACTTATCAAGAAAGGCTGGCAGATTTGAAGCTCTGATTTTGAAGATTATTAGGGCTATTTTAGGTTACATCAGACTCGAGCATGTTAACCCGGAATCTTGAAGAAACTGGTCCTTTGCACTGGACATTTGTTCATAAGCATTACCCACCTAGTTCTATTACATGCTATATTCATGAACCCTTAGGAGTAAAGAACTTTGGATATACAAAAATGCTATCTGTATTTTACTGTGCATGTGATATCAATTGTGACATCACAGACTCCAGACCAATCAATTTTTGCAAGTGAGACTACAAGTGATGCTACTCTCAAGGAATTTGAGTAGCCGCTTAAAATGCCCTACAGTGGCAATACAGTATGGCTTCCGACTTATGTAGGGGGCACACTGCTACATAAGAGGCCATGGACTATAGGTACAGGTTTCTTTTAAAATACAGTCTGCTTTGTCTGGGAGTGTGGGGCCACTTTTATACCACAGCTAACAGTGTACAGCTCAGCTGTTAGCAGGGAGGAGGAATGTAGAAGGCAGTGCTGAAGACCCTGTAACAAGTGTGTCTAATTTCCATCATGTGTTATGTATTTCACTTTAGCTCAACAACCTTCTCCACCCCTAGTTATTTCACATCAACAAAAAAAACACACACACACACACACAACTTCATCCTACAGTACCACCGCTGCCTCCTGCTGATAGTTTGTCAAAATGAACTATTCTGTCCCCTATAGGCATAAATATTACAAATCATGCCCAGCTAGCTCCAGCATATTCAACTTTTTCAAATGTGCATTTTTAATTTTTTTCTGGCTCTGTTCCCAGCTGGTACAGAGGAAGCGAAAAAAAACCAAAACAGGATAATGCCACCCCTATAACCTGCAGATGCAGAATTGAGGCACTCAGGGCTCACCTCCTGTCCCTCTCTTTCATCATACTCTGCTTACAACAAAGAGCCTGTGATTTGGTCAGGGCCTGGTACTGCTCTTCCAACTGGCCCTTTGGATCTTCAACACACTCTCCATGGGGGGGTCTGGTCCCCTGCTGCACCTGGAGCCCAGCCAAGAGTTTAACAACACTGCCATCAAATGAGTAGAATCATATTGCACATCTGTTACACTAAGGTCTCCTTTTACGAAGACACATTAACGGTTTAACACGCATAATACCGCGCGCTAATTTGCCGCACTAGCTGCTACTGCCTCCTCTTGAACAGGCGGTAGTTTTTCGGCTAGCGCGTGCTAAAAAGTTGTGTGCGATAAAGCCGCTAAGGTGGCTTCGTAAAAAGAGCCTTAAGTGTATGCAGCCATGCCCAATGCCATGCAAATACCCAAGGAAATGTGGGGATCTGTATAAGTGAATAACTGGGTGAGTAATGTTTTTTTTCTAGTTCAAAAAGACCTTCTATATTTAGCATAAACTGGGGGAGAAAGATGACCCACAAAGTTAAAACAAAAGATATCTGAGCTTTGGCAAAATCCTAGGTCATAGGCATAGTCATGGGTGGGCATTCCCCCCTCCCTCCACCATTTTGGACTCAGACCCAGCCAGGTAGTGGCAATGATTGGCACAAGTGAAAGTGAGGTGAACTGGAGATGGTGTCAGCATCCACACTACTACTACTACTACTATTATTAATTATTTCTATAGTGCTACCAGACGCACGCAACGCTGCACAAAGTCACAAAGAATAAGAAAACAGTCTCTGCTCGAAAGAGTTTACAATCTAAACAGGCAAGACAGACAAACAGTATGTCATGGATACAGTTAAGGGGAACAGTTAATCTGCTGGCTGGGTTGAAGGGCAGAGGGGAGTATAGGACAATTAAGTCATTGTGACATCACTGATGAGGTTCGCTCTTAGGCATTGGTAGAATGAGGCATTATGACATCACAATCGCAGCTCTGCTTCCCAAAGACTGAAACTCTTCACACTACTCCTACTATGAATTATTTCTATGGTGCTACCAGACACACACAGCACTGTACAGAGTCACAAAGAAGAAAACAGTCCCTGCTCAAAAGAGCTTACAATCTAAACAGCCAAGACAGACAAACAGGAAATCATGGATACAGTTAAGGGGAACGGTTAATCAGCGGGCTGGGTTGGAGGGCACCGGAGTAGGGTTAAGGATTGAAGGCTATATCAAAAAGGTGGGTTTTCAGTCTGCTTTTAAACAAGGGAAGGGAAGGAGCTTGACGGACAAACGCAGGTAATTTATTCCAGGCATCGGGGCAGCTAGATGAAAGGAAATAAGTCTGGAATTGGCAGAGGAGGAGAAGGGTAATGCTAAGAGTGACTTATCTGAGGAACGGAGTTCTCTGGGAGGTGTATAAGGAGAGAAAAGCTCCCATCACATTAACTTAAAGCTCTAGCAAAAAATCAATTCTGACTATGCCTCTCTGCTGGACACAGGAACAGAGCTGCCAAGTTACCAGGTTCCAAGAGGAAGACTTTTTGGCCAGTCCTAATTTTAAACTTATAACACAGAGCAGTGTAATATTAGTTGCCTCTGAGTCTATCCATTGAAATTAGCACTGCAGGTCCCATAATGCACTGGAAAAGGGAGAGGGTAAAACGAGGATCCCGCAGACACCACGGATTTAAACTGCACGACCTTAAAAAGAAAGCGTTTGTGGCCTGAGAGTACAAAGGGGTCCTCATTTTAACTCACGAGGACCTCACAGATCTTGCTGACCCCTGCAGACCCCATGGATTCTTATCTTACCTAGGAATACCATATGGCTCCAGAAAAAGGAGGCCGGATTGAGACATTTGGATTTTCCTTCTACTGAAAGCAATGGAAGTCTAATCTAATCTAATCTTTGGTTTATGTACCGGGTCATCTCCCAATGGAGTTCGACTCGGTTTACATATAATTAAGATTAGAGAAAGCATAAGAGAAATAAGAACAATAGTTAAAAACTGGAATACATAGTAAAAAAAACAACAAAACCCAACGCATAATAGAAATAAGAACTATAATATTATCATTTCTTTGAGACTGTAGTTAAACCATATAAAAATTGCAAGAACAACAAAGTTTTCAGGGATTTACAAAATAATTGCAGCTGGCCTAAAAGCCTAATGGAGTCAGGAAGTTCATTCCAGATCTCTACGAACTTGAAAACAAAAGATCGGCTGAGCTTCCCAGCAGATTTAATTCCCTTAAAGGAAGGGAAGGATAGCTTATATATTCAAGGGTGGCCTCAAAAGCTTTTTATTTAAAGACCCATATGACTGTTAATTGGTCTATGGCTCTATGGGACTTTTCTAGCTCATTTTCAATACAAAAATTCATTTTCTATACAAAATTTTATTTTTTCCCTTTCCCTATGTTATTATCCTTAATTGTTCTCTCTTTCTTTCAAATTGTATTTCTCCCCACTATCCTATTGTTTCATGTAAGTAATGTTATGTCATTAATAGTTTGTTAACTGGACCCCTTTTAAAAATTTTTATTGTAAAACATGTTAAAATTTATGATTTGCGTTTATCAAATTTTTAATAAACTTGAAACTTGTGTGTTTCTCAAATGGCAAAGTCTAAAGAGTATTCCAACATAAGGGGACAAAAGGATCAAATATTCCGTAGAGAAGCTTGAAGATTATGCATGCGCATTTAAACTGGATCCTAAAGCGAACTGAGAGCCAGTGAAGCTTTCTCAACAAAGGGGAAACATGATCATACTTTCGTTTCCCAAAGATGAGCTTAGGTGCAGTATTCTGTATCAGCTGAAGTCGTTTTAATCTGCCCTGCTTAATGCCCAGATAAACTGAGTTACAATAATCTAACTGGGCAAGGAGGACAGATAAGAGCCATCTGGGCTTTACTTCTATTGAAACCAATGGAAGTAAAACCCGGTTGTCTCAATCCGTCCTCCTTTTTCTAGAGCCATATCTTAACCCTACCCCCTCCTGCAGACGCAGCTTCCGGATCTTCTGGATCCGTCTGGTCTGCGGGAGGGATGAATGGAGTTTATGGGGGTAACTGGGATCGGTGAGGTCCACAGAAGTTATAACCAGAATCCATGGGGGTGAGTGGGATCTGTGAGGTCCACATAGGTGAAAACCACGATCCCTGTGGACCCCCAAGCCACAGCCAATTTCTTTTTAAGGCTGTGTGCTTTAGATCCACGGGATCCGCATTTTACCCTCTCACATCCGAATATGGTAGACAAAATCCAGGACTGGCCTATAATTTCCCGACACCCCTCTGGTTCAGCAGTGCAATGCTACCACCAGCAGCACCTGTTCTCCACATTTCTGGTTGTACATTGTGTAGCTTTATTATGGAATCCTGTAACTGCTGCGACTTGAAAGCTTAACTTCAAGCACACTTAGATTTGTATTTGAGTGTAGTCCTGAGTAATATAAAAGGAAGAGTTGAAATGAGTTGGTGCAAGTGTTCCCACCCACATGCACTTTGCTTAGCGGGTTTGCTAGCAGCGGTTCTGAACTGCTTCCTGCTGCACTTTTCTCTTTGCCGGCAGTGGAAATTGTTGGTTTAGACTAGAGACAAAGCCGGTATTTACAACAGCAAAGAGAAAACAGCGAGCTTCTGTTCCCCCGCGGGTTCCCCCTTCGGGTCACGAGGATCCCGTGGGGACGCCCCCTAGGGTCGCGGGAATCCTGAGGGGACGCCCCCTATGGTCACGGGGATCCCGTGGGGACACCTCCGAGGGTTGCAGGGTTCCTTTGGGGCTGGATGTACTCAGCCGCGAGGCTCGTCTTCTCCCTACCTGCCCTGCCGCAGCACACAGCTGAACAGAAGTCTTCCCGATGTCAGCGCTGATGTCGGAGGGAGAGCTTAAGCAAAGCCGTCCCTCCCTCCGATGTCAGCGCTGACATCGGGAAGACTTCCGGTCGGCTGTGTGCTGCGGCAGGACAGGTAGGGAAAAGGCAGTAGCGTACCAAGGGGGGGAGGCGGTCCGCCCCGGGTGCAGCACAGCCAGCCAGGTCCCCTTACCTTTTTGGCGCTTCCCCCGACCAACCAACAACAGGCCCAGTCCGACAAACCTCCCTGCCCTGTAACCACGAATCTAAATTACCTTCTTACAGCTGTAAGGACTGGGCCTGTTCTGTTGTCGGGTGGGCGGGGAAGCGCCACGAAGGTAAGGGGGCAGGGAGAGAGAAAGGGAGGAAAGATGGAGTGGAGAGGAAAAGACGCTTAAGGGGAGGAGGGGGGAGAAGGACACTGAGGGGGGAGAAGGACACTGAAAGCACTGGGGAAGACAAAGGGGTGGAGAAGACGCTGAAAGGACATGGGGAAGACAGAGGGGGGAGAAGGACGCTGAAAGCACATGGGGAAGACAGAGGGGAGAGAAGGATGCTGAAAGCACATGGGGAAGACGGGGAGGGGGAAGGACGCCGAAAGGACATGGGGAAGACAGGGGGGAAGAAGGACGCTGAAAGGACATGGGGAAGACAGAGGGGGAAGAAGGACGCTGAAAGTGCATGGGGAAGACAAAGGGGTGGAGAAGGACGCTGAAAGCACATGGGGAAGACAAAGGGGTGGAGAAGGACGCTGAAAGGACATGGGGAAGACGGGGGGGATAAGGATGCTGAAAGGACATGGGGAAGACAGAGGGGGAGAAGGACGCTAACAGGACATGGGGAAGATGAGGGGGAGAAGGACACTGAAAGGAAATGGGGAAGAGAGAGTGGGGAGAAGACACTGGCAGGGAAGAAGACAGAGATGCCAGACTATGGGGGGAGCGGAGGGAAGAAGATGGGTGCCAGACCAATTTGGAAGGGGGGAGAAAGGGAGAGGCACAGTAACAGAGCAAATGGAAGACATAGAGAGAAGAGAGATAGTGGATGGAAGGAATTGAATGAGAACATGAGGAAAGCAGAAACCAGGCAACAAAGGTAGGAAAAGAATTCTAATTCTATTTCTATTTTTTTTTTTTTTTGCTTCAGGATAAAGTAGTATATTAGTTGTGTTGATAAAAATTTATAAACATTAGAGACCCGTTTACAAAGTATGTATTCTTCCCAATTAATATTTCCAAATTAATAAAGTCTTTTTGCTTATTTGTAAATGGGTTTCTACCAGAGCCTTTAATTCAGTAGTATAATTAAATGAAATAACTATTTCTGAAGTTTATAGGGACGGGTGGGGACGAAGGGGATTCCTCACGGGGACAGGTGGGGACAGAGGGGATTCCTTGCAGGGACAGGTGGGGATGGAGGGATTCCTCACGGGGACGGGTGGGTATGGGTGGGATTCCTCACGGGGATGGGTGGGGACGGGTGGAATTTCTGTTCCCACGCAACTCTCTAGCCCAGACCCCTCAGAGACAGGTCGCCTCCAAAATAAAGTAAAGACTGTTCTTTCATAGCAGCCAACTCTTTGGGTGTTTGAACACCCCTAGTATTGAATATACTCTTTGACTGTGTGCAGGGAAAGGTCATTTTCATTGGGTTTAGCACCCCCAATAATTTTGGGAAAAGTTGGCTCCTCTGGTTCTCTTCCACCAGTTTGGGAGGAGGGGGTTCCCACTTTGAAAGTTGGATACGTTCAGTCATATCCTTCTCCTAGGAATATCACATAGATTTATTTGGAATGGAATTATAGACAGATCTTAATTATATGTAAACCAAACAAATCCTGAAAACTCCACAAGCCATCACAGTGCATGAAGCATGTTTGCAAATAGGGAATTTCCTCTTATACTAACGTGTCACCTGCATGTTCACTGTGGATCTCCTGAATAACCCGACCAGAGCTGAGTCCCAGGATGAAAATGAGCCTGGCCGGACCTCTCTGCACTTTGCATCAGTTATTGTCCTTCACCTGAGCAATGCCAAAATTTGACTGCACCTTTTAAACCTGCATGTCTCACTCTCGCCCAGAAGATGGCGCTACCACACATCTGTATGTTCTGAAAAGCAGGAAAGCAGTGAGGAACAGCGGAAAAAAATAATTTTGGACAAAAAAAAAAAAATTTGTGTGTTTTTTGAAAAGACCAGTAAGCTTGCTGTTTTCGTTTTGGAGTGGATGGATCCTGGGTTGGATAAAAGAACCGCTTCACAAATCTGTCTCCCTTTCTATATGATGCCTGACAATTGAAACTGTCACAGGGACCAGATTGTCAGAGGGACATCGACTTTTACTTAAAATCCTCCCCTGGCTGCCTGTTGAAGGGATTTGCCTCCTTATTTCATTCTGTCCAACTTTTCCAATCACTGCTCCGCATGAGAAGGTCAAGCCAAGATCTAAATTGGCACTAAACGAGCATTTAAAAAACTCTGATTTTTAAATTTATTTTTTAATTTGACTAATCCTAGAGCATCTTGCAACTTTGTTTCAGGTGGTTTGTCATCACAGCTTCAACACAACAGATCCTTTTGCTTAGGGTCTAATCCTTCTCCCCCTCCCCCCCCCCCCCCGGGGAAGCCTGAATAGCTGTCATGGAGCTGACTTTACAGAAGGAAATCTTTTGGAAATAGAGATTTAAAAGCTAGGACTACAGGGCAACAGGGGAAGGCTTCATGCTTTTGCCAGGATTTGCACCTTTTCTTTCACCAAGGGGGTTCTCAACGCTTTGCAGATGCCATTTTCAGCTGACGAGAGGAGTCTCCAGGGGATCTATAAATCCACAGCTGGGCAGGACACACTGGCGGGAGCAGCAGGCACTGCCATGTGCACCGAATGCTACACGAACCAGAGCTTTGTGGATGATGATGGCTGCTCACACCGATACACTTCCAGGTAGCCCTACTTCTTCCTTTAACTTACCAGCAATTTGGGGTAGTGGGGTAGGACAGTGTTTCTCAACTCGGTCCTGGAGTACCCCTTTGCCAGTCAGGTTTTCAGGTTATCCACAATGCATATGCATGAAAAAAAATTTGCATGTAATGGAGACAGCATATGCAAATCAAGTTTATGCATATTATTGTGGATATCCTGAAAACCTGACTGGCAAGGAGGTACTCCAGGACTGAGTTGAGAAACACTGGGGTAGGGAACAAGTTACACGGAAACGTTCTGGGCTTCAGGGAAATTTGGGAGTTGACCCAAAAAGCCTAGTAACAGGCTGTATCTCCTTCAGCTTCAGGCTGTATCTCCTGTGGTGATGAGGCCCTGGGCAATTGCTCTGACTGTATCCCTTAATCCAGGGGTCTCAAAGTCCCTCCTTGAGGGCCGCAATCCAGTCGGGTTTTCAGGATTTCCCCAATGAATATGCATGAGATCTATGTGCATGCACTTCTTTCAATGCATATTCATTGGGGAAATCCTGAAAACCCGACTGGATTGTGGCCCTCAAGGAGGGACTTTGAGATCCCTGCCTTAATCCCTCCTCCGTTATCCCTAGTTACACAGGCATGCCAGCAATGTAAATTTTTTTTTCCTAGAGTACTTTAAACAGAGTGATAGACAACCTGTGGCTTTTGACATGGGTTGTCAATTCCCTTTTAAAGCATCACAGAAGGACTTGAGTTATATGACAAAAAGTTAAAAAAAACTGATCCACTGCAGGTGTCTTTCCAAGAGATCTTAGAACTGCAATGGCTCCTTGCCTGACAAAGGCAGAGATGCAGTGTATGTGTGTTCTTATAAAGTCTGGATATTCTAGTACTGATGTGCGTGAAAATATCTGTATGTATAGGGTTACCATATGGCTCCAGAAAAGGAGGACGGATTGAGACATCCGGGTTTTACTTCTACTGAAAGCAATGGAAGTAAGGAGGACAGATAGAGACATCTGGACTTTACTTCTATTGAAAGAAATGGAACTAAAACCCGGATGTCTCAATCCGTCCTCCTTTTTCTGGAGTCATATGGTAACCCTATGTATGTGTAATCATCCATATCTGTCTGTAAGCATAGAAGGGGTTGCTGAAAAGTTCCCGGCTGACAAACCAACTTCCTGAGCATTCTGAGTATTATTTTGCCCCTGTGGCTGAAAATAGTGTTATGTCGTTAAATGCCAGTTTGCCAAAATGAAATTCTATGTTTTGACATTATTTCAGATCATTGATTGAACCATATCCAGCTCATTCTCTTCTTGTATGGGCTGAGAACTTTGCAGCACCCCTTCGTACATACACTATATACCCACATTAGGACGCATTTGCTTATGTATACATAAACATCAGTGCCACACTGTAGAAATCCTGTGTTTCTGAGACTTTAAATAGCTAAGAAGAAAAAAATTAAAAAAAAAAAAATTTAAAATTTAAATTGAATCAGGTTGGGCAGACTGGATGGACCATTCGGGTCATTATCTGCCGTCATCTACTATGTTACTATGTTACTATATGTTGCTATGAGTATTCGTTCCTAATACGTAGCTGCCAGGTTGATAGTTTGGTTCAATGGCCGGTAAATTCCCAAAGAGGAACAGAAAATATAAAGAAGCCAGAGATCTTCCAGCCAAAAACAGAGCAGATTTTGTTAAAATCTGCCTCCCCCCTTCCCCCCCCCCCCCCCCCCCCCCCCCCCCCCCCCCACCGAGATAGACAAAGGGAGGAATTTTTGGCTCACAGAAATGCAGGCTTTGGACAAACCGCGATTTCTGTGTAGGATCTCCCAGTAATCTCCAACAGAGGAAAGATTGGGGCTAGCACAAAGCTATTGAGCCTGGATGCTGGGGGCACATATGGTTTGCTCTGTGGCTAATCCTTTATAAGAGCAGGGGAACACACCGGACAGGGCAGTCTGCAAAGTGATCCAGCCATGTTAAAGCATTAACCAGCCCAGACTGTTCTCACCTATCTCTATCCTCTTCCCAGGTAAAAAGCACGCACACTTTCTGTTACTGAGACTGTAAAGAGGATGGATCAGGGTACAAAAACAGCATGCGTGCATGACACTTCCAAAAGTGCACATCCCCTGGATTCTATAAACTTGTGTATCCAAATTTATGCCTAGCGCACAAATTTGCATGTACAGGTTATAGAGTTGCATGCACAACTTTATATAATTCCTGGATAGAACTTTTGCCTTCCAAGCAGCCAAGTCGAACCCATGGCTAGCTCAGATGATACTCGAGGCCCCCACTTACCTATCATTCAGAAAACTACTAAAAACGTACCTTTTCAGCAAACACGACCCTTAATAACCCATTCACCTCACATGACACTTACCCCACCGCTGCCCCCTTCCTCCTTCACCAGTCCCTCCCTCCCCCACTCTCTACCTCCCCTACCTAGCTCGGTCAAACCTGCAATTTCTGTAATATTGATGTAAACCTGCCCTCTTTGCAGACAGTTAAGAATCGCTGTAACTTCACGGCTGACTGCGGCAAATCACTGTAATTTATCGTAATTCAGCCTGCAATTTTCTGTCAAAAATTCTTCTAATTATGCTGTAAATCTGCTTCTAATTTTGTAAACCTACTTCTAATTTTGTTGTAAATCTGCTATTCAATGCTGTAAATCTGCTTCTAATTTTGTAAACCTACCTCTAATTTTGTTGTAAATCTGCTATTCAATGCAGATCATTTGCTAACTGATGTAAACCACCTAGAACTCACTGGGTATGGCGGTATATAAGAATAAAGAATAATAATAATAATAATAATAATAATAATAATTGGCTGTTAATTGGACTTAGCCAATTAGTGGCTTAAATTGGTTTTATTGGCACTGATTGTCACCAATGACCATTTTCATGCGCAACTGTCTTTAGACAGCTATTTTAGAAGTTGCATGCGCTGATTCCATAAAATGCAGCTTCTGAAGGGGAGGGGTATGGATGGGTAAGGAGTCTGGCATGCAGTTTATAGAATACTACGAGTAGGAGTTATGAGCATGACTGCCCACAGTTGGGCGTGAGCACTTACACCAGCCTAAAGTTGGGTGCAAAACTATGGACTTGCTCTAGTATCTTATCATGACAATTTCACACAAAGCTGCCTTTTTAGAATCTGGGCAGTCTGGGCACCTAACCTTTGGCGCTCATTCTTGACTCTACCCCAAACTGGTTTTCCCCTCTTGGCTTTCCATACAAAATAACAGAGGCAAAGTATGTACATGGCTCTTAATATATGTATTATATCCAAAGTTTAGAAAAATTATCCAGGCTAGCACTACGCTTACATTAGAACATGGATCTCAAAGTCCCTCCTTGAGGGCCACAATCCAGTCGGGTTTTCAGGATTTCCCCAATGAATATGCATTGAAAGCAGCGCATGCACATAGATCTCATGCATATTTATTGGGGAAATCCTGAAAACCCGACTGGATTGCAGCCCTCAAGGAGGGACTTTGAGATCCCTCCATTAGAACCACACTGCTGTTCTAATTTATAGGATGTAGAGCGGTGGTTCCCAAACCTGTCCTTGGGGGACCCCCAGCCAGTCAGATTTTCAAGATATCCCTAATGAATATGCATGAGAGAGATTTGCATACCTGTCACTTCCATTATGTGCAAATCTCTCTCATGCATATTCATTAGGGATATCTTGAAAACCTGACTGGCTGGGGGTCCCCCAGGACAGGTTTGGGAACCACTGATGTAGAGGGAAAGAAAAAATGACTTTTCACCATGATACTTTGGGATTTCATTCCAGGTAGTATTAGTATGTCAATAAAAAGATCAGGATGTCATTTAGCCAGGGGCATGGGCATAGCTACAGGTGGGAGCCAAACCCTTCTAATTCGCTATTTTTGAAAGCTTATCAGCACGGATTAGGCCAGTTGGGAAAGTTGAACTGGGCGCCTGGATCGGCTGGGCGTGCTGACTTAGTACCTAACTTTGGGCATCATTTATACTGTAGAATCTGGGCCATAGTGACAAATGTTATGTGCCAAAAATACTTAACCCCTATTTGTCCTGTTTGTTTGGATTAGATTGTAAACTCTATCAAGCAGGGATTGTCTCTTGCATGTTTAATGTACAGCGCTGCATACATCTGGTAACATTATAGAATTAATAATAAGTAGTAGTAGTGGGACTGGTTTAAGGTTACCATATGACTCCAGAAAAAGGACAGATTGAGACATCTGGGTTTAACTTCCATTTATTTCAATGAAAGTAAAACCCAGATGTGTCTATCTGTCCTCCTTACTTCCATTGCTTTCAGTGGACGTAAAACCCAGATGTCTCAATCAGTCCTCTTTTTTCCTGCAGCCATATGGTAACCCTAGACTGGGTGGGCTGTGACTCCCCTCCATTTTGGACTCAGGCTTACCCAGTCAGCAGCATTGGCACAGACCAATGAAAGGAGAAAGCAGAGGTGATGTCAACATTCACACTGCTGTCCCCCCCCCCCCCCCCCCCCCGGGTTTCACCACAGACTATGCCACTGGCTAGTTTTGCTTGCTGACTGTGACAAGGGAACAGCTTAGAGCACAGTTCCAACCCTTTTTTTCACACTCCAGAGCAATAGGGGTGTTCAAGTCCACCCTCTTCCTTCAGACATCTTGCAGGGAAGAGGAGAGGAGGAGTGAACCTGGAACAGAACAAGGAACAACCAACCTTCTCCCTAAACCAGACCCTATTCTTATGTTGCTTGTGGCCCTGGCCTGCACACTCTCCACTTCCAAATTAAGCCCTGAGTTGGAGTGCATTGGAACCTAGTGCTAGGAGGGAACTGATCGCTTGACTATGCAGTGGTCCATATTATTCTATCCTTCAGAAGTGATGTAGCCTATGGCGAGTGCAGTTAAAATTCTAGTCAGGATGGGTCTTCCTTCTCCTCCCTCCTGTCACTGTTATGTCATGATATTAGGTTGTGCTTCTGGCAGGTTCTAAGTGTGTTATGGTTTTAGTCTAAATTTAAGTTTTACTTGGTATTTGTTGGTTTATGCCAGGGGTAGGCAATTCCGGTCCTCAAGAGCCGAAGCCAGGTCAGGTTTTCAAGATATCCACAATGAATATGTATGAGATGGATTTGCATGCACTGCCTCCTTGAGATGCAAATCTATCTCATGCATATTTATTGTGGATATCCTGAAAACCTGACCTGGCTCCGGCTCTGGAGGACCGGAATTGCCTACCCCTGGTTTATGCAATTGATGTTTTTAGTTTGTTTTACCATCTGATCATAAGAAAAGTTGTGCTGTCAGGCCAAGGTCTATGGAGCCCAGTCTCTAGAGACTGTTTCAAATCACAAATACCACAAAATCAACCAACTACATTTTTTTTAGAATTTTTGTTTATCGAATTTCATACATTATATCAAGCAAAAAATCTTGTACAGAAAAGAATGATTTAGTCTTATACATATCAAAGAAATACAAAAATTTTTTTAAAGAAATATAACAGACTAATCCTTCTCAAGTCCACAATTTTGATCCAAGATTATTTAGAGTAGAGTTCAATAGGAAATAACTAACTACATTTTTACTCGTCAACGGAGAACTTGAGAAAATTAGTACATATCGGTTGACATTCTCTGTATTTGTCTGAGCCTGTGCCCTGAACTTGAGCTCTTAAGAGGTTCAGTCCCATATAAACACCACACACTGGCCCCACGTAAAGTGGTTTCTAGCCACCCACACACTGCTTGACTGAAGCAAGCCTTATCTGTGCTCTGTTTCAATTTTGAGGGAAAACCAAGAGCTGGATTTTTTTTTTTTTTTTAATGGGGATGCTAAATTTCTAAGTAAGGGAATGTGCTTAAACTGGAGCCTAGCATAGAAAAATGCCTAATTCAAGTGTTTTGCTTTTATATAGACAGTTCCGGAGGGCTACAAGTAGAAATTCAGTTTGGCTGACTGGGTCAGCCCACGATTATAACTAGGAACTGGTGAGAGGACCCTCTTTGGAGTGGAAAATAACTGAAATGCAAGCATGGACTGGCATTTAGTGAAAAGCCAGGAAGATCGCCATTCTCCTCTTGTAATCCAGGTCAGAAGAATATGTGGTGCCTTTAAATATTTATATTGGACTAACAATACATTTTTGACTAGCTTTCAGGAGCTTAAGCCTCCTTCCTCAAGTCAGGATAGTATAAGCAAAAGAAGAAAATACAAAAATATATAAGTGAATCCTGAAAGAATTCCAGTGATTCCAGTCTGAAGTAGAAAAGGCAACAGTGACCAATCCAGGTCACAAGTATCTGGCAGAATCCTAAAGGTCGCTGGATTGCTGCTTAGACCTGGGGAAAGTCACTGCTTAGAAAACCAAAAAAACTCTGTGGAGTGACGATGTTCCCAAATGGACTTTATTTGAAAGTATCAAAGTTCCAAAGGTACACTAAAATCATCCACATAAAATAATTCCATCCACATAAAAGTAAATCATCCACATAAGAGCAAGCAGTGTCTCACTTCCGGTTCACCACACAATTGTTTCCCACGTACTCACCTTTATAAGACCCCCAGGGACCCCTGAAGAAGACTTTTTTGTCGAAACGCGGACCGTGTTGGGTCCTGTATCCCTAGCGGACTAGGTCCTTTAAGGCTCTTATGTGGATGATTTACTTTTATGTGGATGATTTTAGTGTACCTTTGGAACTTTGATACTTTCAAATAAAGTCCATTTGGGAACATCGTCACTCCACAGAGTTTTTTTGGTTTTCTCTGGATTTTCTTCTTTGTGGATATTTTGGGGTCAATTCCTTTTGTTTTTTTGAAAGTCACTGCTTATCCTTGGGATTAAGTAGCATAGAATCTTGCCATTGTTTGGGACTCTGCAATCTGTTTGTGACTTGGATTGGTCACTGTTGAAAACAACTTAATGGGTTAGATGGACCCTTGGTCTGACCCAGTAGGTCAACTCTTATACCCTTATACAGCAGGGTAGGAAGTGAGGGACAGGTGATCAGAAGATAATAATAATAATGACTTTATTCTGTTATACCGCCATAACCAAAAGTTCTAGGCGGTTTACACTAAAAAAGAGCTGGACAATCAGCGAAATACAATAATACAGTAAAAAATACAAATATTTCTAAAATAGAATTTCAATAATAAAACCCACTAAGTAATAAACTTATCGAACAAAGTGGTCTTAATTAATTTCCAAAAACAGCAATAGGATAACATAGCTTGCTAAATACATTTACCTAACCAAGATTGTTGCCTACCAGCTTGAAATGTTAAGGTCCTATCTAAGAAGGTCTTATATCTACACCTATTAATTTTTGGATAAGCAAATAAGTAGAAGTTTCTAGTTTCTCTTGATGGTCTATGCAACACAAAATGAGGCAAAAGTTAAGCTGGAGACAATCTCGATATCAGCTTAAAGCAGATACGGGAAAATTTGAATAATACTCTTGCCTCCGAAGGCAGCCAATGAAGTAAACGATAATATGGACTAATACGATAGGCAGTGGAATTTTTATGTGTTAGAAAAGTCATTTCTTGTTAGGTTCAAAATATTTGATCATTTTAACTTTAAGATTTAAGTTGTGGATGGCTCAAAAGTTTTCTTTTATTAGCCCACTTATAATTACTACTACTACTACTGTTATTATTTAACATTTCTATAGCACTGATAGACATACACAGCGCAATACGTCAACACTTTTAAGAGATGGTCCCTGCTCAGTAGAGCTTACAATCTAATTAACAGACATCAGGACAAGTAGGAACTGAGGACAGGATGCAAAACACTCCAACAACATGGTAAAAAATACTGTGTCTGGAGCAATTTTCTTTTACAGGGCTGTGCACAAATAACATGCAAATCGTACGCATGCTATTTGTTCGGAGTAGCCCCATAAAAGAGGGGAAGAACTGTGCCTGGTGCCTACTCAGAAGAGCAATCATTAGGCACAGCTCCTCCTACTGCCTGCAGCTGGTATCCTCCTCCTCTGCCCCGCTGATGGCGGCTCCAGAGACACAATCAGTAGAGCCAGCAGAGGGGAGAGCGGCAGCTACCGGCTCTCAGCTGATTGCGGCTCTGGAGCCTCCATCAGCTGGGTAGAGAGAAAGAGAACTGCATGCTGTTCTTTTCTCTAGAGGGGCTCAACTGTTGTGCGTGTGTCATGGGAGTGTACAACACATGCACAACAGCTTCCAGCAGCTCCAGAGCTGCCGGAAAAATTTCATCAGAAATGGGGAGGGGGAGTTCCCTTTCGTGCATCAAAAGGAAAGCTCATTAGAATACTAATGAGCTCCTTGTAATGCATTTGAATAAGGTTCCCTGTGGCTGCTACTAGGACCCCATAGCAGCCATGGAGAGCCCTTTTGAACGCCGACACAAAAGGAAATCCAACGAAGTCTGCGGTATATCAAGCAGCAAGCCAAAAACAAAACACAAACTGCAGACTATGTACAGGATGCAGGCAATGTTTATTATACCAAAAAGAATTGCAGTGAATGTACAACCTTATTACCAACCTAGGGACCCAACATGGTCCGTGTTTCGGACAACACGCCTTCCTCAGGGGTCCATGGTAAATAAGGTAAAGGACAAACTGCAATAAAAATTATCAAACAAATGCCTTCCTGAACCAAAGCCTCAAAGTGAAAGTACGTAAAGAGCCCTTTTGAACATCACCAAGAGAGCCTCCATGCCAGTGAAAGACTGTTTTAAGGAGTCCTGTTAGCCCAAAAACGTTTTGAGTATTGGGGTCCGAGGGAGTTTCAGTAGAGCTTACAGTTTAATTAATAGACAACAGGACAAGTAGGGGCATTGGGAATTTCACAGGGTGCTTAGGTGAGGATGCTTGAGTACCTGAATAAATTCATGTAAACTGTTCTAAGCTTCCCTGGGAGAATGGCATAGAAAATTGAATGAATGAATAAATGAATGAGTTAAATGCATTTTCAAAGAGATGGGCTTTTAATCTGGATTTGAATAGTATAAAATAATCAATGCAGTGCTTTGGTTCCAGAAAGTGTTCCTCCCTTCCCCAGAGGTGTAACCGCGGTCTGCTTTGTGGCATGTGATGCGATGTCTGTGTGAATTTAATGTCAAACCTGTTATCCAGGTTGAAATGTAAAGAGATTGGAAGATTAGAGCACAGGAGAGTGAGGAAGGAATATGTTAGCATGGTGGAAATATATTTGCTTGTATGACTGTACTGAGGTTTAGTTTTGTCCTATAGAATTTTCCCAATATTCCAGGGGCTGGAAGCAATTATTGTTTCTCCCTATATTTACACACATGGGTCCTGGGTACAGTGCTAAGAACATAAGAATTGCCGCTGCTGGGTCAGATCAGGGGTCCGTCGTGCCCAGCAATCCGCTTAGGTCAGAGACCAGTGCCCTAACTCAAACTAGCCTTACCTGTGTATGTTCCGGTTCAGCAGGAACTTGTCTAACTCTGTCTTGAATCCCTGGAGGGTGTTTTCCCCTACAACAGCGTCCGGAAGAACGTTCCAGATTTATACCACTTTCTGGGTGAAGAACTTCCTTACGTTTGTACGGAATCTATCCCCTTTTAACTTTAGAGAGTGCCTTCTCATTCTCTCTTCCTTGGAGAGGGCGAACAACCTGTCTTTAACTACTAAGTCTATTCTCTTCAGTATCTTGAATGTTTCGATCATATCCCCTCTCAGTCTCCTCTTTTCAAGAGAGAAGAGGCTCAGTTTCTCTAATCTCTCGCTGTTCGGCAACTCCTCCAGCCCCTTGACCATTTTAGTCGCTCTTCTCTGGACCCTTTCGAGTAGTACTGTGTCCTTCTTTATGTACGGTGACCAGTGCTGGATGCAGTATTCCAGGTGAGGGCGTACCATGGCCCGGTACAGCGGCATGATAACCTTCTCCGATCTGTTTGTGATCCCCTTCTTAATCATTCCTAGCATTCTGTTCGCCCTTTTCGCCGCTGTTTGGGGAAAGGGATTGGGACTTGTGTACTTCCTATTTGTAGTTTTTGCAACCACACTCAAACATACAGGTACTTCAAGCATTTTCCCTCTCTATCCCAGTGACTTGTCCAGGGTCACAGGGAAGAATGCAGGGTTTGAACCCACAACCTCAGGGTGCTAAGACTGTAGCTCTAACTACCACACCACACTCTTCTCCGCCTTGTCCTGGTTCTGAAATGCCTTGTTACAGCTTTTGGTAATCAGTTTTCTGAGGTTAGCATCCCCATCCTGGCACTATTTATGCCTTTATATACTGAAACTAGGCTGCACCAGCTTGGCTAAAAAAAAAATTCATTTTATGCCCTTTTGACCAGCTATAGAAATCTTAAATGATTTCACTGATGAGCCAGGAAATGCATCAGATTCTCCCTCTGGTGGTTGCATTGGATGATTTTTGAATGCTTTGCATAAGCCCTGTGTGCGTGGGGTTTTTCTACAGGACTTTTCTGTAGCTCAGGGGTGGGGGCTGGGAGGGCATGGAAGAGATGACAAGAGTTACCAGGAGGAGGCATCTAAGTCTCCCGCTATGACTGAATGTGGCTTCATATGACATCCACTGGAGCTATAGCACTGAAAGATTTGGGCCGTCTCAGCACACTTTCTGAATGGCTTAGACAAAACTGGAGGTTGTGCAAGGGGCTTGTTCATCACTGCATTTGGAGTACAATATTAAAGTCAGAGCAGGAAGCTCATTGGTGTGGTCCATGAAGTGATCACATCCTCTTCTGTTCTGTGTTTCCAGAAAACGTAGCGCGGCATAATATATTTAAAAAAGCCTAAGTCCGTTTTGGGCCTAGGGCACTAGTCATCCAAAGTTGGCAGTGTCCAAAGTCCATTCTCGAAAAATACGTCCAAAATAATTTTTTTCCCGAGAATTGTCCACTTCTACATCCAGACGTTTGCTGCCAAGTTGTCTATCTTTATACCACATTTTCACCCCAAAAATTGTCCAAGTCCCAAATGCCTAGAAAAAGACCTTTTGGGTGTAGAGTGGACCAACAAAGTGATGGACTGGCCACCCAGACATGGCAACAGAGTAGTGGAACTGCTATGAACTTCACAAAAAGGATGCCACATAAAAATCTCACTTCAACTTCCTTATAGGGAGTCCCCAAAACCTACTATACCCACCTGTCTACCACCCCAATAGTCCTTATGGCTGCAGGTGGCACCTATATGGCAGTACAGTAGAGTTTGGGGTTTTTTTGGGGTGGGCTCACATTTTTCACCATGAATGAAGTGGTTTTCACCATGAATGCAGTGGTTAGAGTGGCTTATGGGCCTGGGTCCTCCTCTCTATGGTTCACCTCTGTGCAGCTCTGTGCAGTTCACCTCTGTGTACCTCTATGGACACCTCAGTGCAGCTCTAATAGGCTTTCCTATGCCAGGTACTGATGTTCTGGAGGCAGGTATGTATGTTTTTATTCCGATTTTAATGGCGGTGTGAGAAAGTCAGTGATCACTGGGGGAGTGTGTGTGTGTGGGGGGTCTGTACTTTGTCCCTGCAGTTGTTATCTGGTCACTTTGGATACTTTCTGGGCACTTATATCTGTTTTTAGATCGCCTAAGTCACAACATATAAGTTCCGTCTAGGCAGTCTCGTTAAACTTTCGATTATCGCTACAGGATGACTAAGTCTAGGTCGGCCCACATCCCGCCTACCTCCCGCCCTAACCACTCCTCGAAAAATGCCCCTTTTCACTCTGGGTGCACAGTGGCAGTAAAAGGCCTAAGCTGTTTTTAGATAAACCTAAAACCCATTTTGATTATTGGCACTTGGACAACCTGTCTTTTAGGTCGTCCACGTACCGATTTAGGCGGGTTTATAGACATAGTTCCGTTTCGATTGAGAACCTCATATGTTTTTCAGAACAGAGTCTGAGGTGCCATGGGTTCATAGCTTCAATGCAATCGCTGTATGATCTGCATCCAGGCCAGATATGTTGGGATATTTTAAATCTACAGTATATTAGAAATAGCAGTTCTTATTTATACAAAGCAGTTGTATAAATCAGTGGTTGTCAACCTTTCTTCCACTAGGACACAACTGACAAACATTGTTCACGTATGTGACACACCGAACAAAGCAAGCATAAATATTTAATTATTTAACTGTAAGTCCAGTATGAATTTGTGTATTCTGTATCAAAAAGCCATATGTGACACAGCAGTCCCAGTTTTCTCACTCAGCAACAAAAAAGGAAGGAGAGGTCCAACCTTATCTGCAGAAAAAACCAGTTCCAGTTTTCTCACTCACCATACAATAAAACAAATATATTCAAATGTTAGCATCACCTCAGTTATACAACACACAATCCCTCCATTGCCAGAAACTGTGAAGCAACACAAAAACAGGCAAATATGCTACTCGGAAAATATATTGCCAGCAGTCTATAGACGGCAGTCTTGCATCATTTTCATTTGAGGCTGGAGGCAGCAGTTACTGCGGGTAGTGGAGATTTCAAGAACCTTACTTTGAAGATTGCTGGTCTTACTAACTAGCTTGCAGGAACTGATGGCTATAAAGGAAAGCGCAGACTTGTTGTCTAGACCAATTTTTTTTCACACTTCCCATCTCTTGGGGACACGCTAATGTGTCTTGACAGAATCATTGGTATATATAGTCACAAGCAGGATTTCCTGCCAGGCCCCATAGACACTTGCCTGGGTGTGTCTGTATTGCATAGGCTTCTGTGAGTTATATAAGCTAGATAGAGAAAAATACTTGAGTACCTGAATAAATTCATGTAAACTGTTCTGAGCTCCCTTGGGAGAACGGTATAGAAAATTGAATAAATAAATAAATTGTGAGCCCTCCAGGACAGATAGGGAAAATGCTTGAAGTAAGTACCTTTATGTAAACTTTGAGTGTGGTTGTATAACTACAAAAAAGGCAGTACACTCCTCCCTCAGTTTTCGTGGGGGTTAGGAGCAGAGCCGGCCCGCGAATATTGAAAATTCACGAATAACTTTTGGGCCGACTCTGACCCTGACCCACCCTGTCTCCCTCCCGCTTTCCCCCCAGCATCCAGGACCTTACCTGGTGGTCTAGCAGTCTTTCGGGGCAGGAGCGATATTCCTACACTCCTGCCCCATGAAGATCACTCATCCAAAATGGGAACTCACGGCATCCATTTTGGATGAGGCTAAGGTGGAACGGGGCGTGACTTGGGTGGAACAGGGTGGGCCTGGAGGCAGGGCCATGGGTCCAGATTTGACAATAGTAAAATCTTGTAACCCTAATCTGATGGGTACTATTTTAATGCTAGGACCCCCTGATGCAGGCATTCACCGAAACTAGAGGTCAGCACGGGAACAGGGATCGCGGGAATCCTGCGGGTCCCGCAGGGTTCCCATGGGAATCCCCCCTGGCCCACGGGACTCCCATGGGGACCCCCCTCTGGCCCACGGTACTCCTACAGGGACCCCCCTCTGGCCCACAGGACTCCCACGGGGACCCCCCTCTGGCCCACAGGACTCCCACGGGGACCCCCCTCTGGCCCACGGGACTCCCACGGGGACCCCCCTCTAGCCAATGGGACTCCCACGGGGATGGAAGGCTTTGGAAGCAGGGTTCGTCTATATAATATAATGGGCACGCCAGCTTTAGTAAAAGAGGGGGTTTATAAGTTAATTACCTGAACAGAAAACAAAAAAAAGGGTTCCACCAAAGAGATTCCACAAGGAAAACAGCAGCGCAGACACAAAAGAAACTGTGGAATTGATGATCCTGTCAGAAGTAATTGCTGCTTTTTATGGGAACGGGCGGGGATGGAGATAATTCCTTGCGGGGATGGGTGGGGACGGAGAGGATCCTGACAGGGACGGGTGGGGACGGAGAGGATCCTGACGGGGACGGGTGGGGACGGAGAAGATCCTGGCGGGGACGGGTGGGGATGGAGAGGATCCTGGTGGGGACGGGTGGGGACGGAGAGGATCTTGGCGGGGATGGGTGGGGACGGAGAGGATCCTGACGCAGACGGGTGGGGACGGAGAGGATCCTGGCGGGGATGGGTGGGGACGGAGAGGATCTTGGCGGGGACGGGTGGGGACGTAGAGGATCCTGATGCGGACGGGTGGGGACGGAGAGGATCCTGGCGGGGATGGGTGGGATTTCTGTCCCGTGCAACTCTCTAACCGAAACACGGCAGTGCTGGGTCATCAATCAATAAATTATTAACTTGAGAGTGGCTTAAGTGATATCATTATCTCCTTGGCTGTCTTCACGTTTTGCTGTTTCTGTTCTCTGTGAAATGTTTTTGTTTTTCTCCTGTTTCTCACAAGTAAAGAAAGAAAATTTCACAAGAGGCCTATGGGATGTAAGTCTTGGTTAAATCAGGCTATCACTGCTCTGTTCATCTGCAGATATAGTAGAAGGGAACATTGGGGGTTTGGGAGCAGGTGCAAAACTCTCAACTTGACAGGGTGCTTTATAGAGACCAGTGCCCAGGACTAGATGTGGAAATTGTAACATCAGTGCTACCTCCATGCTGCATGAAGTCTGGGTCTTTTTGCCAGAGATTTGTGCAGAGGAATAAGCAGAAACCGTCCCAGTGATTTTTCAGCACGAAGGAAAATAAAGCTACAAAAAGCAAGAACAGGCAGGTGATAAAGGTTTCTGGCTATTTCTTGTAAGACACTCTGTAACTAGATTGTGAGCCTTCGGGACAGCTAGGGAAATCCAAAGTACCATTTTTATTTATTTTATTTTAATGTATCTGTAATCTATCTTCATTGTAAACTGCTTTGAACCTCACGGTATAGCGGTATATAAGAAATAAAAATAAATCAAATCAAAACTACTGTTGAATTTGATGAGAATTTTGAAGAATCACTTCCAGAACACAAGAATTCCCACATTCTTAATAATGCATGCCTACATTTCCCTCCAGTTTTCTTTCTTTTTTTAAATTTAAATTTATTAAATACCCTCATGATGAGATTCACCAAAGATGGGGTACGGCAGGCACAGCTGGACAAAAAAGTACAATTTATTAAAAGCATCATAATAGTAAAATGATCAAATATAATTCTAGTAATAGGTCTTACATGATAAAGTATCAGAAATATAAATATTTAACAGCACTGTAAAACAACCATAAGCAGAATATGGCAAATGTGAAGAGAATACAAATGATACCATAATAGGCAGCATGGAAGATATGTGAGATGGCCATACAATACAAAGGAAACTTCTTGACAGGCATACTGTAGAACATTCAAATAACACAGATTCAGTGATAAAAAAAAATGCTTTTTTGCACTATGGAAATTAAAGACCATAAAAAATTACGTCGATACTTTATCCTTTAGACTATTGGTGCAGGCTTTGGTTTTATCTATACTGGATTATTGCAACATTGTCTATTTGGGAGCTCCAAAGAAAGTATTGAGAAAAGTACAGAATACGGCTGTTCGACTAATATTTGGATTGAAAAAACACGACCATATCAGTCCTTACTATCGTTTGCTGCATTGGCTGCCGGTGGAGGCACGAGTACTATTCAGATTTTCTTGTATCTGTTTTAAGTTGATTTGGCCCCAACTTATCTTTTATCTCATTTTGTGTTGTATAAAAAGTAAATTTGACCATGTCACAAGGCTCCTATCCAAACTCCACTGGCTTCCCGTTATTTCCAGGGTCTACTTTAAATGTGCCTGCCTAACCTTCAAGATCCTCCACGGTATCCTTCCTCCTTTTATCCCTCTATCCTGGAATTCCTCAAATCCAACCTCCACTAGATCCACTCAAAAATTAAAACTATCCCCCCCTCCTTAAAAGGCATCTCCCTTGTTGGTAAACTTGGCTCTTCCCTCCCTTTCAGAATCACTCAGCTCTGGAACAGTCTCCCTTCCCCTCTCCGCAATTTGAGCCCCCTTCTACCATTCCGTAAGCATCTGAAGACCTGGCTCTTCTCCAGAACGTAACCCCGTCCCGCTCCTGGCACTCTCACACCAACCTCTCTTCTCTCATACTTATATAATTCCACTGGAGTTCCGTTCCTTCCCTAACCATGTAAACCATGTCGAGCTCCATCTGCGGAGATGATGCGGTATATAAACCCAAGATTTAGATTAGATTAGATTAGATTAGTATAAGGAAAACCAGGAATTCACATTTATTTGCTTATCCAAAAATTACTGGTTGCAGATACAAGACTTTTTTGGATAAGACTCTCGCATTCCAAGCAGGTAAACAACAATTTTGGCTGGGTAAATACATTAGTTTAAGCTGTGTTGTCTTATGGTGCATTTCGTAAAGAAATTAAGTCAGCGCTGTTTGACAAATTTATTTCTTAAACGTGGGTACTATTGTTAGCAAAACTCTACGTTGAGTGTATCTAAGTAACTGTTGTAGTTTTAACTATTTGTATTTCGCTGATTGTCTAGCCTTCTTCTATGTAAACCGCCTAGAAATCGTTTGGTTATGGCGGTATAAAAGAATAAAGTTCTGTTATGTTATACAGTGCAATGAAACATCTTAATGGGCAGCCGAAGTGGGCAAGTACAGTTTGGCTGGGTGTACAGCAAGCTACTCCAGATGTGGAGTGAGTGGATAGTCACCAGATGTGTTAAAGGCTTTAAGGTCACATGATGGCATCTTGTAACGTGCAGGAGTGAGCCAGTATTCCCCAGTGGAATGAATCGGGTTCCCTCTTACACCAGGCATACTTTTGTCATATGGTTTGTAGCCATATTCTTCCTATAGCCTACCAAATTCCTTACAAATATACCGTATTTGCCGGCGTATAAGACGACTGGGCGTATAAGACGACCCCCCAACTTTTACAGTTAAAATATAGAGTTTGTTATATACTCGCCGTATAAGACTACCCCTTCTTCCGCACACCTTCTGCACAACAAATAAAACTTAAAAGAACATCAGAATTTATTTCAACAATTTTAATTCAAATGTTTACTTACCCCCTCCCCCCACCCTTTTATCAAACTGCACGGCAGAGTAGTGCAACTTGATTTAAAAAAGGGGAGGGGGAGGTAGCTCGTATATAACACTGTTAGGGCATAAGATAGGGCAGTCAGTTTTCAGGGGGAAGCGAAGCTTAGCCAAGCAAAGAGGGACCGGTTTAGCGTCCAGCAACCAAACGCAAGGGAGGAACCTCCCATGGATTTAAAATGCCCCACGAGGCCCTTCTCTTAAGTTTGGGGACCAACTGATCTAGAGCGAGACGAACACTCGGCTCACGCGAAGCACAAACCCAACCTTTTATCTCCCGAAAGGAAAAAAGAGCTGCACAGACCCGACATGTGCACGCATTCCTATAGCAAAACCTGGTTTATTTATCTTTTTAAATAAACTGGCTAAGAAAAGACCTTATTATCACCAGACCCCGCCAGCGGACCCACTACTCACCGGACGAGCCGGAACAGCGCTCCGTCTAACCACCACATCCCGGCACCAGCTCCCCTCCCCCGTAGCACGCCTCGCTCTCCGAACCCCAGGGCGAGCTTAACCCGGCCGGCAACACGACTTCAATCCATCGCGTGGGCTCACTGGTGGGCGAGCGAGCTAAGTCTCCTCTCATTGGTTGCGCTTTGACGGCCCGCTGCGTGGTAGGCGGAGGCAAAAGGTGAGGCGGGCTGGTGGGCGGGGGAAAAGTGCAGAAGGCAGGAGGTAAGGAAGGAGATGTTAGGGCATGTAAAGTAAGGGAATGTAAACAGTACCCGGCGTATAAGACGACCCCCGACTTTGGGGAGGATTTTAAGGTACTGAAAAGTCATCTTATACGCCGGCAAATACGGTAATATAATCACTTTTTCAGTTATGTTCTCTGGACTCCCTTCTTTCTTGCACAGTTTTTTGGTTCATTATACGTACTGCACGGAGAGCCCTTCGTTCATCAAACCAACATCTTTTGAGTGTACCTTCTTTTAGGCAATTATTTCTTGATGCACCCAGAAATTCTTCATTTTCAGTTATGGCACCTGTCCTTTGGAACTCTCTCCCCACTTACCTTCACGAAGAAAAATTGTTCATTACATTTAAAGCCCAATTAAGTAATTAGTACTGTATTTAACTCATTGTTTTGACCTGGGAGAGGTTTAAATTTTAAAATTTGTTTTGGAAAAGTGAAAGTGTTGTATTTTGGATATCCCTAGAATCTTCTTATGTATGGTATGTGTGTTACTTTTTTGTAATAAAAATGTTTCCAATAAAGGTTTATAATTTTTTTTAAAAAGCCCAATTAAAGGGCATAATCAAATAAAGCGTCTAAGTCCCCTTTTGGCCTAAGTCCTTAAACATTCAACGCAGAAGCAGGGAAAGTGTCCATAACCAAAACAAACGTCCTTGTTTTGATTATGGCCTTCCTCTGCCTAAACACCCAATCTCCACTATGTCTACAAGTACACCTACACGACGTCTACAATTTTTAGCCATAATGAAACAAAAAAACGCCTAAAAGCTGGATTCTGTAACCAGTGTCTGTCAAAAACAACACTGGTTACAGAATCCCCCCCCCCCCACAACTATCCAGGCAGGAGGGTGCCCAAGCCCTCCTGCCATGTCGAACCGCGACCCCCCTCCCGACAACATCGGGGCAAGAGGGAGCTCAAGCCCTCTTGCCCTGGCCAACCGCGGCACCCCCGATGATATCGGGGCAAGAGGGAGCACAAGCCCTCTTGCCCCGCCGATTAACATCGGGCCAGGAGAGAGGCCAAGCTCTCCTGGCCCCGGTGACCCCCCCCCCGTGACTCGTTCGGGCTAGGAGGGAGCCCAAGCCCTCCTGGCCCCGGTGACCCCCCCTCCCCCGTGACATATTCGGGCCAGGAGGGGGCCCAAGCCCTCTTGGCCCCGGTGACCCCCCCGCCTCTACATGAATGGGCCAGGAGGGAGCCCAAACCCTCCTGGCCCCGGCGATCCCCCCGCTGCTACATGAATGGGCCAGGAGGGAGCCCAAACCCTCCTGGCCCCAGCGACCCCCTACCTCCACCCCCCACTACAATACGGGCAGGAGGAATCCCAGGCCCTCCTGCCCTCGACGGAAACCCCCTCCCCCCAACGATCGCCCCCCCCCCCAGGAACCTGCTACTATTTCAAAGCTAAGTTTGAGCAATTTGTTTTTCAACTTTGGATTTGCATAAGGAGCCAAGCATAGCCATTGTAGCTAGCAACATAACAGTTAAGGAGAATATCTCACACTGGAGTAAAAATGTTTTGAATACTGCAATGATTGGGTGGTGAGGCGGAACATATTGCCTTCATGTCTCTGAGCAGAGTTCTACTAGTTAAGAATTGACAACTGTTGAATTGTTATTTGAGAAATATTATACATGAATATCTTCTAAACCCGCCTGTCCGGCAGGCAGCCACCGGCAGAATGGGCCAGATTGGCCCATCCGTCCCAAAGGCCCGCCCACAGGTGGGGGCCTAAGATGCCTGGGCCAATCAGAATAGGCCCGGGAGCCTTAGGCCCCCTCCTGGGGGCATGGCCTGAGGCACATGGGTTTGGCGCCCGTCTGTCCGGCCAACTTAAAAAAAGGTACGGGGAAGGGGGGTGGGGGTGGGGGGTTGTGGGGTCAGCTAGGGGATCGTGGGTCGGCTGGGGGGGATGATTGGGGGTTCTGGGGGGGGCAATCATTGGGGGAGGGGGGTTCCGTCAAGGGCAGGAGGGCCTGAGATCCCTCCTGCCCATATTGTAGTGGGGGGTAGGGGTAGGGGGTCGCCGGGGCCAGGAGGGTTTGGGCTCCCTCCTGGCCCATTCATGTAGCGGCGGGGGGGGGGGGTCGCCGGGGCCAGGTGGGCTTGGGCTCCCTCCTGGCCTGAAAGAGTCGCGGGTGGGGGGAGTCGCCAGGGCCAGGAGAGCTTGGGCTCGCTCCTGGCCCGATGTTAATCGCGAGTGGGGGGGGGTGATGGATCGCGGCTGGAGAGATGCCTCATTTCCCCTACCGTGATGCCATCTCTCCTCTACCGGAACTGCTGCGATCCGCGGCAGGAGAGATAGGGCCGCGATGCTTGCGGTGGGTAGGTTGCTGGGCCACTGAACTGATGGCGCCAGCGGCCCCTTTTTTGGCACTTAGACCTGGTTTGACTATGTCTAAGTCAAAAAGGTCTAAGTGCCGACTAGGTAACCTGTTAATGTTTTAGTTATACCTGTTGCACGCCTAGGTGTAGGTCGGCCCACCTCCCGCCCACTGCCCGCCCTTTCCCCTTCTCTAAACACACCTCTTTTCTCTCTGTGCGTTTAGAGGCAGGGGAAAGGCCTAAGTTGGTTTTAGATACGTCTAAAACCAGCTTTGATTATGGGTACTTGGACGATCAGGCTTTTTGATCGTCCAAGTAGCCATTTAGAACACTTTTTAGACTTTTTTTTTTTTTTATTATTACCCCCATTGTATTTATCTCAAGCATTCTGCTCATAGGTTGTTTTGGGTTTTTTTTTGGGGGGGTTGGGCGGACAAGAGGACATGGTTTGAAGCTAAGGGGGGACAAGTCCAGGACAAATGTCAGGAAGTTCTGTTTTACGCAGCGAGTGGTAGACGCCTGGAATGCTCTCCCAAAGGAGGTTATTAAGGAATCCACTGTGCTGGGATTCAAAGGCAAATTAGATGCACATCTCCTTACGAGAGGCATAGAGGGATATGGGTGACTAAAACTACATCAGGTGTATACCTGACTGGGCCTCCGCGTGTGCGGATCGCCGGACTCGATGGACCATGGGTCTGATCCGGAGATGGCAGTTCTTATGTTCTTATGTTTTTCTTTCCTTTCCCTATTTTCCTTTTGCAAATCTTATTGTCATTTAACCTTATTGTTTTGTATTGTTTTATTTCCTTATTTAATACTTATTCTAAACCGCTTAGATTTTAACTTTTTTGTTTTATATTTGCGGTATATTAAATAAATTGAACTTGAACTTGCCATGTTTTCCCACCTGATCGTTCAACTTTCAGGCATTATAGTAGTGATCTGATGCCAAGTGAAAGGGGGTGGCTCCCTTCACTGGTAGCAGATCTGCTGCTTATTAGCCTGGTTTCACTTCTTCCTACCACAGCCTTTCAGCCTGTCATGTGCATGTCGTGTGAAGGCTTATATCTATGCTGCTACACATCTGTGTATCCCATTGCTTTACAATTAGCATCTATAATAATAAAACGCTAAGCACGCATGCACACTCGTGCCGCGTGTTCCCTGAGTCCTGATCTGTCGGGATGTGGCGGCACGAGTGCGTATGCGCTAGATGGCGTGGAGTGAGGGGCCGGCAAAGGAGAGCAGGCACGGATTCGGCTGGCCCTGGCTAGGCAAGACCCCCCTTCCCCACTGCACCCAGGCCCCACTGGTCCCCGCCGGCAGAGAAGGAAAGACAGCTCGGCGGCGGGTTGGTGTGACAGTGCTAAGGCGGCTTGAGGCGCCTGCAGGATGCGGCGGCTGTCGACGGAGGGAAAGGGGGGAGGGGGGAAGAGACACTGAAGGGAGAAAGAAGGAGACATGCTGGACCTGCAAGAGGGAAGAGGAGGTGATGCAGAAGGGAAAAAGCTGGACTGAGAGGGGGGGGAGGAGGCTAAGAGACACAGAAAGGAGAAACATTGGACCTCCAGAAGGAAAGAGGAGAAACAAAGAGGAGAACTCCTGGAGCAGCAGCAACAATGACAATGCAAGGGGGAGGGGGAAGGGAGGGGAGAGAAGGAGAAATGCTGGAACTGAGGAGGGGGGAGGTGAGGAAAAAAAGAGAGGAAATGCTGGCCCCATGGGGTGGAAGGAGGTAGAGGCGACCTGGCTTGGCCACCGTTAGATCGGGCTACTAGGCTGGATGGTCTGACCCAGTCAGGCTGTTCTTTGATTGTTGGCGCTTCTGGGCCGAGGACTGTGAAGCCTGGAGATGGGGGGAAGCGCCTTTGGTGTGGAAAGAGGGCACCGGGAAGGCGAGTGCGGCCGTTAGTTCCTGCCGGAGTTGGACCTTAACGGCTCCACCTGGCTTCTGAAACGCGCTTTAATGGGCATTCTTTGACGCGCGCGCTCAGGACCCCCCTCCCCTCTGGCCACAGCCCTGTTGGCGTGACCAAAATCAGGCAGGAAAAACATCAAAACCGCCGCCCACGCCAGGGACCCTTGGCGTGTGCCCCAGAGCGCGGCTCCAAAGGACAGATGGGGGGGAGGGGCGATGGCGGGAAAGCACGCTGCGGCAGTTGTGCGCATGTGAAGGGGCTGCTCAAGCCATGGCCGGGAAGGCAAGAACGCAGATGAGCGTGGCGCGCGAGGTAAGAGTGATGTCCTGTTCCTAACAGCAAGTTCCCGCCAACACAGCACTTCTTAAAGAAAGACAGACAGGGGGAAGGGAGAGTGACAAAAAGAAAGACAGACAGGGGGCCAGGGAAAGAGACAGAAAGAAAGAAAGTGGGCAGGGAGAGAGACAGAAAGAAAAAGAAACAAAGAAATGCCTAAGTCTATACATCTATTCTAGCACCCGTTAATGTAACGGGCTAAATAACTAGTAAGTTTATAATATGGAAGTATAGAAAAGTATAGAGAAGAGGCTACCAGTTCCTTAAATCCCATGATCTACATGACCTATTGGAAAATGAAATAGAGGATTGTTAATACAGATAAGTGTCGTTATCATCTACAGCAGTGTCTCTCAAACTGCGTGCCACGGCACAGTCGTGGGCTCTGAAGGGATTCCGGGAGTGCCATGAGAGATCCCAGAATTTTTAAAAATTCCCTTCATAAGTACTATATATACTAGAATAGATGGCATGTTCGTCACATACACAAGAGTCTATCAATGTTATGAGCATCTGTGTGCATAAGGATACAACCACCCAGACAAGCATCATTCTTTGACGTGATTGGTCCTTGAAAACTAACGGCAAGTAATTTTATTTTTATTTTTTATACACTAGTTATCCTAACTTTAGCAATAAAGCAAGCAAGGCTTTGTTTCCATTTGGATCTTCTTATCTTTGCGAACTTGGATTTTCAGCTCTGACAGAAATTAAATTGAAAAACAGAGAACAACTGCAGATGGTGGATGATGAAATACGTGTTTGCTTGTTGACTAACGAGCATATTTTGAGTTAATTTACGCTCAAAAACAAGGCCATCCATTGCACTGATTAACAATTCTATTCTATCTACTTTAGTTTCACTGTTGTTACAAGTACCCATATATAGCTTAAAGAACTTTAAATAAATAACTCTCAAATTTTAATTTTGGGTTGGTTTTGCAATTTTATAATATGCTATGAAAACCATTTGCTCCGTTTAGTGTGCCAGAGCTACAAAAGTTTGAGAGACCCTGATCTGTAGAGAAGGATCCTATTAGGTACCGTAGTGGACTGAGAACCAGGGGAGTCTAGTTTAAACCCCACTGCTGCTCCTTGTGAGTGAGGCACTAACCCCCAGTTTCTGTATGTCAAATCCCAATAAACATAAACAGGGATGACGCTTTCTTTGGAAAAATATCATGTAATGCATTACCAGAGCACTAGATTGGATGCTTTTTCCTATGCAGTAATAAGAATAATAACTTTATTTTTATAAACTGCGATACCACAAACAGTTCAGAGCGGTTTACAGTGGAAGAGACTGTATACAGACAGCGATGTTACAAAAATCTTTCAAAATTACATTAACATGATAAGATTAATCAAATTTTTCCTGGAAGTGTTTTAGAAGTACATCATGGAATAAACGTCTGGGCATATTACGGCTTTGAGCTTCAAGGACAAATTTTAAAAAGTTGTTGAAAACACATTTGTTTGTACAAGCATTTAGGACAGCATAAGAATGTGAATATCTATTGCACTTTGGTGTCTATGATGCAAGTAAGGTTTTTGATGTCTGCTGTATAATATATTGACTTGAATTGTTTATGTATATTATGTGTGTTTTATTGTACTCCACATAGGTCTATACAGACTAAAAGTTTTAAAATAAATAAATAGAGTTACTTGTACAAATTGGTGCGCACAGCTGCTTTGCATGCACAAACCCCCGTATTCTCTAACTGGCGGCCCTTAAAAGCGGCCCTCAATTGTATGACAATCGCATGATAGCATCGGTTAAAGAATCGCATCTGATTGCAAAGATAGGCGGCTGAAATGTAGGCCGGAAAACCCTGGCCTACATTTCAGCTGCCTATCTTTGCCACTAGACTACATCATGCCATCAGCTGATCGTGGCAGGGGAATTCCCAATCAGCTGAGCCGGCAGGACTCCCCAAAGCCACGGCTTTGGGGAGTTCTGCCAGCTCAGCTGATCGGTGATAAATTCCCCTGCCACGATCAGCTTATGGCAGCTGCGATCTAGTTTTAGGATCTCCCGGCAAAGATAGGCAGCTGAAATGTAGGCCAGGGGTTTCCGGGCCTACATTTCAGCTGCCTATCTTGGCATGAATCTTGACTACTTTGGCATTCCTTAGCCTAAAGCGGCTACCTAATTGTGATTCTGGCACCTTTTATTTAGGCATCAGTAGTAAGAGCAGATAGCATAGCTGGTTTTAAGAAAGGTTTGGACAATTTCCTGAAGGAAAAGTCCATAGTCTGTTACTGAGACAGACATGGAGGAAAGCCACTGCTTGCCCTGGATCGGTAGCATGGAATGTTGCTATTCTTTGGGTTTTTGCCAGGTGCTGGTGACTTGGATTGAGGACTATGAGGACAGGCTACTGGACTAGATGAACCATTGGTCTAGTGAGGCTATTCTTATGTTCTTATAGTCTTAGATTGAATGACATTGTATTCCAGATAGGTTCCATGACACATTACATGGTGCATTAGGTGGAAGATAGGAACCATCAGATTTGACAGATATTTGAGAACACCACACGGTGAGTAAAAATTAGAATCTTGGAACTTAATCCCACGCATGAGGGTGGTGCTGTTCTCTTAGAAATGGTATTGTGTGGTTGGATTTTCTGACTGTTGTTGGAAGACTTTTATGAGTAGTGCGTCAATGCCTGTGTTATTACATTTTCATGGTTTACGGTGTTGAAACCCATTGAGAACAAGCCATTCATACTGGAGGGCTAGAAATAAATTTTAAATAAATAAATAGTGAACATGTCTGCTGAAGACTGTGAATATGGCCGGTTTGTGGAGGAAAAACGTGACCTTGAGTAGTACTTTTCAGATTCTGTGTTTCCAGTTTGCTTTCGCTAGACAAACTCCCAGAGCCGCTGCAAATTGTCTTGTGAGATTTACCAATGCAGAAGGTAAAAATGGACTTAGCAAGGGTGCTTGAGTTAAGAAGCTCTGGGGAAGCAAGCAAACCCTGATGACATACTTGGCAAACCCTAAAGTTTTCCATTCAGATATAAAAACAGTTCAGTTTGTGTAAACTTTTTTTTTTCTCATGAGAACTTCTGATACCCTGAATGGAAGATGTGATATTAACATGTTGGGTTTAAAATAACTTCTTTACCAAAGGATTGGTGACCAGTGAACATATTAGAAGATCTGTAAAAAGAAAGACCTCCGTTTGCATCCATCTGCTGACCCGTCTTCCTTCTTCTACATCAGAGGTGTCCAACCTTTTGGCTTCCCTGGGCCGCATTGGCCGAAAAAAATGTTTCTGGGGCCGCACAAACACGCAAACGCTGCAGCAAGACAGAGGAGGGAGCCGGCAAGATGGTAAACACCCGGGGGCAGCAGAGGAAAACACTGCATCACCCTCGACCGGAGCCGCACAAAATACTTCACGGGGCCTCAGGCCACAAGGTTGGACATCCCTGTTCTACATTATTGAACTACAGGCTCATTCTACAAGCTTTTGGAAAGCAAAGAAACATCTCTAAGAGATCGCAACAATTTTTGAGAAAGAAAGAGGATTCACATCTATAAAAGCCTTCTTTGCCTTTCAAGAACTGATTAAGCAGAGGAGGGTGTGTTGCAACCACGAATTGTGTGCCTTGGCAGTGGGCTATCTTCTGAATGAAAAGTGAAATTGAGAGGTCCTAAAAGCCTCTTTATATGGAATATTTTTCTATCAGCTGCTGAAAGAAAAGCTCACTAGCTGGAGCTTTGGTTTGTAAAGTAACAAATTTAACTGTTTAGTGGGTCTAAGTAGAATTTTCCCAGCCTGGATTTCTGAGTTAATTGTAACCCATTTGAGATCTATTCATTCAATCGGTTATTTTATTTAGCAAGTTTTGTAATGAAGGTGAGTTTGTGGTTTCTCTATGAGCTGACATATTTTTGCATGTGCTTGTCAAATGGCCAAAATCTATTTCTCCTAAACTCCTTTTAAAAATAAATAAATAAATAAATAAATTTTATTAAATTTATAACAGAAATACAAAAGGAATCTTAACCAATAAGAAATAAACAGTAATAAGAACAAGCAGCTGCATTCTTAGTTGTTACATAGCTCAAATTATGATAGAAATTCTATAGAATATGAAATAAGTTCACAAATGTTATAGAAGGGTAGCATTGTCTAATGGGCTGATCTAGATTGGGAACAATATGTATCTAGAATACTCCAACCTCTAAGAAATGACGATATGTGATTATAATGTAACGCAATGATTTCTTCATATTTTCTATAGGTACATAGGGCTAGATTCACTAACTTGCCCGATCATGCCCGATCCGCAGCAGGCCAACGAATTCACAGAGGGTCAGCCAGCTAATTGGGGTGATCAGAGGAACGCCCTCCCCACACCGACCACATGGATCACTAGTGAGTGATCCTGAAGCATGCGCAGACCATCTTCTTTGTCTGTAGATGGTCTGCACATGCTTACAGAGCTTCTTTTCTGCTTTTTTTTTCTGTTTTTGTACTTTTTTAAACTTTGCGAGCCTGTGGTTTTAACCCGCGGGTTAAAACTGCGGGGGAAGGGCAGGAGAGTTGGAAAGGCAGAGAGCCCCAGTTCGGGGAGATAGAGAGCAGGTTGCAGCAGGTCGAACAGGGAGCAGGAGAGTCGGGGAGGCAGAGAGCCAGTTCGGGGGGTTAGTGAGAAGGTCGCAGCAGGGAGCAGGAGAGTCGGGGAGGCAGATAGCCATTTTGGGGAGTCAGAGAGCAGGTCGCGGCAGGGAGCAGGAGAGTCAGGGAGGCAGAGAGCCCCATTTCAGAGCGGCAGAGAGTGTGGGAGGCAGAGAGCCAGTTCGGGAGTCAGAGAGCAGGTTGTGGCAGGGAGCAGAGGCAGAGTGCGGTTTATTTCAGGGCTGCAGGACAGTTGGAAAGGGGGTGAGCGATTGGTCCCCAGCAGTCGCTTCTTGGTGATCAGCCAGCCCAGTCGAAGTTCAAGACTTTTGTTTAGTGAATCGCGTCCCTGCCTACTTTGCATGCCGTTTCCCTCATTTGCATGCATGAATCGGAATCGGATCGGTACACAGGTTAGTGAATCGGGTCGGATGGAAATCGGGACGCAAAGGGCTCGCAAACCGATCGGTACACGATCGGTTTGCTTAGTGAATCTAGCCCATAATGTATTCCACCATTCATGGTAGGAAATTCTGAAGTTGTTTTTCCAATAAGTGACAATAATATGCAAGGCTAAAGCAATCATAATATCAAATAAACCTGAGTTTTAGGATATCTATAATGAATGTTCATGAGCTTGTTTTGCATGTATTTGATCAAAGAAAACTAAATAACCTATTGTGGCTTTTCCAAAAAACAGGCTTCATTGCAGGGTTCTTGAGGACTACCCCCCCTCCCAACACCACCTTTTATGAAGCTGCGTTAGACTTTTTTTTATCATCGGCCGTGGTGGTATTAGTTCCGAAACTCATAGGAATTCTATGAGTGCCGTGGCCTGAGATAAAAAAGCCTAATGTGGCTTTGTAAAAGGGGGAGGGGAGGGTATAAATTAGGGAGTTGGTTCTCTAGATTTGCATAAATAGAGGCAGTGTATGCAAATGTATCATATGCACATATCATGAAAACCAGATTGACTAGGTGTGTCCCAAGGGCTGGCTCGAGAACCCTTGCTCTAAGGCAATGGTTCCCAACCCGACTTTCCTGGAGGACCCCCCAGGCCAGTTGGGTTTTCAGGATAGCCCTAATGAATATGATAGTAAATCCTGATGTGACAAATGCAACACAGTCCATAGAAATTGAATGGGCTGCGTCATATTTGTTACACAGGAATTGCTACCGCAGCTTTGTAAAAGTGGTCCATAGAGACTGGGATGGACTGATTGTGTAGGTCTGTTGACCTTATAGCAAAAGTATTCCCAGTTTACAGTTGTATCAATAATTTCCAGATCTTGTTCCCAGACTTTTGTAAGTCCACAGATGTGTATGAGAAGAGAAATTATTAAGAATGTTTTTAGATGGGTGAAACAAATTTGCTTTCCGCTAATAATTTTTTACTTACCCTCCCCCCTTTACAAAACTGTGAAAACGTTTTTTTATCGCAGGCCGGCATGCTGAATGCTCTGCGCTGCTCCCGATGCTCAGAACTCTATGAGCATCAGGAGCAGCGCAGAGCATACAGCGTACCAGCCTGTGCTACAAAAACACTTTTGCGGTTTTGTAAAAAGGGTGTGGGGATAGTTCATAAAAAGAAGAGGTTTCATGTAAGTTATCAAAATTTATGGTGCTCATTTTTATTGTTTGTAAAAGGCGTAGCCAATTAAAGTATTGATTTCTAGGTCAGTTATATTTTTTTCAAAAGTTCTTCAAAAGAGTAAAAGATATGGTTAAAGCAAAGTTGTTTCAAAGTCCAAATGGGCCAATATATAATTGAGTGATCAATTTTAAATCTGGGATTATTCCAAAGTGAGTTAAGAGAGTTTCAGCAGCCAGATGTTGGACATTTGTCTAATAATAGTACGGTTTTATGAGTGTCTAATAATAATTTACAATCCATGATCTTGGGTCGAGCAGCACTCTGACTTAATGGGGTGGGACAGTAGAGTGGGCAGACTTGATGGGCTATAGCCCTTTTCTGCCGTCATCTTTCTATGTTTCTATGTTTCTAAATGTAAAGTAAGTGGAGACAAATGTAAATCAAAAGAAAGGGAACTGAAACCCCACGTAAAATCCAACGAAAAGAAAACCTGACTAGCTGAGGTTCCCCCAGCCTGAGTTGCAGGCCTGCTGGTTATACAGTTCAGGAGAGAACTTTTTAAGCCAGTCCTTGATTTCTGACAACCCTTTTCTGATGCATTATGGAACCTGCAATGCTTATTTCAATAGGTAGAATCTAGGACTGCAAATTCCACAATGCATTGGGACTGAAGTTCCAAACCAGCACTAGCCATAAAGACCCTCTCCTGGAAGTGGATTACTTGGCAGCTCTGAAGTTGTCTAAATAGTCATGAGCTAAGTTCAGAACTGAGGAGGATCCCTTCTCGATCCTTTGATTGGGATTGAGAACTAGTATAATAAGGATCCTGAGATCAGGATAACATTGATTATTACCAAAGTAGGAAGATTAAATCAGTTGTTCCCAAATCTGGTCCTGGAGGTACCCCAGCCATTCAGGTTTTCAGGATATTTATTCAATTTTCTATACTGTTTCTCCAAGGGAGCTCAGAACAGTTTACATGAATTTATTCATCTACTCAAGCATTTTTTCCTGTCTGTCCCAGTGACCTCACAATCTATTTAATGTACTTGGGGCAGTGGAGGGATTAAGTGACTTGCACTGAATCACAAGGTACATTGTGGGTTTGAACCCATGACCTCAGGGTACTGAGGCTTTAGCTTTAACCACTGCGCTATGTGCATTCATAAAAGGTGCATGCAAATATCTCTCTTGAATATTCATTGCGGATATCCAGAATATTCATTGTGGGGTGCCTGCAGAACCAAGGTTGGGAACCACTGGATTAAAAATTGAATGCACAACCAAAAAATTCAGGATGAAGCGGGGACTTTTCAGTGTTATCCAAATTCAATTGTACAAGATTTAATAAATTGAAAAAGGTAATGTGTTTTTGCATCCCGCTACAACAGAATAAAAATATCAGGGGAGAAAATGAGCAGCTTTCTAACTATGATCTGTGTAACAGAGCTGCCAAATTACCTAATTCTAGAAGTGAGACTTTATGGCTGGACCTGGTTTTGAACCTATATCCTAAAAGCAGTGTGGTATTTGTACCCCCAAATTGCATCATGTGAAATCAAAACTGTATATCCCATAATGCATCAGCATAGGGATAATAGAAATCTGAAATTGGTACAAATCTCCCTTCTGAATCATGTTAACTTGGGAGCTCTGGTATAACTATGGAGCTTATTTTCAAAAAAAGAAAAACATTCAAAATGAGACCTAAAGGGGCAGATGGACGTTTTTCCCCCAAATCCTTTCAGTTCACTATTTTTGAAACCTATTTTCTAGATGGATTTCTATGGTGTGTCTAAATCTCAAGGGGGCATGTTAGAGGTGTTGTCTGGGCGGGACTAGGGCAGGCTTATGATTTGAACACTTATCTGCCATAATTGAACATTTAAGAATACATCCAGGGCACAATTTGGTCATCTGAGGCTAGACCTGTTTTGACAACAAATAAGTGCCAAAAGGTGCACAAAGTAACTAGATGACCACTGGAGGGATGAAGGCATGAACCCCACAACTCCCCCTAGTGGTAACTGACCTCCTCCTACCCTCAAAGATGTGAATGAAACAGCATATATCTGACTGTATGATAGCTTCAAATATTATGGCCAGTCCTAGTGAAGCAGGAAGCAGGTTTCTGGAGTTGCCTGGAGTTGGTAGGTGGTGTAGTGAACCATAGAGATGAGGACTGAGGCTCATACTCCTCTCTAATCACTACACTTACTGAGGAATTTATGAGCCTTCCAACCCCATGGCACTGTCACCTACAGGCATAAGGGCTATTAGTGTGGGTTACAGTGGGTTTTGGAGGGCTCACCATACAATTTAAGGAGGCTATGGTGAGATGTGTACATGGGACTTTTTATGTGAGGTTTCCTGCAGTGCCCCCTAGGTACTAAGAATGTTGGGCTCTTCTACATCCCAATGGCTTGTGCTATGTATTTTTGTTTTGGGCATTTTTTTTTTTTTTTGTTCTTTTTTTCAAAAGTGATTCAAAAAGATAGACATATATACATCTATTTTTTTTTCAACCAAGATAGCCTTTTTCCATTTTTGAAAATGGACATGTTTGGTACTGGATTTTTGTGCAAGTTCCACAAAACGTCTAAACTCAGATTTAGATGTCATATTGAAAATGCTCCCCTATAGAAAGTCATTTCTCTTGGTTGCCTTTCTGTAGCAAAAATAACAAATTCTTTGGTATGTGCATTCTTTATTTTTCTTCTTTTTCCTAAACATTAGTTCTGCCCAAGACAACTTGGAATTGTCTCCAAATTACATCTGAGCTGAGTTATAATTGAAATACTGATCTATTTGCCATCCTGGGCAACTACAGAGGATATACACTGAAGCAGAGCTCCATTCCTGGCATCTTCCAGGCTGCTGCTTAATTAGAGTTACAAATTAGTTTCATGCTCGAGAAGAAGATACTTTGACACAGACTTCAGTTTTACTCTGTGCAGACTATAGATTAAAAAATCAAATGAAAGTTCTTTGAGTATAGAGCACAGGGGAAACATCAGCAACTTAATTTAGGAATGCCAGACTCTAAGTCTAACAAGAGTACAACTTTGCAGATTTGTTATCAACATTTGCAGCAAGATAATAAAAATGGCAAAACCCTTGTTGCGGCTGAGGCCAGCAACCCAACAATCCTCCGGGCTTTGTCGTAAATTAAGGCTTATCTGGATCCAGATTCACAGGGCATGATTGATCCAGTCCTGGGTTTACCCCAGTGCACCCTGTGACCTTTAGTCTTGATTTTCTTAGGGACTGCAATGGGGAAATCAGAACTACAAGTCTTTGCATGTAACAGGATAAACCCAGGACTGAATCAACCCTGACCTGCAAATCTGGATCCAGTTTGCAGTTTTGTTTAAATTAAGCTGCTGTCACCCAGAGCGCCTGGACAAAGAATTTTTACACCCTAAGTAGGGTTACCATATGACTTCAGAAAAAGGAGGACAGATTGAGATATCTGGGTTTTACTTCCATTGAAAGCAATGGAAGTAAAACCCAAATGTCTCAATTTGTCTTCCTTTTTCTGGAGCCATATGATAACCCTACAGATGGTATAAGAAAAAGGTTAATCTGATTTTATGTAAATTTTCTATACTGTTCTCCCAGGGGCTTCATTGAATTTATTCAGGTATTCAAGCATTTTTCCCTGTCTGTCCTGGTGGGCTCACAATCTATATAATGTACCTGGGACAATGTGGGGATTAAGTGACTTGCCCAGGGTCACAAGAAGCAGCATGGGTTTGAACTCACAGCCTCAGGGGTGCTGAGGTTATAGCTTTAACCACTGTACAACACTCTCCACTGTACTGTGGTGGTCCCCAATCATTTTCAAGTAAAGGGCCACCTAAGATTCAGTTGGCCCATGTGCCTAAAGCCCCACCCATTGGATTAAGGTTAGTGGGCGGGAGGGCATGGTTGGGGTTTGGGGGCTCCAGGGAGGTTGTCAGTAGGAGGGCTTGGGCTCCCTCCTGCCGGTTCAGGGTTCGGGGGGTTCCAGGAAGGTTGTCGGCAGGAGGGCTTGGACTCCTGCCGGTTCAGAGTTTCCGAGGAGATTGTCGGCATGAGGGCTTGGACTCCCTCCTGCCAGTAAGCAGTTTGGGGGTTCAGGGGAGGTTTTCCGGCAGGAGGGCTTGAGTTCCCTTCTGCCAGTAAGTGGTTCGGGGGTTTGGGGGAGGTTTTCCGGCAAGAGGGCAGCCACGATTAGCTCAGTGGCCCCTATTTGGAACTTCTACCTGTTTTGTCTTGGTCTAAGTCAAAACGTATAAGTTCCATCTAGAAACCTCTCAAACCTTTGGTTATGGCTGCCAGACGACTAAGTCTAAGTCTAGGTCGCTCTATCTTCCGCCCACCTCCCGCCCTTTCCACTCCTCCAAAAACGCCCCTTTTCACTCTAGGCTTAATCTGGTTTAGATACGTTTAAAGGCTTAATCTGGTTTAGATACGTCTAAAACCAGCTTTGATTATCGGTACTTGGACAATCTGTTTTTTTGATCGTCCAAGTACCGACTTAGGCCACTTCCTGTATGGTTTATTATTATTATGAGCCCCATAGGGTGCAAGGAAATGGGGTACCAAAATTGCTTACCACTCATTATCTCCTCTTCTTGGCCATGGTGAAGTAGGTGAGGTGGGAGGTACCAGGGAGTTTGTCTGGGTATAATTTTTTACACACTATTAAAGTTTCTCGGGCCAAGTTTTTAAAGTGATCTAAGCCTGATGAATGGATATTCATTTATCATATTGAATTATTGAGCAGAGTGTTATATGTCCCATAAATCTTGTGGTTTTGCCTGCCTTATTTGCACTTAGGTGAACTGAGGAAGTATGTCAGAGATCATAAAAATGTCAGAATTAGTGTTCAGTAGCTGCTTAATAATAGGCACTCTTCCTGTTTCTGTTTACAATAAAACCACATTACTGTATATGGTGATAAGGTCACTCTGTAAAACTGTTACTGATTTCAGATGCCCCAGTAATGTAGTTTGCATAAGTGCTGGAGGCTAATGGTGTCGTTTGGCATTCATATGGATCAAGATTATACGGTATTTGCTACGCGTTTTGACCCAGGGATCAGGGGACAACATTTTTACCCATCAAACATAGCCAGCAGAAGTTCAAGATATTTTTGACTTCCTCTGGATTGTGACAATTGTAAATGCCTGAAAAAGATTGTCTCTGATGTATTATAGTAGATGATGGCAGATAACGACCCGAATGGTCCATCCAGTCTGCTCAACCTGATTCAATTTAATTTTTTTTTTCTTCTTATCTATTTCTGGGCAAGAATCCAAAGTTCTGACCTGGTACTGTGCTTGGGTTCCAACTACTGAAGTCTCTGTCAAAGCTCACGCCAGCCCATCTGTACCCTCCCAGCCATTGAAGCCCTCCCCAGCTCATCCTCAACCAAAAGGCCATATACAGACACAGACCGTGCAAGTCTGCCCAGTACTGGCCTTAGTTCTTCAATATTTACTATTATTTTCTGATTCTAGATCCTCTGTGTTCATCCCACGCTTTTTTGAACTCTGTCACCATTTTCCTCTCCACCACCTCTCTCGGGAGCGCATTCCAGGCATCCACCATCCTCTCCGTAAAGTAGAATTTCCTTACATTTCTCTTGAGTCTACCACCCCTCAACCTTAAATTATGTCCTCTGGTTTTTATCATTTTCCTTTCTCTGGAAAAGATTTTGTTCTACATTAATACCTTTCAAGTATTTAATCATCTGAATCATATCTCCCCTATCCCTCCTTTCCTCTAGGGCAGGGGTGTGCAACCTGCAGCCCCGTGAAGTATTTTGTGTGGCCCCAGTTGAGGGTGACACAGTGTTTTCCTCTGCTGCTCTCAGGTGTTTACCTTCTTGCCGGCTCCCTCCTCTGTCTTGCTGCAGCATTTGTGCAGCCCCAGAAACATTTTTTCGGCCAATGCGGCCCAAGGAAGCCAAAAGATTGGACACCCCTGCTCTAGAGTATACATATTCAGGGCTTCCAGTCTCCTCATACGTCTTATGGCACAAACCTCCTACCATTTTTGTCACCCTCCTCTGGACCGCTTCAAGTCTTCTTAAGTCCTTTGCCAGATACGGTCTCTAAAACTGAACACAATACTCCAAGTTATGGTCTTCCTTGATTATTTTGGAGTGTCTCCAAGATCCAGATAATGCTTTAGGAGATTGAATAAGAAGGAAGATGTGAGGTATATCACTCAGTCTCACCTTTTGTTATTTTAGGTGTTAGATGTGTTCTAATATTTTGGCCACAGGTGAATGAATAATGAATGCATTTTGATTGCAACCAGTGAATTAATTGCCTGAGGAAAAGCACTCAGTAGTCTGAAGGCGAGAAGCTCTTATCATCTGTTAGCCAAGAAACAGAGTATATGAGTATTGGCAGATATAAACTGGAAGGCCTGTCTAGTTTCCCTTCCTGTTAAAATGTTACAAAAAATGATTCCATCATTGGTCTTACAGCAGGGGTGTCCAACCTTTTGGCTTCCCTGGGCCACATTGGCCGGAAAAAATGTTTCTGGGGCTGCACAAACACGCAAATGCTGCAGCAACACAGAGGAGGGAGCCGACAAGAAGGTAAACACCCGGAGGCAGCAGAGGAAAAGACTGCATCGCCCTCGACCGGGGCCGCACAAAATACTTCACTGGGCCGCAGGTTGGACACCCCTGTCTTACAGGATTTTCTTCATAAATAAGTTTTATTTACATTTCTTTGGCCCCAGAGGGCTTATGATGACTTTGTGCATGAGACAGTGTTTCCAACTTTATTTAAAAGTTTACTATCCCTCCCATCAATGGATTTATCTAGGCAACTTACAATGTAAAATAAAGGGGGAGGAGGTGAGCTCCTTGAGTGGACATCTTGACAATGTAGGAATGAAGGGAGAATTACAATTCCTGCTAGGATAGCAGGAGTGGGGAGGGAGCAGTCTCACTACTGGCTCTTTGCGGATAAAGCGATCAAGAATATGCATCTAAAAATAGGAACGTTTTAGGTCTATTTTGAATTGATATAAGGAGGTTTGCAATTAGAGATGCTGGGGAAGTTTATTCCAAAGTTTGAGACCTTGAACTGAGAAAATTCTGCTTCTAGTACCATCTGTTGCAATCTTGTGAAGAGAGGGAGCAATAAGTGGATTTTGTTGAGAAGATCTAGGAGTTCTGGAGGGACAATGGGGGGGGGGGGTTAAATGTCAAGAGAGAGTGGTTCCCCTGTATTGCGGATCTTGAATGCTAGCAGTAGGATTTTGCAGATGATGCGGAGGAGTATGGTGTGGCTCCAAACAGATCGGAGAAGGTTATCATGCCACTGTACCAGGCCATGGTGCATCCTCACCTGGAGTACTGCGTCCAGCATTGGTTGCCGTACTTGAAGAAGGACACAGTACTATTCGAAAGGGTCCAGAGAAGAGCGACTAAATGGGTTAAGGGGCTGGAGGAGTTGCCGTACAGTGAGAGATTGGAGAAACTGGGCCTCTTCTCCCTTGAAAAGAGGAGACTGAGAGTGGACATGATCGAAACGTTCAAGATACTGAAGGGAATAGACTTAGTAGATAAAACCAGATTGTTCACCCTCTCCAAGATAGGAAGAACGAGAGGGCACTCTCTAAAGCTGAAAGGGGATAGATTCCGTACGAACGTAAGGAAGTTCTTTTTCACCCAGAAAGTGGTAGACACCTGGAACGCTCTTCAGGAGTCTGTTATAGGGGAAAACACCCTCCAGGGATTCAAGACAAAGTTGGACAAGTTCCTGCTAAACTGGAACATACACAGGTGAGGCTGGACTCATTTAAGAGCACTAGTCTTTGACCTGAGGGCCGCTGCCGTGAGTGGACTGCTGGGCAGGATGGACCACTGGTCTGACCCAGCAGTGGCAATTCTTATGTTCTTATGCTTGCCTTTGGCCATGAAGGGGGTAGAATTTGAGCCCTAGCTTCTCTGGGCCTCAGTCTACTGCTCTACTGTAGCGCCTACTGCAAGCTACAACCCCCTCCCCCTTCTTCAGATGCTATAATAATGTCACTCATTGTATAGTGAATGCTGGGTGTGATTTCTCCCATTTAGTCATGATGATTAAATAATTCAAGCATCACAGTAATTACGAATAATACACTGCTGAAAAGCTTTAAACATGCTGACAGTCTTCTATTACAAGATGTCCATTATATCCAATGCATTTTCAAACTGTCTAAAGCAGCATAGTTTTGCCAATGAACAAATGAAGGGAAAAAGCTAATGTATTTTCTTTGTGTAGAAGGGAACTGAGCCTTAATGACAGAACTTTGTTCAAAAGATTGATTTGCTATAAGAACTATGGCTAAGTTAATTTTACTAAGCACCACATTTTAGCTACTTTCCCAGAGTTTGGCTTCCATTATATTTCATTTGTAGATTAATTATCAAACAAATTGATTCTTCTTGACATAGATAACATTGGTTAGGTATTTTTTTTTTGTTTCAGATATGATGATTTCATACAGTGGTTCTCAACCTAATCCCTAGGGGGAAAACACATTCAGTATATCTGTAATGAAATAAGCATGCAAGACATTTGCATGCACTGCATCCAATGTATGTAGGTCTATCTCCTTCATATTCATTATGGGAATCCTGAAAACCCCCCACTGGCTGGGTGTGTCTAAAAGACTGGAATGAGAACTCCTGATTTAATAAAACAAAATTTTAAAATAAACATAATGGGGTGAATTCTATTGTGATGCAGCCCACCTATCCACTGGTTACTCTGGTCCACTCAGGTCTACTCTCAGGCTTACCGGAAGATAGGCCAAAGCCAACATTAGAGCTACAGCCTCAGCACCCTGAGGTTGTAGGTTCAAATGCTGCACTGTTCCTTGTGACCCTGGGCAAATCACCTAATCCTCCACTGCCCCAGGTTCAGATAGGGAAAATGCTTGAAGTACCTATATGTAAACCGCTTTGAGTGTGGTTGTAAAACTACAAAAAGATGATATACAAAATCCTTTCCCTGTATTGTAGTACAAAACCAAATTATTGACAAGGCCATCAGGGGTATAACTGTGACCATTAAAAAGGAACCAGTGGTGTAAATTCCACCCAAGCTGCCCCTACACTGTAGGGTGAGATGTTGATGGGGAGTGGTTGTCCAGAGATGGAGGGGACCTACTTATTCACTCCTGTATCTTTTGAGATGGATACCCTCCTGTTCCTTGGGCCCTTGCTGATATCTTTCTTGTGGGCCTTTAATTTGAACTTCTACCACTGGAGGGCGCTGTGTTAGGCCTGCCAGGGACAGATGGATTTATTTGGGCTGCAAAAGTACCCAGCCTGCATGGCTGATGCTAACACATCTGTTCCTAGAATCTCATAGCTGTCCTGGCAATGTGGCATACACTTCTGTTAAACTGGATCCACACGGGACTACCAGTACATCACTGTTTTATTGGGAGAAGCTACCTCAGACAAGAAGCCTGCCACCAGGGCTCCCATTCATGAGGGAATTCTACAAGCGTGTTTCTGAACATGCCACTGTTACTTCATAGAATGATGCCATGTTTGGATGACAAGGCTAATGCTGTGATTTAAAAAAAAAAAATCTATTATTTCTATTTACCAATTACAGATAGGCTCACATTTTATTAATATTGTTGAGAATCCAATTAAATCATTGAAGGAGGAGGGAAACTAAGCAGATCCTTTTAGTTTCTTGCTGTAGAATTCTCAGCTGCAGACCTCTGGGCCCACACCACAGATGGGCTTGGGTAGACGACGGCACAGGCCCTATGGCTATTGTCTATCATCATGCTGTTTTTCACAATGAATATTCATGAGATATATTTGCATGTAGCTTGTGCAATAGTCAGGCAAATCTGCCTATTCTGGTTGTTCTGAAAACCAGACCTGTATGTGAGCACGTTAGGAGTCACTCATACAGAGTAATACAGTGCCAAAGCGTCAGACAGATCTGTTTCTTATCTTTTTATGTCTCTGATATGACGTCTGCAGATGGAAAGTAAGACCCAAGGCAATCATTTGAGTCCTATTTTCTGCAGGGTGAGATTTCCTATGAGCAAAGGCTAAAAAATTAATTAAGTACATTGTTTTCATAGCCAGACAGCTCTGCTGACTGCAGTAAAACTCGGTCTCCATATGACCCTGAACAGAAGAAAGCCTTTGCACATTTCTGTATGGTGCTTCTTACAGAAGTAACATAGAGGAAAATCTGAATCTTTAATTAAAATCCAAGGGCTGGGTCTGAGCTGCCAGCTGAGACCAGTGAGAATCTATACAGCATGGGCTTGGTAACGCCCTGCCACAGCCTTTAACAGCTTGATCTAGACTGAACCTGCTGCCTCCGCCCCTCTGGACCCCACCCCTGACAGCTAGGGCCCGAGGTTGGCATGGAGGTCCATGCCATTTTGGGTCACCTGACCCTCAAGATACCGCTCAGTGAGCTTAAGACCCGATATCTCTCATCGCCCGATGAGCACATAACCTTGTAACTTGGGGATACTGCGAGCTGCGATATTTAACCCCCTCTGAACCCTTTTATTACTCCCTACGCATCAGCTAGGGAGCGGGTGACGATCTGCCTCCGATGAGAAGGGAAAAGACCTGTGCCCCAGGAGCTATTTTTTAAATACTCTCCCAGCCAGCCCACCTCCCTAAACTACCTTGCCCTGTTCTTGCTCCTCACCTTATCACTGGAGCTGCGCCCCTTCTTCTCCCTAGACTTCCTGTCTCCTCCTCGATGGCTGATCAAAGCACGGGCCATCCAGCCCAATGTTCAACTCGTCCATCAAGACTAGCTCTTGGGCTTCCCCTTCTGGACACAATGATGTAACAACCATGGATAAGGCAAGAGGACTGAATTTCCTAATAAAATAAAATGATGACCCTTCCTCTAGAAATCTGGTTATAGCTATCACCATGCATAGGTAATGGGGTATAGTGGGGGTAAGCAGCGTGGATCAGTGCTAAATGGTCAGATAGCACAGGTACCTTGGCTGGCAGCAGAATTCATTAATGCAGCTTTATTTTGCCAGCTCAGATGTGAAGCCGGCAGATTATTGGTTTGGCATACTGAAGCGACCTAACGCCAGTGTGAGAATCGTTTAGCACTGGACTAGTGCCAGTGTTAATCTGTGCAGACTGTTCAGAGGACTTTAGCGCAGGAAACAACATGCATACCAAAGGTGGCTGCAAATCGTATGTAAATGTCAACTGGAAGTTCATGAGGTTTCAAGTTTAAGTTTCAAGTTTATTAAATTTTTGATTAATCGCTTTGTCATATTTTCAAAGCGATGAACATAAATACAAAGTAATAGAAGTGAATACAAAATTACCTTATTAAAAAATAAAAAATAAAAATTAAATATAATCTAAAACATTAATTGTCCATAATCAGTAAACATATACTATATACATACTTGACAAGACATGAATAAAAGGGAAAAGGGATAAGAAATACAAAATTCAATAAAAAGAGAGGTAGGGGCAAAACATGAGGTTGGGAATTAAAATTAATGCATCATTGTGTTCCTGTTTATGAGTACTTAATCGAAAGCGTCTTTGTAAAGGAACGTTTTTAGGTTGATCTTAAATTTATCGATATCATGTTCTTTTCTTAAATAGATTGGCAGGGAATTCCATATTTGTGGCGCTGTAACCGAAAAGATAAATTGTCTTCTTGTATTTATAATTTTAAGAGAAGGAACTGTAAGTAAATGTTGTTCATTGGACCTCAATGGTCTATTAGTGGAATAGGGAATTAGAGTTTTATAGATAAAGGCCGGAGTTTTAAAAAGCATTGCTTTAAAAGTAAGCAGACATATTTTATATGTTATTCTGTGCGATACTGGAAGCCAGTGGGCATTTTTGAGAAGTGGCGTTACGTGATCAAATTTTTTTTTTTTTGTTATTAATTTAATGGCGGTGTTTTGAATTATTTGTAACCTTCTTATTTCTTTTTGTGTAATCCCTTGAAAGAGGGCGTTGCAATAATCAATTTTGGAAATTATTAGAGAGTGTACCAGGATATTTAATGATTTAGAAGAAAGATATTGCGAGAGAGAACTTGCCATTCCCTCCCAATGCTCAGAGAGTGCACAAACAAACCCTGCTTCGACTGCTGGAAACCTACCGCCAGCTCAGAGCTGGCATTTGGCGGGGTGGGGGGGAGGGGGAGGGAAGAGAGAATTTCTTATGATTTTCTGTTTTTAAAATCTACTGGTTTTGATTTGTTTTGGAAGAGGAAAGAAGCCCATCCGAGACTTTAAGCACCAGTCCTGAGACACAAAAGGTGCGTGAGTGCAAGCAAAGTCAAAAGCAAAAGCACATATAAGCGTCTCTCCCTTTTTTTTTTTTCTGTGCTTACGAACGAAGGAATTTTTTATTTTTTTTTTTTGGGGGGGGGGGGAAAAGTTTATATTTAAAAGGCACAGAAGAATGACATCGATGTGTGCTTGCCTTCTAGGTTTGCCAAAGCATGGGGCAGGAGTGATTTCAGAGAAAAGCCAGGCTGGCACAAACAGCAAGCCTAAGAAGTTGCTCGTGCTGGCGAAGATTTTAGGGCTCCTTTTACAAAGGTGTGCTAGTGATTTTAGTGAGCTAAGCAGGCGGTAGTTTTTCAGCTGGCGCATGCTAGAGCGCGCGCTAATCTGGTACGTGCACTAAAAACGCTAGCGCACCTTCGTAAAAGGCGTCCTTAAAGAGGTACGGGTTGGGGAGAAGGAAGGGTGCAAGTGTGGCTTGGGAAGATGGAGAGTTGCCAGCAGCCCCACCAAGACGGCACCTGGGCCCCCCCCCCCCTTTACTACGGCACTGCCTCCAGCGGGCATCTGATCAGTTTGGGTACCTTTTTGTCCCAAAATGTTCAAATTGTGCTCTGGATATTTTGTAAAATATTTATCACTGTAAAACATCCAAGTGCTAAGCCTGCCCTAATCCCAGTCCAAGAATTCCCAGTCTAACATTCAAGTATCAAATCATTTGATTTAGCTCAATGCTTATTATTTTAGTGTATAAAATTATGTAACTATATAAATATATATTCTGTAAGAAAAAAGGCCTCAAACACTTCCTCCGCCCTTGATAATGAATTTGTATCTGACTGGAATTGCAGTGTAATATATTCCTCGCTGGCCTTAATTCATCTCTACTTAATTCATCTCTACGGGGACAGGACAGGAAAAGGAGTTCCCGCGGGGATGGGGAAAAATCTGTCCCCGTGTCATTCTCTAGTGGGAGTGTGCTGCTGAGAATGGGCAGGGCAGGGGCAAAAGGGAAAGAGGGCTGAATTAGAGGGTGGTGACTATCTCTGCTCTGCTCCAGGTTTACCTCCTCCCCTCCTCTTCCTTGCAGGTTTCTAGATGGGAGCATCTGGGGAAGAACATCCCTATTGTTCTACCTCTACTGATCATTCTCCTTATGTATCTCCCTTATATGTCTCTTTAACTTTCAAATAATTTATAGTTCTTATCCCTCTCTTCCCTTATGTCCTTAGTTTTGTTAAGTTTGTCAATAGTCTTGTTAGACCTGGTTTTTGTTTTTTTTTATTACTCATTGTATTGTTCCCCATATTTTGTAATTTTATTATTATTATTATTATTATGTACATCGCTTAGAATTATGATTAAGCGATTAATCAAATCTCTATTAAACTTGAAACTTGAAATTAATCTCTGGTTTAAGGTACCTAGAGCAAGGAGTAGCCTAATGGTTAGAGTAGCAGGCTGGGAATTGGCAAGTCCAGATTCAAACCCCACAGTAATTCCTTAACCCGTTATGCCTTGGGAGAAAGCAATGGCAAACCCATTCCTGTAACATGCCAAGAGAATCACTGAGGGGTGGGGGAGGTCCCACGCTGTGTCAGGGACCATTTTATTAAACTGCAGTACACACCAATGCTTTCTTACCGCAGGTTAAAAAGGCACTACTGTGGGATCCACACAGGTGTCATGTGGTTGTTCCGGGATTGGCATACACCACTCATATGCTGAAAAAATAAAATCTGTTTTTTCAGCATGTGGGTAATCTGCGTTTTCCATTTCCTGGCTGAAGCAAAAAAGACTTGAGTGCTACACCGCTTAGGTCACGCTTCATCTTTTATCTTCCACCCCTTAGGTCAAGCTTTCAGATAGAATCAGGAAGGAAGAGTGGCAGGGGAGGGAGATCCTTATAGTAAATCAGGTCCCAGATTTAAGCAGTGCTTCTGATTTAGTCTAATTTCCTTTTATGACGGCCAGTGACAATCTTCATAAATACTGGAGACATGCTTTCTTCCTACCTCTGTGCTTCCGTTTGATGTTGGAAATTAGACAATAAAGAATGCAGTAAATATAATTTGTAATCTATTAGAGTCATTCTTCACTTTTGTTTTTATAACATTTGAAACCATGCTAAGCAACACAATCAAGAATAAATGATGACCTAGGCAGAGCACTCCAAGTTTCAGTTCTGAGATGCCTAGGTTGAGTTCCTATGAGCATCAGGAGCAGCGTGGGCCATTCAGCGCGGCTCTCTGCACTAAAAACCGCTAGCACAGTTTTGTAGAAGAGGGGGTATGTGTGTTTACTGCCACTTAAAAAAAGCACACTGTGGGCTCAGTGCGCGCCATCCATGTGCTAAAAAATACATTTTATTTTTTGCATGGGGGGAGGGGGCTTGTTTAGCTATTAATAGGAAAAGCCAAATTGCATCCATTTTAATGACCTTAGTGCATGGGCAACCCATGTGCTAAAATTAGCGCAATCCACTTTTTCACGCAGCTTAGTAAAAGGGCCCCTAAAATAATAAAGGCAAAATACTTGAAGTATGACTCCTATTCTGCAAAAAATCAAGAAACTGGAAAGAGCAAAATATTCTCCTTGTTCAAGAAATAAACCCACATTAACCCCCTTTTACAAAACCGTAGTGCGGTTTTCAGTGCTGGCTGTGGTGGTAACAGTTCTGATGCTCATAGAATTCTTATGAGCATCAGAGCTGTTACCGCCATGGCCGGCACTAAATACCGCGCTATGGTTTTATAAAAGGGGTGGGGGTTAATTAGGCTGAACTTCCAATTAATTATGAAAAATAATTTGGGTGCTCATAAACCTGAGACGAAAACAGCACCAGAGGTATTAAACATCACATTTCATTAATTTTTAATCATCAGACAAATCTATTTTTGAGAATGTCCAATGTGAAAATTGCTAAACTACGTATACCAACTATTTGGCAAAAACAATCACAGAATTATCTTTCAAAACTACATAATCCAAACAGGGATATATACTGTACATGTCTATGTTTATCTTGGTATTTAATACAGAGGAGCGTGTAATAAAATAATTTATCTACCTTAGTAGGAAAGAAAAGAATCTCTTCACCTACATAAGATTTCTTTTTCCTTTTTTTGTAAATCTTTATTAAATTTCCAAACTACCATAATGCAAACAAACAATTTCAATATACATAAGTTTACACAAAATGCACACCAAACTTATAGACATTAATGTACAACTATTGATCACTCTCTCCTCAAAAATGGATTTCCTGTCCTATTAACCCTCTTTCTTCCTCCCTTCTTAAAGTCAATCAATTTGTACCTTTGCTTAATCTTTGTAAACCGCATAGAACTTCATGGAATTGCGGTATATAAGCTGCTATTATTATTATTCCTACCCCCCCCCCCCCAAATAACCAGAAAAAATACATACCTATAGGAAACGCTCCATATATTCCCCAAATGAAATTCCAATGCAAAACCCTCTCCCCTCCCACCCGCTCTGGATGTGTATGCTTAAGGGTCGATAGAATAAAATCAGTTATTATTCCTTACAGAACTTAGGGCTCCTTTTACGAAGCCACGGTAGCGGTTTAACGCACGCTAAACCGCCGTCCATGCTAGCCGCTACCTCCTCCTCTTGAGCAGGCGGTAGTTTTTTGGCTAGCGCGGGGGTTAGCGCATGATGAAAAGTCACGCGCGCTGAAGCCGCGGCTTCGTAAAAGGAGCCCTTAGTCAATGGTTCCCAAACATCCATAAATTTCTTATACCGTCCCTGTTCTACGGCCATCGAACGTTCCATTTTAAAAGTATAACAGAGAGATTCCCAACAGAAAGTACAACTTATTTTGAGGAATTGGAAGAACTGTGATAGATTATATCACAGTTCTTCCAATTCCTCAAAATAAGTTGTATGGCAACTCCTGTCATTATAAAGAGTTTATTATTTCGAGCAGATATTTGGCTTTTAGCCAAATAGGATGGTAAGAAATAGAAAGGGAGAGTGCTTTACTTGCAGAAATACGGTAGATGTGTGAAGCCTAGAGAACTCAGGATTTAGGATTTTCTTTTTTAAAGGATGTGCCCTAACAAATGTTCTTGCTCAGAGGCCAAGGTTAGAAACAGACTAGAAAGCAATGGCCCTAGAGTTATTTTTATCCCGGAAAAAGCGCACCCATATATAACCTCTTACTTCTTTGAGATCAGAGCCATATCACAGGTCCTTTCCCTTATACCCTTAGGGGCACTAATCATACAAAATCAGGAGCCAGTTTTTCAAAACGATCGAGGGTGATAATTTTGGAGTCGGCACAGTATTGGAAGGGCTCAGCACCCACACCTCCAAAAGGGCTAACACCTAAATAATAATAATAACTTTATTTTTATATACCGCCATACCATAAACAGTTGTAAGCGGTTTACAAGGGAAGAGACTGTATACAGACAGCGACATTACAGCGAACTTTCAAATTTACATTGGCATGTTAAGTTTAGTCAGGTTTATCTGGAAGTGTATTGAAAGTACATCAGGTCAAGATCATCACATAACATAAAAACTCAAGTGCAAGAGTATGCGGAATTGGGTGCTAACCTTTCTGATAAATCACTTTTCTTCTCTCAAAAGGCCGGAAACGGGTGAAAAGGGATGCTTTGGCTTCAGGATCTCACTTTGCAGATGACAAGGAGGCATGCCTCATGCATAGAGGTCACGGAAATGAAATCTCCTTTCAGGACAAGCTATAATGTTGTTGGAGCTCATTTTGGAAAGAAAAAAAAAAAGAGAGAGAGAGAGAAGCAATGTTAGTGATCATCCCTGCATTTCAGTTCGGGCGGGAGAAGGGGGTTTAGGGGGCTGAGCACGGTGTAGAAAGCCCTTGGGGCGGGGCAGAGGCGTGCGGGCGCCGGGAGCGCGCGCACGTGCCTCATCCTCCACATCCACCTCCACCTTAGCGACGCTCTCCCCTCTGTCTCTCTCTTTCTTCCGCAGGCTCTCCCCGGACGCGGGCGCCAGGAGCGGGATCATCCTGGATATCTCCTCCCTGAAGATGGCCGAGTTGGATACGGAGGTGCCGCCGCTGCCTCCCCGCTACCGATTTCGGGATCTGCTGCTGGGGGACCAGCCTCTGCCCAACGACGACAGGTGAGCGGGGAGCGCTAGCCAGGGTGCTGAAAACCAGGGTGCGCTGCGAAGCGTGCGCAAACGGCTCCTGGCTGACGCTGCCCCCCTTTCTTTTCGACTGTACGTTTTAAGATGTCATGCTTATATTTTTTGGGGGGGTTGCTACTCCATTTATTGGAGCTGGCAGAGAGAGGACTAGGGGGGTGACACGGTTCCTTCCTTTTCTTTCGGCTGTACATAGGGGTTTAATTTAGAGCTGGTTTCTTGGTACTGGAAGTTATTGGGAGAAATATGCCTAGCGTCCCGTTGATTTTTTTCAGACTGCTGGGACTGACATCTTGCAAGGATCTCATACATTCCGAAATGAGCTAATGTGTAGAATGGACCAGCCGTGTCTTTCAAGCAGTGTTTGGTTCTCTGCAAAAGTTCTTCAAAATACAGAACATAGCTTCTTTGCAAGTGTATTTTCAAAGGCCGCGCTGGTAAAAAGTTCTGTTATGGAACTGTATTTTCTTGTAAAACAGTAAACTTTTTGTGGGGCATAATTTATATTCTGTACTAAATTTTGAAACCCGTAATAGATTGACAAATGTATGCGATTTTTGCCTATCAAATGCTCTGTGCACTCTATTGCATGGTAAGAAATGATGTAACGATGAATTTTTCTTTGGAGTACAAAAAAACAAACAAACCCTTGGATAAGAAAATATAGTAGTTAAGTTCTTTTACTGTTCATCAATGGTGTTTGTTAATTGAATTTTTGTAATAGGGGTAATAGGGGTGTAATAGGGGTGCTTTGCGGGCCCTTAACTTAAGAAGAGAGGTCTGCATGGGAACGGGGATCGCGGGAATCCCGCGGGTCCCACAGGGTCCCACGGGAATCCCCCCTAACCCACGGGACTCCCACGGGGACCCGCCCTCTAGCCCACCGGACTTCCACGGGGATGGAAGGCTTTGGAAGCAGGGTTCGTCCATATAATATAATGGACACGTCAGCCTTACCAAAAGAGGGGGTTTATAAGTTAATTACCTGAACAGAAAACAAAAAAAGGGTTCCATCAAAGAGATTCCACAAGGAAAACAGCAGCACAAAAGAAACTGTGGAATTGATGATCCTGTCAGAAGTAATTGCTGCTTTTTATGGGAATGGGTAGGGGATGGAGGTAATTCCTTGCGGGGACGGGTGGGGATGGAGAGGATCCTGGCGGGGACGGGCGGGGATGGGTGGGATTTCTGTCCCCAAGCAACTCTCTACTTAAGAAGCAGTTAACACTTATGAAGTCTAAATTAAGTCTGTTCACTTATGACTATAAGTATTGCCGAATTTATCACAACATGCCAAAACATTACTGCATAGTTGGGTCCTTTTACTAAGGCACACTAGCCATATTATTGCGCACTAAATATTTGCGCGCTAAATGCTAACGTGTCCATAGAATGTAATGAACATGTTAACATTTAGGGCTCCTTTTACAAAGCTGCGCTAGGGCCTTAACGCGTGGAATAGCACACGTTAAATTGCTGCACGTGCTAGCCGCTACCGCTTCCTTTTGAGCAGGTGGTAGATTTCCGGCTGGCACGTGCTAATCCGGTGCGTGCGATAAAACCACTAGCGCGGCTTTGTAAAAGGAGCCCTTAGTGCGTGCTAATATTTAGCATATGCTAAAAAGATTAGTTCGCCTTAGTAAGAGGTCACCAGTGTTTTGTAAGTTTGCATGTATTGCATATTGGTATAGCCCAGGAGTAGGCAATTACGGTCCTCGAGAGTCGGAGCAAGGTCAGGTTTTCAGGATATCCACAATGAATATGTATGAGATGGATTTGCATGCACTGCCTCCTTGAGATGCAAATCTATCTCATGCATATTTATTGTGGATATCCTGAAAACCTGACCTGGCTCCGGCTCTCAAGGACCGGAATTGCCTCCCCCTGGTATAGCCCTTTGAAATCACTGCTGTTAGGATGGTAGTACATGCATTCTACTTCTGAAGTGAAGAGAAGAGTGCCCAAGGCTATTCAGAAACATCACGTTACCATGTTTAGAAAATGACATCATTTTTGTTCTGATTTTCTGCTCCTTTTCTACTCCTTTCTACTTACTGCTCCTTGTGACCCTGGGCAAGTCACGTAGGGCTCCTTTTACTAAGCTGCGATAGCGTTTTTAGCGCACGCAGGATTTTAGTGTGCGCCAAACCTGCGCTACGCGGCTAGAACTAACGCCAGCTCAATGCTGGCGTTAAGGTCTAGCACGCACGGCAATTCAACGCGTGCTAAAACTGCTATCACAGCTTAGTAAAAGGAGCCCTTAATCCCCCTAATTACCCCAGGCACACTAGATAGAGTTTGAGCCCACCGGGGACAGATAAAGGAAATATGATAAAGTAGCTAACTGTAAACCATTTAGGATATAAGTGGTATATAAATAATAAAAGTAATAAATAAAGGTAATAAAAGTCATTTTTTTAAAGTACCAGATCACCTCAGTGCTAGGTTTCCCTTCCACTCCAGTTGCAATGGAAAATAAGAGGCTGATTCAAAAAGGTTGCAGGTTGGTGACCTGGCCTCCCCAAAAAACCCACATCACCACTGGGTTTGATTAGGAGAATGAGATTTGAAGCTGAGACACTCCCCCCCCCCCCCATACACACATACTATAGATATAGCCATTTTATAAGATTGTCTAAATAATACCAATAAGCATGTTTCTTGGAGCAGTAGTTGGACAATTGTGACATCCATGAGTAATAATATTTTGCCCTTTGGGTATGGCCAGGCAGATGGACAGCTTCCACATTAAAATGAGCTGTTCCTTTTGACTCTGCAACAGTATAAGCATACTAGGTGAGCGGTGGTGGGGATATCTTCCAAAGTTGGTCATTCCTGCTTTTTATAGGCCAAGACTGTTAATGAACTTATTCAGAAAGCCCTCACCTCAAGCCCCAGCAAGGAAACTAGACAGTGGAAAAATGGCTAGGGATCTACATCAAAATTAATAGCTCTCTTTCCATTTAGAAACATGATTTTTTAAAAGGGATTCTCATGTCTCAGTGATGGTGCATGCTTTGACCTGATCAGTGTTTAAGTATTAAAGAACTGAAAATTAATTTCTGCATAGTGTACTTAATGGATATAATGAAATAATATAATGAATAGCCTTTAAAAAGAGAACCTGCAAACCATTTAAAAGCATTAATCATATTTATTTTAGAGTCGGCCAAGGAACTTGAATTCTGAAATAATGCAATGGGATTCATTTCAATTTTCTTTGGAGTCAGTATGGCATGGAGGTATTTGGCCCCTGGAGAAAAGTCCAGTAACTTTGGGGTGAAATACTATTTTTGCTCTTGTTTTGTGTAGGATTGATATAGCACTGTAACATAATTTATTTGTTTGGAGGCAACGAATGTAAAATTTGACTTGGTGACATTCAGCCTATGGCATGCAGTGAGTCACTTCAGCAACAAGACATGCCTGAACAGCAACATCTTGATGGCTTCATCTTGAAATGCTAAATTCTATAGTCTAGATTTATTTGCTACTCTGTTTTTAAAAATGCTTTGTGCTCGGAACAAGTCAGAGCAAGGGCAGTGAAGATACAGTATATGTACAGTTCTTGAGCCTGAGGTTACTCTTCCATTCATGACTTTGGTGTATATAATTTTACTGCCTAATTACGGTCTGCTTCAAATATTAATTTAATCTTAATAGAGTACATTTAGTGAATATTAAATGGTTCTCAAACAGTTATGCATTTGGCTCACTGTCCTTCACCATGGATATAGCTTGTACTTTTGCTATTATCTGTTCCTTGGGAATTCTAGCAATTTTAGGCTTGCAAATTCCTATTGTATTTCTTTCACATTATAGACTGCTATATAGAGAGTGAATTCTTAGGCTCCTATTCATGTAATACCAGAATAGGTATGTGGGCCCAAAGGGGCATGGTTTTCTCTTAGAAGCTCAAAGGGTTGAAATCGCTCATATACTGAACCCCCTTTCTCTATAAAATAACTCTATAGCAAATTTTACTTATACTGGAGGCATAAATTCAATTCATTGTAACATTATCTGTAGGATTTGTCTTGGTTCTCAAATTTATCTCTGGTAATCACTCTTTGGGGTCCTTTTACTAAAGCATGGTAAAAATTTTCAGCTACCACTTTAGTTGCAAAAATGAATGCATAATAACTTCAAAGCGTCTGTCAGGAGCCTGTGTCGCATCTTTCCATGCGTTTAAGGCAAAGAAAAAAAATATATTTATCAGGCATTATTAAGGTGGTAATTTTTTTTTAATGCCCTTTTTGTATATATGCTTAAATGGCCTCTTGTAAAATACTGAGTGACATAACAGAATGCGTTCACATAATGGTACTTATTATTATAAGATACACCATTCATATTCAATCTTTTCAAGAACCCAGACCTTCAGCACAGAATAGACAATGGAGAAAGCCTCAGCTATAAGGAGCCTCACCCTGTTGAATCCCTGTTGAAAACAGGTAGGCTCACCTTCAGTCATCGGCTAAAAAACCTCCACTTTCATGTATTACCCAATGTATAAGCATTCCACATTACATTTATACAGTTCTAATTCATATCATTATCGCTCACCAATTCCTAATATCAACATTTGCTAGTTATTTCATATGTATATACTCTGAAATGAACTGACGCAGGTTCTGTACAAACAGGAATGTTTCTGTTCAAGCCCTAGTTCAAATGAATGCCACCGGAGATATGAAATCCAGTCAAGCAGAAACAGTACTTATCCACACATGTTTTCACGCTCTCCACAGGTGGCACAGCACAATCAATTCCTGACGGGTCTCCCGTTTCGCGATCTCTACCACTGCGTCTGGGGAAAAAAAATACAAACATTGCTTCTCACTTCACTGGCTGCTAACATTCCTGTTTGTGAAGAACCTGCATCAGTTCATCTCAGGTATACATATGAAATACTCAGCAAATATTGATATTAGGAATTAGTGAGTGATAATGATATGTATTAGAATTGTATAAATCGTGACCTTAGAATTACAGGGTTCTAAGTGACAATTTTCAGTATTTTTAACTCTGATGACTTCCGGGATCTATCTAACATGTAGATGTTACAACACTCATGAGGATTTATTGCTACATAACTGTTCCTTCATTTCATAGGAAATTACAAGGTTTTATGTACAGAAATTAGTCTATGCATGGGATTACAAGGTTCTAACTGTGAGCCAACAGCATTGCGATGTTTTGTATAGTTAGAACCATGGACTGTAATTCTAAGGTCACAAAATGTAAGGTGGAATGCTTATACTTTGGGTAATGCTTCATGGAGTTTTTTCAGCCAATGGCAGACGGTGAGCTACCTGTTTTACGTTCCCCGGAGGGGGTTCAACAGGGTGAGGCTCCTTATAGCTGAGGCTTTCTCTGTAGTTTCATAGTTTATTTAAATTTTGATTAAACGCTTATCCAAAGGTACAAAGCGTTGGACATAGTAATTTAAAATAGCTGGGAGACGAACATTTTTAAATTATTAAACATACACCAACTAAACAAACATGCTTATGACCTGAAAACACTGGGGGGAAAAAAGGGAAGAACTGCAATTTCTTAGAAAGAATACAAAAAGGAAAATATAATAGGAGAGTGTTGAATGAACGGGTTCTTGAAAAGACTGACTATGAATGGTGTATTTTGAGTATAATTCAATCATCTCAGTGTACAGATTATAAAATATGTTAATTTCCATGCATGCTTCAAAATTAAAGGTATGGACATCTGTACATGCTCAAGGACACCTCCAGGGCCCACAACTTCCACTTGTGCTAGCTATAACAGCGGAATCTGGATAGGCCCGCTACCTATATATATTTCAAACCCTTACCCCTCCCCTACATTATACCACAAAAAACTCAACACTAATTATGGTGAAAATTAGCCGCAGCCCTGTTTATTGTTCATAACAGGTTATTAAATAACATAACAATGTATAAAACAGTATAAACATTATAACACAAATTATTTCGAGCTACTGTAAAAACAAGTTATGCCCCCGACCCCGCCATGAAGCAAGAATCTGGGAGGTGGCATGTCCCCCACATGCCCCACTAACCCGGGTCACCTGACCCACCAGGCACGGCTCCCAGCCGGCCCACCGCTCATCCCCTGATGAGCCCAGCCAGTAGCTCGAGATACCGCCATAGGGCCTGTAAACCCTTACAGGCCCCCCCCCAATGAACAGAGCTGCGACTAAGATAGCGCCCAACGCTCACAACCCGACGAGAAATCATCCAACAGCAAATCCCAGCCCACGTCCGACAAATGTACCCGATCCCTCGCAAACAAACCTAAACATGACACATCCACCCAGTCGTGTCGTAGTTGCACCCCCCCCCCAGACTCCACCCATCGCCCTACCTGACGGTTAACCTTGCACAGACCCCTGGTCCATCTCCGGGACTCCAGCCTGCGTGGTCGAGGAATAATGTCCGACCACAGCAGCGTCATGCCAGGGAACCACTCCAATACCATTCTGAGATCACCTAGAATAGTGTCAATCAGGTGCTTCCCCGTCTGGGAATCCACGTCGTTACCACCCAAATGCAGCAGCAGGGCATCCGGACGACGAGGGTGACGACGGAAGTCAGCCAGCAACGGTAACAGCTGATGCCACCTCATGCCCCGCTGACCCCACCAGGACACGCGAATGCCCAAGTGCTGCAGACCCAGGTGCTGACCCCCAGGCCGGATCGCGCACGCTCTCCCGCCCAGTGGACGAAGGAGTGCCCGACAATCCACACCGTACGCTGTCGCCGTACCGCATCTGCAAGGCAAACCCAACAATCAAATCCAGCCCTAAATCAACACAAAACTCTGGTTAGTAAAGTGACAGTCCTGAGCATGCACCAACCAGCTATAGTCACCCACTACCCCGAGACCAAGGCACCCATCAGTGGAAACATTAACTGAGCAGCCCAACCTAGGTCCCTCCCTGATCTAAACCTCGTGCCACCCCTTGAGGCCTAATGTAACTCCTGTAACAGTCCGAGGACCAACATCCCAACTGTTGAATCCCTTCACCTGGCACCCCTGCCAGGAAGGCGCAAGTGGCAGCCCCAATACGAAATTAATGAGTACCAAAGCATGCCGGGTCCTCACCACATCGGCGCAAAACTAGACGCAGCACGGCTAAGAACTGATAACGAGTAAGGGGCCCGCCGTCTTCATGCAACAACAAAGCCAACCCCAAAGGAGGAAGAACCGCCATATAGGCATACAGAGCCGTAACCGGGCAAGTAACACCCACTATTTTATGCAACACCACCGTACGGCCCCTGCCCAGCTGGCCCGTCTTGGATCTGGCAAGATATAAACTAACAGTACTGTCACCGCACTGTACATGCCGCAATAAAAGGCCACGCGCACCCGCCGAATCAGTAGGGTGCACAAGTAGCTCCCCGACGCGGAAGGCTCCGAAAAAAGCTAGCGAAAACGCAGCCGTGAACAGTAGCACCTCGTATCGGGACCGAGCCACCGCCGGCAACTCCACGATCAACCTCCTCAACAAGTCATGAGAAATCGGCCGCCATGCATCGGGTTGCTGTGGCGCAATCCTAGCCATAGCCGTCAGAAGTCTACGCACAAGGAAACCCGAGGACGGGCAACGCCACCCCAAGGCCCTGGAGAAGAATGTAAACCCAGCTAAGTAGCCAGCCACAACTCCCCTCGACAAACCCCCACGATGCGAGTCCTGCACAAATTCCGCTAGCAGGGTCTCGGACACTGGTCCCGGGGAGCAACCCCGGGAAGACAGGAAGGCGAACAATCGACGAAATCCAGCATTGTAGCGAGTCCAGGTGGTAGGAGCCACCGACTGTCTCAGCAAGTCCCAGAGCCCTTCCCGACCAGGCTCCATAAATGATCTGGCATCTGCAACCCATGGAGCTGCGCGTCTGGAGCCAGCTGACGAAACTGCGAAAAGTTAAAGCGAGAAAGAGCATCAGCAATACAGTTGCGACTCCCTGGCACATGCCTAGCCCTAATGTACAAATTGAGCCGCAAACAACGCAGAACGATCTCACGCATCAACTGATTAACCTGCAAACATTTTGCGGCATGCCGATTGACGACCTCCACAACCCCCATATTATCGCACGCGCTTATTACACAGCCGAGCAGGCCAAAGTTCGCAGGTGACCAGCAGCGGAAAAAGCTCCAAGAGAGTCACATTACGCGTAACACCACTCCGTTGCCAGGCTACAGGCCACGGCGCTGCACACCAGTCCCCCCTGGCAGTAAAGGCCGAAACCGCGGCCACCGGCCGCATCAGAGTAGAGTTCCAAATCCAGGTTAGACAACTCCGGCTGTTGAATAGGAAGTGTGCCATTAAACCGCGTAAGGAACACGACCCACATCCTGAGATCCGCCCGAATACCAGCCGATATACGCACGAAGTGGCGACGATCACGAACACCAGAGGTGGCCGCAGCTAGTCGTCGAGCAAAAGCCCACCCCATAGGCAGTACCCGACACGCGAAGTTAAGAGACCCCAGCAGAGATTGAACGTCTCTGAGGGTAGCCTTGCGGGACTCAACCATCCGAGAAATCTGCAACAACAGGAGTTTCACCTTGTCCAATGGCAACCTGGTAACCATTGCCACGGTATCAATCTCAATACCCAGAAAAGTAAGCACCGTAGTTGGACCCTCCGATTTATCTGCCGCCAAAGGAATACCGAAAGCAGCCGCCACGTGTTCGAATGATGCTTTCAAGCGGGAACACACCGCAGACCCCGCCGCTCCCACAAAGAGAAAGTCGTCCAGATAGTGCACAACCGAATCCGCCCGCGCTACGCGGATCGTAACCCAGTGCAAGAACGTACTAAACATCTCGAAGTAAGCGCATGAAATGGAGAAGCCCATCGGTAAACAACGATCGTAATAAAACTCACCCTCGAATCGAAAACCCAGCAGCGGATAAGAGGAGGGATGGACAGGCAAAAGCCGGAAGGCAGACTCTATGTCCACCTTTGCCAGGAGAGCACCACACCCAGCCTGCACAACAAGACGCTGCGCACAATCAAAAGACGAATAGCGAACTATACACAGGTCACGAGGGATGCCGTCGTTGACAGAGCGGCCCGAAGGCCGGGACAGATTGTGAATCAAACGGAACTTACCAGGGTCTTTCTTGGGAATAATAGCCAACGGGGAGACCATCATAACCAAGAAAGGCTGCTCACGAAAAGGCCCGGCAATGCGCTCCAGTCCGATCTCCTCCTGCAATTTAGACCGAACCACCTCCCATAGGCTATTCACTGAGGAAGCATTGGGAACCCGCACCGGAGCCACCGGCTTCTCATATGGTATGACAAAACCCTCATCAAAACCCTTCTCCAACATCACTGCAGCCCTCCGATCACTATAACAGCTCAACCACGGCCGGAGGGCCCCCACCTTAATCGGGGTGGGCACCGCAGAGGAATCCACCTCATTTTGCTGGCCCTGAGGACAAGGCCACTCCTTTTTTAGGGCATTTAAGCGCTGAGTGACCCTGCCCGCACAGCGAACAGGCGTGCCAGAAACTATAATCCGGAAATGGGCACGTCGCTTTGTTGAACTTCCAGCAGAGGTCATTCCCTCCCCCAGAACCCTGACCCGGTTGCCCAGCGCCGGCTCAAAAGGAACGATTCGCACCTGGCGATCCCTGTTGCATCGATCGTACCACAACGCCCGCCGCAGCGCCCCCAGGCCTAGCCATATGCGTTAACCACAAATTGATATCCTGTGTACCCCAAGACATGTGCCTGTTTTCTTCCATCTTATCTCGGAAAGCCTCGTCATAGTTGAGCCAGGCCCAACCACTGAAGCGCTGATAAGCGTTGAGCACAGAATCCATGTACGCCAAGAGCAGGCCATAATCCTGAGGATGAGCCTGACCCCATACGCTGGCTAGTCGAAGAAACGCCCGCGTCCAGTTGACCATATTACGGGAGACCTGACCCGATTTCACCTTGCCCTCTTCCTTCTTACCCTTCTTTTTACTCCTACGCGTCCTGCCCTCTAAGAGCCGAAACACGTCGATGCACACTCGCTTTCTAATGTTCCGACGCAACCCTCTAGGTACCTTCTCCCAAAGCTCGGTGAGCGCCACCAATGCCGGAGCACCCCTATCCTGACTCTCCTGCCCCGCCTGCTCACCCAACGCCCTTGACCGAGATCGGGAGGAAGACGAAGAAGAAGTGGAGGTTAAAGAAGAAGAAGACGATGAAGATGAGGAAGCCCTAGCCCTTCGCTTGCGCTTGCGCTTACTCTTCCCCTTCCCCCTACCCCGTTCCCCACACTCAGCAGCCTCTAAGGCCATGTTACCCATGTCCTGTGCTCCTCCAGCGATGATCGGTCCGCTCGACTCTCCAGCAGCGCCATCCGCAGCAGCTACCATGTGTGGACCCCGCTGTCTGGACAACGCCGAGGTTCCTCCGCCCGTAGCGCCATCCGCAGCAACCACACGACCAAGTCCACTCCGCCCGGGCTCCGCCGTCCGAACTCCTCCGGAACTCTGCACTTGCTCCTGGGAAAAGGTGGCCACCGCCTCACGTCCCACCGAAGAACCAGCGAAAACCTGTGAAGAAAAATCCAAACAAGGACCAGACAACTGCACAGCACCAGCAGGATGAACCCCATAGGGAGCCCCAGAACCCCCCGTTCCCCCGAGGGCCCACCAATCCGCAGGCCCACCGCCACGACCGACCCCACGGCCCCACGCAGATGCAGGATCAGACATGCCAGCACCCCCCAGCGGCCAAGGCACAGGACTCCAACCCGCACCCCAAGACCCTGAAGCCCAGGGAGGCCAGAAGGGAGAATGAATAGGAGGCAGGAAGATGCTCTGCGTTGGAGCAGTGACACCCACACCCAAACCACCAACAGGAGCACCCAAGCCACCAACCTCGACCGCCCCCGACATCGCCGGTACCCTAAACTGGACCACTCTCTCCGCCGATCCAGCAACCGCACCCCTACCCAAGAAATGGTCACCAGTCTGTGTACTCGAACAGTCAGGTACCACTGGTGCTGTATGCAGCACATCCGGCTGAGTCAGCACATCAGCACGTGGCTCAGGCCCAGCCATACCCGACACCTCCCCCGCGGTCGGCAATGTACTCCCCGACGCTACCACAGCCCTACCCCCAATAGAACTACCGGACCTAGCCCCCTTCCGGGCCCTCCCTCCGGACCTCGTGGTTTCCAACGGACCCCCTCCTACCCCCAGCGCGATCGATTCCCTGGCAACCGCACGAGAACGCCTCGGCGGCAGGGAACGCTCCCGGTTTGGCGCATTACTCACCGGCTCTTCCTCCTCATCGAAGGAGCTACCCGCCGCGAAAGAGAGCTCGGCCGCACCGCCACCGGAACCCGAACCCGACTCCATGTCCGAAAAGCCGCCTCGGAGGACCAGAAACGCCCTTAGTCCTCCGAGGCCCGACTTATAAATCCTCCCCCCTCCCGACGCCCTCCGCGGCCACGACTAACCAATGGCAGGTCTTCCCGGCGGCAGGAAGACCTGCCGACCAATCCCCTGCTTCCTGTTCCCCCAACGGCCCCGCGTCTCTGACGGGCTACCACGCGGGCCTCCCAGCTCCGCGTTAGGTACGCCCTTCGAGATGAGCTCTCGGGCTGCCTAGTATTATACAGTATAAGATCAAATAGATGCCTATTTGCCTGAAATATACTTAAACTAGGTGCCCTCTTATAAAATTACCCTCTAACTGCATGACGGATAACCCAGATGTATCTGATATTACTACTACTATTCATCACTTATATAGCGCAGAGGTATACATTTTGATATTTAATAGGTGGTCCCTGCTCAGAAGAGCTTACAATCTAACTTGGACAGACAGACATGACATATAGGGTTAAGGATGTAGAACCCAAGCTGAGAGGAGTTAGGAGTTGAAAGCAGTCTCAAAGAGGTGGGTTTTTAACTGGGCCTTGAGCACTGCCAGAGATGGAGCCCGCCATATGGACTCGGGGAGCTTGTTCCAAGCATACAGCGCAGCAAGGTAGCAGAGACGGAGTTTGGAGTTGGAAGAGGAAGAGAAGGGCACAGACAAGAGGGACTTGCCAGCTGAGCGGAGCTCATGGGGAGGAACATAGGGGGAGATAAGTGAAGGGAGATAGTGAGGGTCAGTCGAGTGAGTGCATATGTAGGTCAGTAAGAGGAGTTCCCGTTTTGATGTCATTAAGTGATCTACATTATCTGCTCCAGCTAGTCACAGTGCATTCCCCACCACTTTCCATACTATCAGCTTAGGGGGGGGGGGGGGGAATTCTCCAAATGACACTCAGAAAAGACTGGTGCTGAAACTCTGGGTATGAGACTTGTACCTGCTGAAACCTGGTATAAATTCTAGAAATTCATAGAATGCCTGTGAGCATCGGAACTTTTAGTGCCGCAGCAGGTGATAAAAAAACCCTAACACAGCTTCATAAAAGGAGGAGTAAATTATGTGTCTAACTTACCCTCCCCCCACTTTACAAAGCTGCGGTAGAAGTTTCTGCCATGGCTCAGAGCACTAAATGCTCTGACACTGCTCTGACGCTCATAGATTTTTGGAGCATTGGAGCATTTAGCACTCCGGGCCCTGGAAGAAACCTCTCCCATAGCTTAGTAAAAAGGGGTTAATTATTTAATTAGCATAATTGGCACTAACAAGCTTCATTGGTTCAATAATTGGCTTAAATTAAAATTAATTGCTAGTTAGGCACCTACTTTGGTAGGTGTCTACCGATTTCTGGTAAGCACCTACCTCGAAGTACCTACCAGATAGTGGGCATGGTTAAGGGCAGATTGTAGGTGAACCTTGGGGGTGATTTCCATGTAGGCACTGGTATTTTGGCCAAGGAAACCCTGGCATAAATACGGGGTGCCTAAGATTTTTGACGACTACTGGCGCCTAAGTCCAATTTATGCACCACTAGGTGTGATTCTGTAAATGGCGTCTAACTGATGATTGACAGCTGCTGTGTGCCGTGTTCCTCAGCCTCTATTTTTTTGGGCACTGTTTATAGAATCGGGGCCTAACTGTCAAGCCATTGTGCTAACTTAATAAAGCCAAACACTAACAACAGGCAGTAATTTGCAATTTAAGAGAACAAGTCTAACAATTGCGGCAAAAGTTTGGTGACAAAATTCTGGGTGCTAAATGCAGGTTCTGTAATGAGATCGATACACAAATTCAGTTATTTTTTTTTTTTTTTTTAAAAGCCAGCTTAAGTTGGCATTTATGTGCCAATATTTAATTATGTTCGCTTATGCCATGTCTATGGCAGGTGCAAATGTGCATACCTAAATGCCACCCTTTGGTGCATAAATGATACTGTTCTATCATATCTGTACATAATTGTTGGAGACACTCATGCCTCACTTGTATGAGCCTCACTATCTTCGCATTGAAAGCTCATTTCCGACATCCAAAGTGCAATTAAAGGCCTATTATTTCTCATTGGCATTTTGCTCATAATCTGCTACACAGTAGCTTATTCTCAACACTTAATGTGCAGTTGAGACACATTACCTCTCTCCGGCATTTTGCTTATAACTCCCCGGTAATTTTCTGTACTACTTCTGCATTGAATATTCTCTTTGGTCTCCAGACATAATCCGTGGGCAATTTTCCTTCTTTCGGCATTTCCATCAAATTCCAATATGTATGGGCAGAAATCAAACATGCATGGGCGGAAATCATACATGCCTAGTGCTTTACCCCTACCTTCTATCCCCCTCTTTTACAAAGGCGCACTAAGCTTTTTAGCGTGCGCTATAAATCTTTATTTAATTTTATCATTTGACATAATAAACAGTCAATTCAAAGAAATATTCCAATACCAGTCTCAACCATTGTTAACATTATAATCAAAAAGATAAATAAAATAGCAAAAAGGAAAATAAACAATTCAATAGTATAGTACAATAGGAAAAATTTTCCTTAAAATTCTAATTATACTGAATTGGAAAAATTAGACCTCAATAAAGGGGGAGAAAGCTAATTTAGCTGAGTTTCAATCAAACATTACTAAGAAAATACAGATGGTATTGAGTAAAGGGAAGGAACCTAATTAAACTAAGTGGGTTGTAACTACAATTCTCACAGGAATATTAAATTTGCTCTTTTGCAGAAATAAATTTTATCAACTGCTGAGGTTCAAAATAAACATGTCTATTCCCCTGATAGACCATCACACATTTACAGGGGTATCTGAGTACAAACGTAGCACCCAGCTGTATGACCCTCGGTCTCAAAATGAGAAACTGTTTTCTTCTCTTTTGGGTCAACCTTGACACATCAGGATACATTCTCACAGTTTTTGTCATAAATGGTATATCCTTAAACTTAAAAAACATCTTAAGCATCCATTCTCTGTCAGAGTCTATAGCAAATTGTACCAGCAGCGTCGCAGTTGCCGGTGGCTCATTATCCGACCTCTCAAGGAAATTTGTTAGGTTCAAACTATCAGCAGACAAATTCTGCTGGCCTGGTTCCTGACCCAAAGTCCTAGTTGGCAAGTAATATATTTTAGTGAGAGGTGGGTAAGAAGTTTCGGGCACTTTCAAAATCTCTTTGAGGTATTTCTTAAACATATCTTGTGGAGACATAGTTGAAAGTTTTGGAAAATTTATAATCCGAAGATTACATCTTCTGGTCATGTTTTCCAACATTTCAACTTTAAAATTAAGATTTCCACTATCCCTGACCCACACCGAGGCCTGGGATTCCAAAGATTTTATTCTGGTCTCATGCCCATCCATTTTTGTTTCCACATTAGATAGTCTATTTTTCAATTCCATATTTTCAGAAACAACAGTTGTATATCTTGTAGTAAGTTGCTGCATTTGGGATCCTAAAGAGAGTTGTAAAGTGGATATTGCTTCCCATAATGTTTCCATAGTGAAAACTTTGGGCCTCTGCATGGGAGTTAGTTCAGACCCATGACCCTCTGTTGCAAGCAAGTTACCTGTTACCTCTGCTGAAGATGCATTCAGTTCCAAAAAATCCTGGGGAATTTGCAGGTTCAATTTCTCTAAGTGCACAGATGATTCACTTGGCTTCCCCTCACCGCTCTCCGAGACGTTCCCCGCTCTCAGTAGCACTGGTGAGGAAACACCCTGGGGCGCTCCGACCTCTATCTGCTGGTCTAACGCCCCCGGGCGACTCGGAGGACTCCGCTTCTCCGGAGACAGCGATGTTGCTTCGAGGGAGAGATCAGACGCCTCAGCCAGCGCGTCTCTCCTTGCCGAAGAAATCTCCGGTCGACTCGTTCCAGCCCCACGCTGGAGGAAAGTGTCCATCGGGCCCGCAGCTGCCATCAAAGATTCCTCCAGGAAGACCCGGAGCTTAGACTTCCGTTTGACCATTGTACGGTCCAGGTAAGAAAAAACTAACAGCGCTGAGCCTTCATGAATGCTCAACGCCAGCTACTCGCAGCCATCTTGTCCAGCACACGCCCCCTTTAGCGTGCGCTAAACGCTAATGCGTGCATGTTATCCTATGGACGCGTTAGCGGTTAGCGCACACATTGATTTAGCACTTGTTAAATCTGCGCTAAAACGTTTATGGACTCATAATCGAAAGAGAAAAATGTCCAAAAACCGGCCTAAGTTGGCACTTGGACGATCATCAGTCAAAAACGCCCAACTGCTGATAATAAAACCGGGTTTTGGACGTATTTATAAACGACCTAGGCCTTCATAGGGCCGCTGAACGACCATAGCTAAACAGGGCGTGTCAGGAGGCGTGTCGAGGGCGAGATTTGGGCGGGATGTGGGCAGGCTTAGATTTAGTCATACTGCATGTATAACCGAAAGTTATACAGCACAGAATCGACGGAACTTGGACATTGTGACTTAGATCATTTAAAACATGGTCCAAGTCACAAAAACCCACCTAAAGTCACCAGATAAGCACTGCAGACCCACACACACTACCCCAGTGATCACTGACCCCCTTCCCAACCACATAAAAATCGTAATCACACCTTTAAAATTCAGCCTCCAGACCATCATCACCTGGCAGCCTGGCATAGGAAAGCCTAGTTGTGCTGCACAGAGGCATCTTAAGCTGTCTTGGGGGTGGGTTAGGGACCCATTGAGAGGAGGACCCATGCCCATAAGCCCCTGTATAAGCACTGCATTGATATTGAAATATTTGCACTCCCCTATACACGCCCCAAACCCTTTTTTACTGGCATATAAGCGGATCCTGCAGCCATAAGGGCTATTGAGGTGGTAGATAAGTGGGTCTAGGGGATTCTGGAGGTGGTTTGGGGGGCTCACCATGCCCTATAAGGGAGCTGTAGTGAGATGAAGACATGGCACCCCTTTTTGTGAAGTTTACAGCAGTGCCCTGTAAGGTACCCCACTATTTAGGTGCCATGTCTGGGTGTTCAGTCCATCACTTTGCTGACCCCTCCCACAGGGCTTGTTCTAGGCATTTTTGACTTGGATGAAAAGTTGGACGAAAATGTGGTATAAAGATGGACGATTTAGTGACTTGGACGATCAGATCGGCAGGACGTATACTTAGATGATATTTGAAACAAAAAAAAATTTGGACATATTTTTCAAAAATGTGTCCTAAGCTGTTTTTTACTTTGGACGACTTGCGACTTAGACGTAAACGGACTTAGACATTCCTTTCGATTATGCCCCTATTAGCGTGCCTCTGTAAAAGAGGGCTTATGTTCCACTACTTCTTTTTCCCCACTCTTGTTTTTCCCCACCCCCATTTCTTCTCCTTTCCCTCTCTCTCCAATTTTGATACTTTTGTCCATCTTCTCCTCTCCTTTTTTATGTTTTATAAATATTATTTTATATTGTAAACCGCTGAAATTTTAACCTTGCTTTTATATTTGCGGTATATCAAATAAATTGAACTTGAACTTGAATGCCCCTTTGCATTTGTACACTATATAGGTTTCATGCTAAGATCATAGAATACCACTTAGCACCTAACTAGCAGTGTTGTGTGAATCTCTAAGTGGTGGAATTCTTTAATCTGAGCATGCAAATGACACATACATTTAGATACAACACATAGAAAGGGATTCAAATATACAGCAAAAAACAATAACACCCACAAAGAGTGTAAACGTCTCACAACTGGAACTAATAATTCTATGCAGTTCCTATGCATCAGCAGTAATTACGGCTGTTAAAGTTTATTGTGACAATGCCAAGTGTGGTGGAATTTTCTAGATCAAATTACATTATCTGGCGTAACCCAGATCTCTGTGCTTAACACATATACTCCCTCTTATATTAAGCCAAGGTAGAGGTTTCTACTGTTGCCCGGAGTGCTAACTGCTCCAGTGCTCATATGAATTTTATGAGCATTGGCGCAGTGTTGGAGCATTTAGCGTTCCGGGCCGCAGTAGAAACCTCTACCGTGGCCTAGTGAAAGGGGAGGATAGTTTTGAAAATAATATTCAAAAATTCTCTTGTCTAGGAAAGTGCACATTATTAACCATTTGCAGTTAAACTCTATCTTAGCAATATGCTTTTAGAAAATTTCACTTTATAATTAGTTGTATTTTTGTTTTACACAACTGGATTTCTTCTATTATTTGTGCATTTTCCCCCTTGTTACTTGGAACCCTGGAAGGCTATTTTCAAAAAGTTTGTCTAAATCCGACTTGGATGTTTCCCGCAAAATGTCCAAGTTTGGAGGTGGAGAAACATCCATTTTTGAAATTGCTGGACGTCTAAAATATTTTTTGAAAATCATCTACTTGGACGTCTTGTCCAACTGTAGGAAGTCTAACTTTATTCCCCATTTTCCACCATTAAAACATCCAAGTTGAAAACATCCAAATTATAGACCAGACTGGACATGGGAGGGGCAAGCATTGTAATAAACTGGCCACATAGACATGACAATAGAGCAGTGGGACACCTTAGAAGGCACTGCTCTGAACTTCACATAAAGGGTGTCATGTGTACATCTTACCATAACTCCCTTATAATTTATAAACTACCCCAAAACCTACTCTACTCAACTGCCTACCACCCCAATAGCCCTTAAGTTTGCAGATACATTACATTACATTAGTGACTTCTATTCCGCCTATACCTTTCAGTTCAAGGCGGATTACAAAAGAGCTAACTGGACATTTTCAGGAAGGTTACAATATTGGGTTACAAATGAGATGAGATAGCTGGATATTTCCGGGAGATATTGCAAATTAGATAACAAGTAGAACAAATGGACATTTCTAGGCAATATTACAAATAAGATAACAAATAAGATAGCTCCAGAAGCATTACATTTTAGGGTACTGTATTCTTGGTTGATATTTTGGAGTGGAAAAGAATACCAGATGAGCGGTGGAATTGAGAGGGGTTATATCAGGGAAGGGAGGGAAGATGGGTGGGGTTAAGGTGACCGGATACATTTTTTGAATAGCAGGGTTTTGATTTCTTTTCTAAATGTTTTGAGGTTGCACGTTGTTGTCAGCAGGTTGGAGATGGAGTGGTCGAGTTTTGCTGCTTGCGTCGCAAGTAGGTTGTCAAACATCTTCTTGCATTGAGTACCTTTGAGTGGAGGGTAGGTAAATGGGGTCAGAGATCTAGTAGGATTTTGTGGGTTCATACTTTCTACTATAAAGTACTGGCTAAAGGGGATTATGGGCCAGGGTCCTCCTCTCTATAGCTCATTAGCCCAACCACCAGGCTACTTTAGACACCTGTGTGATGTTCTACTAACCTTTCTCATACCAGATGTTGCTGTTCCAGAGACAGGTCTGTACTGCTTCATTCATATTTTGGGGGGGTGACCACTGGGGTAATGTGGGGGGGATCATTACTTAATCCCTCCAATGCTCATCTGATCAGTTTGGGTACTTTGTTGGCACTTAGATGCTTTGAAAAGAAGGCCTAGCTCAGAACATCTAAGTTCCACTCAGGACATTTTGGGAATGGTTCGATTATAGATGCAGGCTGTCCAAGTCTAAGCATGCCCAAAACCTGCCCATAACACGTCTCCCAACACGCCCCCTGGATCTTTGCACACACAGCAGCTAAAATGCCTTGCAAGATGTCCAGAAAGACAGTTTTAAGAATCGGCACTTGGACATCCAAGCAATTAGGATGTCCAACTACGACTTATGATGGTTTTTGGATATCTCTATTTTTTTTATATAAACTCCTTTGTATTTAAGACTTTGCCACCTGGTTTTTATGACAGTTGTATTAATGTTGCCTCATGTAAGTCAATAAGGGAAAAAGTCACTAGAATGTGAGCCGAGTCTTCTGCAAGTCTAATTAATTTCCTTACAAATTTCGTATTGGGTAACAGTGTAAGGATATCAGCCAACGTTGAGCAATTATCCTTCCAGTTTCATGAAATATTTCAGTGTCTTACACAGCAGAATCTTATTGTGCTTATCTTTCCGCTAGAAAGATATATTGATTTCTACAAAAATAAAACCTCTCACAGAGGGTAATTTTAAAGCAAGGCACCTAAACAGGAAAGAATTTAGGTGCATATATTGCATCTTTTTTTTTTTTTTTTTACAAATTCTGCAATCACTTAGGGTTTATATGCAGCAATTTCCTAGAGCTGCTCAACCATGATTTGCTGCTTTCTTGAAGTCTTGAGTACAACTACAGATAATTTAAAAGAATGGCTGAAAACACAAACTCTAGGATAGAGAAATGGAAAGGAATAATAGTCCACTGAACTATAATGCAGTGGACAAGGCTGAACATAGAATTAGACAGCTGAAAACATCTTGGCTTTTTCAGGAATTTTTACACAAAATCAGTAATTTGAGATTTGGATGATGCCAACAGATACTAGAATTATCTACAGATGGCCATAGATGGTTGCCTGTAGAATATTGAATCTGATTTAAGATACCATTCTAATGCACAAATCATACATTTAGGGGAGCCCTCGTACCTGTCCTCCTTAACCATTCTATAGACCCATGCTTGATCTTTATGTTCTATAAATTTGGTTCATAGACAACGGCGCGAAAGACAAAGGCGCGCCCAGACAATTGAGTGCAGCGCGGAGGCGGGCGCCGCTCAAAATTACTGTTTTTAAGGGCTCCGATGGGGGTTTTTGTTGGGGAACCCCCCCACTTTACTTAATAGACATCGCGCCGGCGTTATGGGAGGTTTGGGGGGTTGTAACCCTCCACATTTTACTGTAAACTTAACTTTTTCCCTAAAAACAGGGAAAAAATGAAGTTTTCGGTAAAATGTGGGGGGTTACAACCTCCCACACCCCCCACAACGCCCCCCACAATGCGGCGCGATGTCTATTAAGTAAAGTGGGGGGGTTCCCCCCCACGCACCCCCGTCGGTGCCCTAAAAACATTAATTTTGAGCGGCATGCGCCTCCGCGCTGCGCTCAATTGTCTGGGCGCGCCTTTGTCCCAGCGCGCTTTTGACCTGACACCATAAATTTCAATCGATTAGTTGTTTCAAATCCCAAAATGGCATTTTACATCCTGTCGCCCAAGTTTTGGAATGATCTTCCCCCATCAATCTGCAACAAAGCATGTTTTTTGTGGCTCAAAAGTTCATTGAAGGCAATTTTTTTTTCACCTTACCTTTTCTACTAAAACATAAGCTTAATTTTTTTTCAATCATTAATTTCAGGAGGAGTCTGATTGCTCTGGATGCAATGTATGTATAGAACTAGAGAATGATTGTTAACTCTGAATGCTCTTGTTTCATCTGTGTTATCTTTCCTAATTTAATTTATGGTGTTCCTTTCTTATATTTTTATTTGTTTTTAGAATGTACACTGCTTAGATCTGTTTGTCAGTATAACAATACAGAAAGTTTTTTGTTTGTTTGTTTTTCTCAGGATTTTTTTTCTCAGGATTTTTCTCAGAATTTTTTCTCAGGATATTTTTCACAATAGGAGTTGTGCGCTATGAAATTTTTTCAGGATATTTTTTTCTCAGGATATTAATACTGATTGTTCTTTATAACCAAGGAGAGTAAGAGACCAAGTAGATGCTTACTTAGGTGCTAATTTATAAAAATGTATAGGTACTTAAGAAGCTCATTAAAAATAAAAAACCTCCAATGTATTTTGAGAATTAAAATTACTTAATTATAATATTGTAATCACATCATATGTCATATTGTATTAATAATTGTGAGGAGGATGGGAGAAAGTGATTGTTTTATGTATTACTTGTGTAGTTAATAGTGCGTTTTATGCAGTATTTTATGTTTAATTAATTGTATTGCACTGTCAAAGTTTGAATATCAATAAAGATTAAAAAAAATAAAATAAAAAAAAACCCCTCCAAAAAGTGGCTTAAAGGGCACATTTAACTAGCCAAACCTTCCAATTTGCTATTTTCAAAATGTATTTTGTGGACAAATGTATATGGCGGTTGTCCGCAGTGCATCTGAAGGGGGCATGTTGACAGCATGGCTTGGGCAGGATGAGGGCGGGCTCATGATTTGGATGTTTTTTTGTAATCAAACGTTTTAGAAAACGTTCAAGGTAGAATTTGGATGTTTGGGGCTAGACCTGTTTTAACAATGAATAAGTGCCAAAAAGGTGCCCAACCTGATCAGATGACTACTGAAGGAATGAAGGCATGATCCCTACAAACTCCCCCTCCCCCCAAAGATGAGAATGAAATACAGTGGTACCTCGGTTTATGAGTGCACCGGTTTGCGAGTGTTTTGCAAGACGAGCAAAACATTTGCAAAATCGGTGCCTCGGAAACCGAGCATGGCTCGATTTATGAGCACCCTCCCCCCCCCCGCAATCCGGCACCCCCCCTGCGATCTGGCACCCCCCCTGCCTCGAACCGGCACCCCCCCGCAACGATCCGACCTCCCCGACACGATTGGGCACCCCCCGCCACGATCCGCCCCCCCCCCCCGACATGATTGGGCACCCCCTCGCCACAATCCGACCCCCCCGACACGATTGGGCACCACCCCGCCACGATCTGACCCCCCCCCGACATGATTGGGCAACCCCCCTGACACAATTGGGCACCCCTGCCGCTTCTTACCCTCATCTGGGCACTCTTGAAAATCGGCCTTCTCCTCTGCTGGGCCTTGAGCATCTGAGCATGCTCAAGGCCTACGAGTTCACGTTCTGAACGTGAACGTGAACTTGCAGGCCTTGAGCATACTCAGATGCTCAAGGTCCAGCAGAGGAGAAGGCCGATTTTCAAGAGTGCCCAGATGAGGGTAAGAAGCGGCAGGGGGTGCCCAACTGTGTCGGGGGGGATGTCGGATCATGTCGGGGGGGTGCCCAATCGTGTCGGGGGGGGGGTCAGATCGTGGCGGGGGGTGCCCAATCGTGTCGGGGGGGTCGGATCGTGGCGGAGGGGGTGCCCAATCATGGCGGGGTTGGGTTGGATTGTGGTGGGGGGTGCTGGTTCGAGGCAGGGTGGGTGTCAGATCGCAGGGGGGGTGCCTGATCGCGGGGGGAGGCCTTCGAGGGGAGCAATGCCGGTTCTCGGGGGGGGGGGGGAACGCATCAAAGCGAGTTTCCATTATTTCCTATGGGGAAACTCGCTTTGATAAACGAGCATTTTGGATTATGAGCATGCTCCTGGAACGGATTATGCTCGTAATCCAAGGTACCACTGTAGTACATACCTGCTTGTATGATAGCTTAAGATGTTATGACCAGTTCTAGTAGAGCAGTAATTAGGTTCCTGGAGTGGGTGGTGTAGTGAATTATAGAGATGAAGACTCAGTCCCATATCCCACTCTAACTACCATATTTATGATGGAAAATGCAAGCCTCCAAAATCCCACTGTACTTCCATGTAGGTGACAGCTGCAAGCATAAGAGTTACTGGTGTGGTGTACAGTTGGGTCCAGTAGGTTTTGGGTGGGTTTTGGAGGGGGTTATGGTTAAATGTGTACGAGGGGCTCTGAAAAGTTCTCAGCCCAACCGACGAAGTTGGGGCAGTCTCCATCGAGAGCTATACACTTAGTCCAAAGATTTTTTAGTTTTTTGTTCCATATTTTTCCAATGGAACGAAAAAGGTAGAAAATCACTGGACTAAGTGTATAGCCCTTGATGGAGACTGCCCCAACTTTGTTGATTGAGCTGATAACTTTTCAGCGGCCCCTCATACCTGGGCCTTTTTATGTGTAATTCACTGCAGTGCCCCCTAGGCTGTGCCACTGCTCTATTGGGATGTCTTTGTGGTCAGTCTACTAAAATTGCTGGCTCCTCCTATATCCCAAAGGCTGGTTTTGGGCGTATTTCTATTGGACGTGTTGTGTGTTTTTTTTTTATAACATAGTTCAAAAAGATAGATGCACTGAGGACAAACCCATCTGAGAAATGGCCATTTTTGAAACAAAAAGATAAGATGTTTTTCTGTTTTGAAAAGGCTCATGTTTGCTACTGGATTTTTGTGCGTGTTCCTCAAGCAGATGTAAGTGGCTCAACACTAGCACAAGTGGCAGAAATTGCACCTTGAGTGCATATGTATGAGAACCAGTGTAAAATTCACAAGTATATGTGTTGATTACCATATTGTATAATCAATGTGCATACTTGCAAACTCCTCCTAGACTCTCCCCAAACTGTGCCCCCGGTGACACCTACATCAGTGTATCTGTTCCTGCTGCATCATGTAGTTGATGATTTAGAAGAGCCACTTTCTGTGCCTACGAGTATTGTCACATACATGTGAAAATTACTTTTTGGAAATTACCAAAGAAGGAAAAGGACCTCTGTTCCACACAAAAACCGAAGAACTCCAAACCATGGAGTAGTGAGGATGAGTGGTGCCTGGGGTACTAGCACTCCTCCCCTGCCCTATACTTCACCACCACCCCCGCTCCTTCCTGATCCCCCCAGCCGTGTATGCGCCCCCCTTCTCTTCCCCTGTACCACTTTCATTTTCCCAGCGTGAGCAGCACAGGACCCGGAAGTGACATCAGAGAGAGCCGACACCGACTCGGGCAGCAAGTTCGTGATACTGCTCGCGCTGGGAAAATGAAAGAGGTACAAGGGAAGGCGTGCGGCAGGAGGGGGGGGAGGTTTGGGAAGAAGGGGGATGAGGAGAGGATAACGGGAGCTGGCGCCCCCACCAAGATGGCGCCTGGGGTGGACCGCCTCCCTGCCCACCCCTTATTATGCCACTGACTCCAAAAACAAAACAACGTAGAACTGTAGCTTCTGGATGTTACAGAAAACGCAGATAAATGGATGCTAGTGTTTGGAGATCGGCATTACTTGAGTTCTGCTAAAGTCCTAAAGTAAGTATATGTAGAAATCTTGGGTTAATGACGCTGCACTAGCTATCAGGACCCCTGACAAAGGTTAACCGAAACACAGACCGTGTTGGGTCCAACCATTTGATACAGCTGGTTTTGGATTAATTTGTTCTATGCATTTACATACATGTTTAACATCTGGACATTTTAAATACGTTTAATAAACTTTGCATCCATTTATCTGCTTCTGTGACATCCAGAAACTACAGTTCCACATTGTTTTATTTTTGAAATGTCCCCCATATTGCATAAAAACAGGCACAGTCTTCTCTAGTATCACAGACCTCTTTGTGTCAATGCATGAATTTCTTTGTGAATAGCAGATAAATGACCTTTTCTTTTGCTTTACTGACTATGTTAGCCGTACTGTATGAGATGGCTAATGACATCCATCTCTCTCAATACAGCTATAAAAATCAGTGTTCGGCAGAGGAAACTGGTTTTATTAGTGGACAATTCAACATTTCCATTTACTTTGGGTGTTTGAAAGCTTTTAGTACTATACAGTGGTTTAAAAATTAACTGCATCTTTGTTCATTTCTTTAGCTTTTGCAAGTTGTACAAATGGGGTGGAAAGAGTTAAATACTGTGTGGGCCAAAAGGTCAGCTAGTGCGGTACCCTCTAGCTGTGGAGGAAATGAGATGGTATTACTGTTCTTAAGGAATATGTTTGTTGCGATAAAGCTGTGGTCAGTGTTTTGCCACTGTTCGTGTGGATTGAAGGTTATTTTTTTTTTTGGGGGGGGGTGAATGAAGTAAGTAAGGGCGAATGGAATTGTGAGTGCTAATTAAGAATATTTTGCGGTTCAATTTTGTGCAATAAAATATTTTACTAGAGCATCAAAACTGTATTTGGAAACTGGGCCTCTCCTCCCTTGAAAAGAGGAGGCTGAGAAGGGGACATGATCGAAACATTCAAGATATTTTACAAAGCTAGCGGTTTTATCGCACGCACCGGATTAGCGCGTGCTAGCCGCAAATCTACCGCCTGCTCAAAAGGAGGCGGTAGCGGCTAGTGCGTGTGGCAATTCAGCGCGCGCTATTCCTCTCGTTAAGGCCCTAGCGCGGCTTTGTAAAAGGAGCCCTTAGTAGAGACAGAGAGATTGTTCATCCTCTCCAAGGTGAAGAGAACGAGCGGGCACTCGCTAAAGTTAGAAGGGAAAAGATTCCGTACAAATGTAAGGAAGTTCTTCTTCACCCAGAGAGTGGAGGAGGTCTGGAACGCTCTCCTGGAGGCTGTTATAGGGAAAAGCACCTTTCAAGGATTCAAGACAAGATTGGATAAGTTCCTACTGGAACAGAACATACGCAAGTAAGGCTCGACTCAAATAGGGCACTGGTCTTTGACCTAAGGGCCACCGCGTGAGTGGACTGCTGGGCACGATGGACCACTGGTCTGACCCAACAGCGGCAAATCTTATGTTCGTATGTACATAGTATCATGAAATACTTCAGTGATTTCTCGTTTTCTCTAAAATAACTCATAGATGTAAGCTTTGATATGTGTGTTGGAATATGGGCTGAAAGGCTCACTTAAATCTAGTTATATTCCAAAATGATCTTTGCGTTCTGAGAATTTGGCCTTGCTGAAGACGATGGTGAATCCAAGGTTGGTTGATACTAGCAAAAAGACCTTTTGCTGTGTAGGAGGTAGGGTTTGGAACTCTCTGGTAAGGACAGCTACGGATTTGTTGCGAGAGAGGTATGATTAGAAAATGGGAGCCCGAGACCGAGTGTCGAAGGGCGAAATATAATACGGGGCTGGTGAGCCTCCGCGTTGCGTGTCGGCGGGGCGGTCGGGGGGGGCGGAAAAAATAAAAATTATAAAAAGAAATTTTTAGCGTGATGGCTGATTGGCTTGGAAAAAGGCAAAAGCCGACTTTCAAATTTGATTGGTCAGGAAACGACGTGCTCGTGAGGCGAGGGGATAAAAGGGGGTGGGCCGTGGAGGACTCAACCGTTCGGGTCCTCCAGGACGTTTTTTCTGACCTTCTGTGCCTGTTGTAGCGGCGGCATGGCGGCGAGGTCGGCGATGGCTGGTGTGCAGCAGTCGGATGCGGCTGAGATCTCTTTCAGGGCCGGTGATTCCCTGATTGAAGACCCCGATGAGCAGGTGGGTGCGGGTTGTGGAGCGGCGCAGGGCAGGCCGGAGCGTAGATCCAAGCGCGATGCGCTCTCGGCCATCGCGATTGCAGGCTCCGCGGGCCGCGTGGGTGGGCGGTCTCCTGTGTCGGGGGTGTCCCAGAATGTGTCTGCGACGCGCAAAGCGACGGAGAAGACTAAAGCTGGTGGGCGGTGCAAGTCGGGCGGGCGGCCGTCCATTCGGCCAGAAAGCGGCAGCTCTGAGGCTACTGGTTCTCTGCAGGGGGCTGGGTGTGCGGTTCCTGTTTCCCTACAGGCTTCCGGGGACTTGCCTGAGCCTGTAGTTCTTCCTATGTCTATCTCCGGGAGCAGTGGTGTTGAGGTGCATGCGGCCCCGGTTTCGGGGGCGGATGGGTCTGCTCGCTTAGAGGGGAGGGTTTTTCAAGTGTCGCCCCAGCCTTCCACTAGCTGGGGCGCTGGAGTGTGGGGTGCTGGTTCTGGGGGGCCTTTGGGGGTGCCTTACGGGGCCTTCCCGTGGGATCCTGGGCAGCAAGGGTGGTGTTCTGGGCAGCAAGGTTGGGGTCCGGGTTTGTTTTCTCCTTACTGGGGCGGGGGGGTGCCCCCGGTGTGGATGGGTGGTTCCATGCCGAGTGGGGCTGGGGGCGCTGGTTGGGGGTCACCTGGGGGTGGTTTCCTGGGCTCTGTTCCTGGTTTCGGTTTTTCTTCACAGAGTCCGCTGGTCGTGCCGAAGCCTCATTGGAGTGCGGTTGGCAGTGTTCCTGGACCCTCGTCATGCAGCGTCGGGGCAATGTCGGATCGGCAGCACAGTGAGAGAGCTTCGGTTGCTTCTGCGGTGGAGCCAGTTGCTGTTGGCGGAGGCGCTGCTGGTCCCTCAGCTGATGTGGTGGTTGCTGGCCGTGTCGCCACTGTTGTGGAGCGTCCGTTGGTGGCGTCGACGGAGGTTGTTTCCGGTGGCATCTCCGTTCCTGTGGAAGGACCTTCTACTTCGGGTAAGGCGGCGCCTGCTGTGGTTGCTGGGGGGAAATCCTGTCAGAAGAGGGGTAGGGGGAAGCGGCGGCGCAGGCGGGATTCCTCTTCATCTAGTCAGTCTTCCTCCTCGTCCTCCTCTTCCTCGTCGTCCTCCTCTTCTTTGGTTCCTGGGCCGGTTGGGGAGGTGGGTCCTGCAGGGAGCGGTAATGTTGCTCCGCAGGGGGAGGGTCGGGGCGTGCCTGCGCTGGTGGCCCTGACCGAACTTTGGGAGCGGGTGCCGCGAGCTTTGCGGCGTAAGATTAGGCGGCGTTCTTGCATAGATATTTTTCGTCTTATGGAGGGTAGGGTTCATCGTCGGAGCCATAAGAAGTCTAAGCGGGAGGCAGGCGCTTCCAAGCCCTTTCCGGTCGCACGGTCCATTCTCAATTGGATCCGTTCTTTTATGCGGCTTGCTAGTGTTTGGGGTCGTGCGCATCCTGGAGATTATGGTCTGTTGCTAGCATATGCGGATTCTGTGCTTGACGCGTACCAGCGCTTCGGGGGCTGGACGTGGTTGAATTACGATGAGGCATTTAGGGATAAGATGGAGGAGAACTCTCATATGTCGTGTGGCTGACACATATGTCCTCCAAGCCTGGGACTGCCTCTGGGAGTGGGGGTCGTGTGCCGGTGGGTGTTTCGGGTGGCGGACGGCCCTTTCGGTCCGGGACGGGGGTGGGATCCGGTGGGGGAGCGGTCAGCGATGTCTGTTGGAGATTCAACAAATCGAGCTGCTCCTTCTCGGACTGCAGGTTTCGTCACGCCTGCTCTCAATGTGGGCAGCCTCATCCCCTGCTTAAGTGCCCCAAGAAGCCAACTGCGGGGCCCGCGAGTGTTGGCAAATAGTGGCGGATTCGATGCTGTTCCCATGCCGGTTTTGGTGGGCGTTTTGGGCCCGTGGCTGCGTCGTTACCGGCCGGTGCGAGTTGCTGCGCTGTTGGAGCGTGGGTTCTCGGTTGGTTTTGAGATACCGTTTCTGGGCGAGTTGTCGGGTGTGCGGTCACGCAATGCGCCGTCAGTTTCTCATTTACGTTTAGTAGTCCGTAGTAAGTTGGAGGAGGAATTGCGTTTGGGGCGGATTGCTGGTCCTTTCCGGGAGCGGCCGTTTCCGGTTATGGTGGTGTCTCCACTGGCGGTCGTTCCTAAGAAGGAACCTGGTAAGTTCCGCCTTATTCACAATTTATCCCGTCCTGTTGGGTGTTCTGTTAATGATGGTATTCCGCGGGAGCTGTGTACTGTGCGGTATTCTTCGGTGGACTGCGCTATTCGGCTTATCCTCCGGGCTGGCCGTGGGGCACTGTTAGCGAAGGTTGATATTCAATCTGCATTCAGGTTATTACCCGTTCATCCTCAGTCTTACCCTTTGTTGGGGTTTCGTTTTGAGGGTGCCTACTTTTATGACCGTTGTCTGCCGATGGGTTGTTCTATCTCGTGCGCTTATTTCGAGATGTTCAGCACGTTCCTTCATTGGGTGGTGGTTCAGCGTGCTGGGTTGGATGCCGTGGTTCACTATCTGGATGATTTTTTGTTTATAGGTCCACGAGGTTTGGATGATTGTGGGCGCCTAAAGCGGGTTTTCGAAGCAATGGCCGATGAATTTGGGATACCTTTGGCGCTGGACAAGTCCGAGGGTCCTGTTACGTCCCTGGTTTTTCTGGGTATTGAATTGGATTCTGAGGCATTGGTGACTCGCTTGCCTTTGGTTAAGGTTCAGAAGTTGCTAGATCTTATTGAGCGCGTGTTATCCGCTCCTAAGTCTACTTAGCATGTCGTGCAGTCTCTGATTGGCTCCCTTAACTTTGCTTGTCGGGTCTTGCCCATGGGTCGTGTTTTTTTGCGTCGGCTGGCTGCTTCCATGGCCGGGGTTCGGGATAAGCGACATTTTTTGCGACTGTCAGCTGGGGTGCGTGCGGATCTCCGCATATGGGCCTGTTTCTTGCGAGACTTTAACGGCTGCTTGCCTATGCAGGCTCCGGAAGTTTCTAATGGGGATTTGGAGTTATTTTCTGATGCTGCGGGAGGAGTTGATTTGGCCTTTACTGTCAGGGTGCTTGTTGTGCTGAGCGGTGGCCCCAGGCTTGGGTGGCAAAGGGTATTATGCGCAATATCACGCTTTTGGAATTGTTTCCCTTCGTTGTGGCCTGTGAACTGTGGCCCGACAAATTGAGGGATAGGCGTGTCATATTTTGGTGTGATAACCTTGGGGTGGTGGAGGTGGTTAACAGGCAGACGGCTCACTGCCTGTCGGTGGCTGTTTTGGTCAGAGCGTTGGCTTTGCGCTGTTTGCGCCTCAATGTGTTTCTCAGGGCTCGGCATGTGCCCGGTTTGCAGAATGGCATTGCTGACGCTCTCTCTCGTTTCCATTTTTCGCAGTTTCGACGACTGGCGCCGGAGGCTCGAGAGGAAGGTTCGGTGATGCCGGAGCATTTGTGGAGCCTGGTCGAGAAGGAGTGTGGGAAATGCTCCGTCTGTCGGTAGCGCCTGCTACCTGGTCGCATTACTCAGCGGGTTTCCGTGTGGTTTCTACCTTCTTGTTCAACAAGGGTTGGGTTCCAGGGCATGTGGCCGAGTCCTTTCTTGAGGATTTTGTGCTGGATTCGAGCAGGGCTGGGGTCTCTAAAGGGGTGGTGCAGGGGCGGTTGGCAGGGTTTGCCTTTATCTGTCGGGCGCTAGGTTGGAATTGTCCTTCCTCGGGTTTCGTGGTTCAACGTTTGCTTCGTGCTCTGGGGAGGGTTCTGCCTTCCAGGCCCGATTCTCGCTTGCCTATTCAGCATGACTTGCTCGTTCATCTTCTGTTGGTGCTACCTGATCTGGCCCACTCTCCTTACGAGGCGTCCCTTTTTCGGGCGGCTTTTTCGTTAGCCTTTTTTGGGGCTTTACGGGTTGGGGAGTTGTTGGTTAGTGTGGCTGACAGGGCTAGAGGGCGCGGGTTGCTAGTTCACCATCTGCGGCTGGGAGCCAGGGAGGTCCGGATTTGTGTGGCTAGTTCTAAGACGGATCAGGCCGGTCGTGGCCAGTGGTTGGTGCTCCACCGGGTTGGGGGTTGTGTTTCTTGTCCAGTGGCTTGTTTGACCGAGTTTTTGTCGGTGCGAGTGGCGGTTTCTCCTGTATTGTTTGTGCACGCGAACGGGTCCCCTCTTTCCAGGTTTCAGTTCTTGGCTGTGCTTTGTTTGGCCTTGGCCCGCTGCGGTGAGGAGCCTAGGCGTTATGACACTCATTCGTTTCGGATCGGTGCAGCCACCAGTGCTTGTGCCGCTGGTATGTCGGAGGCGGGCATTCGGCGGTTGGGTCGCTGGGTGTCTGGGGCTTTCCGCGGTTACATTCGCCCGTCGGGTTCGGTTTTGGGACGTGGGGGTAGTTCAACGGGTTTGTAATGGTATTGTGAGATATTGGGGCGAGTTTTGTTCTGTCTGTGGCTCATTTGTTTTTATTTTTCAGGTGCTGTTCGGAGCAGTTCGGTGTGGATAATTGGCCATTTCTTTGTTCATTGGGCTGGAGAGAGGTCATTGTTGCGCCCTGGAGGTCAACATCTTGGACTTTGCCATCTTGGTGTACGGGTGTCCTGGTGGGGTCAGCGCAGCATAAGATGGCATCAGCTTTTGCCGTTTTTGTCGCATTTGCGTGCTTGTCCTCGCCGTCCTGATGTGCTTATCATTCATTTGGGGGGCAATGATGTTGATTCGCTGTCGGCCAGACAGTTAGTCAACGTCATTAAGGATGATTTGCGGGTTCTTTTTGCCTGGTTCCCGGGTACGCGGGTGCTTTGGTCTGATGTTATTCCGCGACCGCAGTGTCTTGCGTCTCGGCGGTGGACAAGGGGGTTGGCTAAGTTTAACCGTCAGGTTGGTAAGTGGGTTGAGTCGCAAGGCGGTACTCAGTTATTGCATGGGTGGGTTGACGTCGGTTGTGGTGGGCTTTACCATAAAGACAGGGTGCATTTGTTTGACATTGGGTGGGATTTGCTTTTAGATGATTTCGCGGTGGGTTGTGAGCGCGTGTTGGGTTTGGGTTAGCCGCTGCTCTGTTGTTTGGGGGGGGGCCTGTGGGGCCACAGGCCTGTGGCGGATCTCCCGAGCTACTCGGTCATTGGGGCTCATCGGGTGATGAGCGGTGGGCCGGCGGGGTGCCGTGCCTGGTGGGGTCAGGTGACCCGGATAAAGGGGCATGAGGGACATGCCACCCCTCTGACCCTTGTTGAAGTGACAGAGTCGAGGGCACAGAATGTTTGTTTTTTGGTAGCTCGGGGAGAGCTCTTGTTATGTTAATTAAAGTTGTAATGAAATTATAATATGTTAATTTACTATTAATAAACTGAGCTGCGGCTAATTACCAAATACAGAGTTGGCGTGTTTTTGTTGAATAGGTAGGATGAGTGTCAGGGGATCTAGGGTAGGGGTTATAGGGAACAGGGGAGCTCATCCAGATCCTGTTATTAATTACTTAAAACACAGTTATTTGTTATTTGTTGATGCTTTCTTTTAGACATACCTTTTTATTTGGTAAACCTGATGAACTGTTTATGATCTAGTTATTAATTTGTATCTGTGATATGCTCTTAATTATGTTGTTCTTAAGTTTTGTTTCTATGCAAACGTATTTTAGTATTTTTTTAGCTATGAATGTTAAGGCTTGTTTGCCTGTTTATTTTATTATGTTTTAAGATTATGTATGTATATTCTGTTAACCGTTGTAAACGGTATAGAAATTCTTTAAATAAATAAATCTGGTTTTCCAGCAGAGTTTGCACAATGATGAAGAGTTCCATTAACAGATAGAAATGGTCATTTTGGAAGGGTCGTTTGCACATGTGAAAAGCTAGTTTGTATGTGGTCATGGCAATGCACAATGAAGTGGCAATCTTTGAAGAAATTGCAGCATGCACAGAATTTTGCTACTTAGAATATTACACATAGCAAATGATAGGCTTGAGTAATTCCTTTGCTATATGCCCTTCAGCCATGCTAGAATTTTGCACATAGTGGGCAGTGGCTTACCTAGCATATGTGAATAAAACTCTTTCAATTGGAGACTGTTATAGTAGAAAGATGTCACAGTTGTACAATTATGCAGAAATAATGTGAAGCCAGTAGAGCTCGATGTTTGCTCAAAAGGAAGGAAAAAGCCTCAGAACGGGCCCTCCCACCACCACAAAGGTGGATATAAAGGTGGTTGAGCGGTAACCTCACAGGCAAAACCTTCGTTTGGAAATGAGCACTAAAACACTTGAGCAAAAACTGTGCTTCACATAAAAAAGATTTTTTGACAGAGGAACGAATCCCACTTATCTTAACAACGGAGGCCAGCGTTTCACCGACAGGCTACATCAGGGTGTGATCCGACCGATCAGTCTTTGTAAGAGCGTGAGACAACGCTTCAAACAGTCCAGAAAAAAGGGCTGCATAATTGTACAACTGTGACATCTTTCTACTATAACAGTCTCCAATGGAAAGAGTTTTATTCACATACATTGGTTTTCAATATATCTGTGTTGGTTACTGCTATTACCTAGCATATGTGACACCCGGGGACCATCATTTTTTAACACCGCCCCCTGTCATCTGTATGAAAAACATGATTTTTAGTAACAATCCACACATCACACAGCTTTTCACTGGAAATTTCCACTGTCAATTTAGCATGCTATATAACCCTTAATCTGAAATTTCAAGGTTTGACAGGTTAATTGTCTGTAGGTGCCCTCTTTGGCACAATGCAAGTACTATGGTGAGCATTAGCTGTAAATTTAAGAGACTGAGATCATACTCCACATACCCTGGCTTAGGAGCGAGGTTCATTCCTGTCATAGTATTTGCAAAAGTAACCCATTAGAAGAAACATTAAGGACATATACGAGGGTTCTTCAAAAAGTTTCCACACCTTCATATTTTCGCGGGAGAAATGTCTCCGAATGTCATGTGGCTAGTCAGTCAGGAAACAGGGTGATTATGTGGAAAAGTCATATTTAATAAATAGTGTTTAAAAAAAATAAAAGTGCAGAAACTCTTTGAAAGATCCCTCATGTTTAAACAGCTTTAGACACGGAACTGAACACTGGTTGGGACAAGATACCTGGTTCACAATTCACCACATGGCAGAAAGCAAATATTTCCCGTCAGAAGTTAATGGTTCTCTTTAACATAGCTTTGCCTTGGTAGCCAGGATTCCAAGTAGCTCCTTAGGTAAATTAAATTAATGAACCAGCAGGGTCAGAAGTGATTACACTTCTTCCTCCGTATTTGCGGTTTCGATTATTCACGTTTTTTAGCTTGCTGGTTCCTCCCCCCCCCCCAATTACGTCAGCTTGCATAGAAAAATCGCCAATTCCAAGCATTTACAGAGAAAAATCACTGATTCCCGGCACTTTCTTCAACATGTTTTGCCTCTCCTTCAGGAACAGGCCAGGTCTCCCACCATGTTATTTGCGGTTTCACCATATTCACGATGGTTTTTAATAGAAAACAGCGAATAGCATATGAAAAAGTTATTCACGGTTTTTCTGTATTCATGGGTCTGTTAATCCCCTATCACAGCGAATATGGAAGGAGAAGTGTAGTTTGTTCATTGCCTTTGGGGTTAGCCAAGATTTTTTTTTTAATTTGCTTCTTTTTAAAAAGGCACTTATGGTATAAATTAATATCTGGATTCTTGAATAAGAAACCAAAAACTGGTCTTCATGACATTTGGAGCATTGAGATTAAGCATCAGATTACTGCGTCTCAATGGCCACAAAATTGAACTTGGAGGATGAAATGTACGGTGTCAGCATCTATGAGACAAATTTGTTTTTTCTTATTACATAGAGCTTTTCGGCCCCCTGTTCGTTTACATAAATTAGATAGTTCCAACTCTAATAGATGTTTGCATTGTCATCTTGAAGCTGGGACTTTGGATCATTTACTTTACTATTGTCCCTTGATACTATAGTTTTGGAGATCTATTTGGGACCAAGTAAATAATATGTTAGAGAATCCAGTGGCTTTAACTTATGATACTATTTTATTTAGTACACTTATGAGAGCTAAAAGCCAATTATCAATGAGAAATAACAAGCTTCTATTAGTAATGACAAGGGTTGCCATGCAGCTTAAGAAATTGGAAAAACTGGGATCGGTTGAATTACTCATTTTGATGGGAATCCCTGTGTTATACATATAAAATGGAACATTGCATGGCCATAGAACAGGGATGCTTTAATAATTTTATGGATGTTTGGGAGCCATTGGCTAAATACTGTAAAGAAGAAAAATTGATTTTTATTATATAGACTAGTAAACATACACATCCTGGGGAAGGGGGGGGGGAGGGTAAGGGAATGGAATTGGAATTGATCTAGGAATTTTATGAATAGTTTCATGAAGGTTTTAATATATTTGTTTGTTATCTGGGAGGGTGGGAGAAATTTCTTTGTGCAATAATATTTGTAAGTTTTGTTGCGCTTATTATATAATGTACAAATATGTGAATCATTTATTGCACATTTGTAGTTTGAAAATCAATAAAGAATTTTTTAAAAGGCACTTATGCAATTAGCACTGCCACTAAACCATATGAATCCTTTTCAGCATCAGCCCCATATCTAGATATACAAGGTGAAATTAGGTTGAAGCTCTTGAGCTCTGTGCTTTCTCTGCACACTCTGTAATAATTAGAGAGTTCCTGGAGCCAACTGGCTAGCAGTGGTATCCAGGGATGCTCGCTACCAGTGATTAATTCCTGTATCTGCATAAAACTTCCAGGATCATTTGTGCATATTATGGTTCAATTATCCCCTGCTGTAGAAGCACAGTGTAGATGCTCCGGGATGCTTTTAAGTTTCTTTTCCACTCACTGGAAATTTGCTTTCAAGCCCTGAACACAAACATATTTTCTTGTTAGGTCCAAGTTACTTCCTTCAAACAAATTCAGACTTATTCTGGTCTGAATTCTTCACAGAGGTCATGTTGACTTGAGTTACAAAACTGGCACCTTTTCAATTTCAACATTACGATTGAAATGGCTCTTTTACTTGCTGCTTTGCTCGATTTTAGATGGTTGAGGATACTGTGGCAGATCAGCAGTGAGGCCTGCTTCTTTAATTCTGCCTTTATGAGTTGTGATTTCCCAGTTCTGTCAGCTTGAGTGAAAAAGGTGATGTCATCTGTCTGGTACTAGTGTGGTGACTGTACGAAATACCACCTCACTGCTTCATTTTCATATGTGACTCTATTCTGAGGGACTGCTATACTTTGTATAATGTGCCCGTTTACATAGTCAGGCCCTGTTTATACAGTTATGTGCCAAGATTGGCATGCACAGCCAATCTAGGTGCCTAACTTAATTATTCATCTGGGCCCTAGTGGTTTCGGAAGTAGCTCTAAGAGAGATGCAACATGCTTTCTGCCATCTATGCTTACTACTAAGTTGGGCCTAATATTTCTTCTGATTTTCTGCTGCTACTCAGGAGACTTCCTGCAAGTTGTGGAAGTTCTAAATGATTTCTATCCATATAGGCTCAGAGAAGCCCATGTATGATTAGTTTCTGGGGGTAAAAGGAGGGTTAATACCTCACCCTAAATCAGTCAAACAGGCTGAGCTAATTCTGGTTTTGCTCTGTTGCATAGCTGGAATATTAGCTCTAATTATCCCACTGATGTCCCTAAGAGAACCAGAACTACAAGTTCCTTCACGCTATGGGGCAAAACCAGATCTGGACTAGCCTATTCAGTATTTGTCTTGGGATGAGATGGCAACCCTATCTTACAACAAGGGTTATCAACCCAGTCCTCAAGACAAACTCAGCCAGTCAGGTTCTTAGAATACCCTCAATGAATATATATATGTTAAGTTTGCATGCACTCTCACATGCATATTCACTCTGGATATCTTGAAAACCTGACCGTCTAGGTGTGTCCTGAGGACTGACTTGAGAACTCCTGTCTTAAGGAAATATTCCTATTTATATCCAGTCATGCCAAACTGATCCCTTTAAAGGCTGTGCAGCTAATGTAATGGGAATGGGCTTGCAAGTAAACCATCTTGGCCTCTTGCTGTACCATTCTGGCATATGAGTGGTACTTTTCACAGCAGAGTTTGTTGCCAATGCTTTTGATTGATTAAACCCACCTCTTTTGTAAGAAGATAAACCTCCCTAGGCTAATTCAGAAAGATGAGAGAGCCACTCCTTCTTGTCCAGGAGATAGCAGCTTATGCACATCTGGTTGTAGGGTGTGTAAGGATGCTTTGGGCCCAAGTGGGTCATGGGGTGCAGCTGAGTTTGTGCCCTATACCCCCACAGCAGTACCAGATTTTCCAGCCAGCAGCCTGCTCCTTTGATCTCCTCCATGGAACAGCAGTGCCACTGGCTGGGTGGTACATTCCTTCCATGGTCAGGACCGCTCCCTTTTAAAATTCCTGCACCTCATCCAATCCATTCAAATTCTTGGGTGCAGGAATGTTACATATATTACTCAAAAAGGACAAATTTCTGAGGTGGAGGATAGAGGCTAGCTATATTCTTTCCTTGGTCTTATTCTTGTTCTCCTCTCTAGTTTTCATTTGTCCATTCATATCTCCCAATTTCTTTTGCTTCATATTAATAGGTGCTGTAAGAGATGACTTTTAGGGGGAAAATTTTATAATGGGGCACCTCTGTTTCAGCACCATGAAATCACTTGGTGAGTGTCTATTTTATAACAGCATATGGGCACCCAGATTCCGTTTTAGAATACTACTTTAACCCAGTAATAATCCACCTCACAATGTTGCATCCACAGTTATACCAGCCATAGATCTGTCAAAACCATGGTCATTTAAATGTGGCAAGGGCACATGTAACTTACAGTATTCTGTAAACTATGTGTAAGAGACAGCATTTCTCATGCCCCTCCCATGCTTCACCCATGTGAATGCCACCCTTGCATTTACGTGCTGTGCCATTTGGGTAACCCCTTACAAAATAGCACTTAGGTGTCGTGCTGCCACAGTTATTTACAGTTTAGAGTTATTCTGTAAATCTGTGCATGCAAGGGGGCATGCAAATGCAATCAGGTACAACAATAGGTTGATAGTAATAGATAAGCCTAAATGGAGGAAATGATCTCAGATAAACCACTAAGGGAACATGTAAGTTTTCTCCCTTAAAACATGTGGTTATAGGCTTCTTTCATCGATCAAAAAACCCCCGTATTTTTTGTTTTTTTATGCTTATATTTTTGAATAAAATTTATAAAGTGTATGTTTTAATAAATATAGTTAATATGCAGAAAAGAAAATATGACTTATCTGCAATTGAAGACAGGTTAAAGTGCTCGGGTGCTCCAATCCAAAACGTGCAAAATGCCAAAGCTGAAAAGATATTGCACACAAAAGAAGTTAAAGTGCTTAGTGCTCACCACATTGCACAATCAATAAAGATAGTATGCAAAAAAGCTACTTATCTGCTGACTGGAGTAATAAAGTAAAGTGCTATAGTGTAAAGTGCAAATGCTAAGGTATATTGCACTTCAATTGCACTTTTCAATTCAAAGTATTGCACAACCCCGTCTCAGTTCATTAAACTCGCTCTCAACGGGTCCCGTTTCACCCTGAAAAGGGCTTCATCAGGAAACGAGTGCTTTTACGGGATAGACCTTTGCTATTCACGTCGGACGTGTTCAGTGGAGTACCACAGGGCTCGGTCCTGGGTCCAATCCTATTTAATATCTTTGTACGGGATCTACCTCAGGGACTTCAGGGTGAAATTGCATTATTTGCTGATGACGCTAAATTATGTAATGTGGTAGGCGGAGGTACCGTACCCGACAGTATGACACAGGACCTACTTTTACTGGAGAAATGGTCTACTATTTGGCAGCTGAGCTTTAATGCCAAGAAGTGTAAAGTTATGCATCTTGGTAGCGGAAACCCTTGCAGAACCTACACTCTAAATGGTGAGACCTTAACTAGAACTGTTACAGAACGGGACCTGGGAGTAATCATTAATGAAGATATGAAGGCTGCCAATCAAGTGGAGAAAGCTTCATCCAAGGCTAGACAGATGCTGGTTTGCATCCGGAGAAGTTTCGTCAGCCGTAAGTCCGAAGTTGTGATGCCGCTTTACAGGACAATGGTGAGACCACATCTGGAATACTGTGTTCAATTTTGGAGGCCACATTATCGGAAGGATGTGTTGAGAATGGAGTCTGTTCAAAGATTGGCCACTAGGATGGTCTCGGGACTCAAGGATCTCCCATATGAAGAATGGCTAGGTAGGTTGCAGTTATACTCTCTCAAGGAACGCAGAGAGAGGGGAGACATGATAGAAACGTTTAAATATGTTACTGGCCGTATGGAGATGGAAGAAGGCATCTTTTTCCTTACAGGATCTACGGCGACAAGAGGGCATCTGCTAAAAATCAAGTGTGGGAGATTTCATGGGGACATTAGGAAGTATTTCTTCACCGAAAGGGTGGTTGATTATTGGAATAATCTTCCACTCTAGGTAGTAGAGGCCAGCAACGTGCTCGATTTTAAGAATAAATGGGATAAACATGTGGGCTCACTTCGAGGAAGTGCTTAGGGGGGTGGGTTATTCGAGTAGGCAGATTTGTTGGGCCGTCGGCCCTTTTCTGCCGTCATACTCTATGTTTCTATGGTGCATTTCTTCAGAAAAGCAGTAAATAAATCTTTTTTTTTGTAATTCTTTATTGATTTTCATTTCGAGTACAAAGTGCAAAAATTTACAAACAAGTAATATATTGAACAGCACTTACATGCAATCAAATAATAATACAAAATATATTCCCCTCCCTGGATGTGTGTGAAAATCAAGTAGGAATTAAGGGCTTATACAATTAATCAGACTTAACAAATTCTGTTAATGGACCCCATGTTGCTTTAAATATTTTATTATGTCCCAATATTTCCGAATTCATTTTTTCATATCTATAACATTGTCACAAAGTTTCCCACCAAAAAGAAAAGTTTAGCCTATCCCAGTTTTTCCAATTCCTGGTGATCATATTTACATGGCAGCCCCTGTCATAATTATAAGAAGTCTGTTTCTATACCTGTTTAATGGATTTTTAGCTTTCAACAATGTCCCAAATATGACCACATCATAGGACAACGGAATCAATGTTTCCAGTATCATATTAATTTGTCCCCATATTGATTTCCAAAAATTGAGTATCAAGGAACAATAAAACAACAAATGATCCAGTGTCCCTACTTCAAGATGACAATGCCAGCATCTATTAGACTTTGAACTATCCAACTTTTGCAAACGAACTGGGGTCCAAAAAATTCTATGTAACAAAAAGAACCAGGTTTGTCTCATAGATGCTGACACTGTACATATCATCCTCCAAGTCCAAATCCGTGGCCACTGAGTAGCAGAAATCTGCTGCTTTATCTCAATGCTCCAAATGTCTTTTAGGCTCGATGAGGGCACTGGCATCTCTCCACCCTGCCTCCCCCCCTGCACCTCTGTAGATCTTTGCCAGCGTGAGCAACTTCTCTTGCCTGTTACTCTCGCCAGCCTGGTTCCCCTCTGAATCACTTCTGGGTCGCAGGGCTAGGAATTGACATCAGAGGGAAACCAACGCTGGTGTGAGCAGCATGCTGGAGAAGCCTTTACAGATGTACATGGGGGGAAGGGAGAGCGCAAGTGTGGAGTGGAGGAAGGGGGGAGGGCGGGAAGGAGCAGGGTGTGTGTGTGGAAAGAGCAGGGGGAGAGGAGGGCATAGGGGGCACCCCCTACCCTCGCAATGCCACTGAAGGCAAGAAAATGCTTGCACATGGTAGATCAAAGCAAAACAGAAAAGTACAGTAGTTGGATTTCATTTCACACTCCCGTTGTTTCCCCAGGTCCTGTCCTACCTGTATCGCACATATTACCCGAGAACAGTTTGTGTCTGACACTAGTTCTGTACAAGTCACATTCTGATGAAACTGCTGCCTTAACACTTTAATTGATGCTACTCAGAATTGCTACATACATATAATCATTAAAAATGATATCTGACCTTTGAGTCCATGAGTCACTGTACTGCATAAATGTTTAGAAACAGGACTATTGCAAATACAGTGTTTGTGTGCAAATACTAAGAGAACAGAGGAAAAAGCTCCTTTCTCTGTGCACGTTGACCTCTGATATCTGTTTTCTACATTTCCTAATGGGGAAAAAATCAGGGGCAGCTTCTGAAAGGATATAGAAAGGCTAGAGGTAGCTCAGAGAGAGGCTACCAAAATGATACAGATGAGAGTGAACTATGCATCTGCTATAGGAGAGCAGATCCAGGAGCATCTTTCAATGCAGCTAAACCAGTGTGTTATAGAATAAAGTGCTAAGTTTTAGCTGCTTGAAGGAGGGCGCTTTTCAGTCAATTAATGCTTTGAAAATTACCTTGCCCAAGTTTAAACCAGAATGAGCTCATCATAAGGGTGTGTTGGCGATAGATGGATTTATTCAGTTGGCCACCTGGAAATCTGTTAGTTTTAAGCTTCCTAGGCCTGAAAACCAATCGTAGAAAAGCAAGACTTAATACTGAAATTAATAAAGAGTTCCAGTAACTGAGCGACTTATGAACAAACTTGAATTCTTTTGTGGGTTATGAAGCCTTGTCTTGGATCAGTATGATAATAATGAAAAAATGGGCCTTGCTACAGGTCCTTGTGCCTTTTGAGGCATCTAGGGAATAGGCCTCAAGATCTCAGAAGCTTAATTATGAAAATAGTTTGATAATTCTTATGTCATAAGTGCTATAACTTATTTTTTTTTTTTTAATGTTTCCAGCTTTGTAACTGTATCTGTTGTCAGCTGTTTTCACTTGATTACTTCTCGCTGTCGGTCAGCAGTTTGATGAAAGCTTAGGACTGGTGGAAAAGAGAAATTGGAAGAATTTGGTTGCTAGATTTCATGTTATCTTAACTCCTTGAAGCATCCAAGCAGAAGTATGGATTTAAAAAATGAAACTGTAGGGTGTCTCTAAAGACATCAAGTGATCATTGAAAGGGAAACTGCCCTGCTGAAACCAGACTAATCATAAACCTAAGCTGCAACAAAATTTCCTAATGGTTCCTTCTCCAGTAGCGTACTAAGGGGGGGGGGGGGGGGGGGCGGTCCGCCCCGGGTGCAAGCCCTGAAGGGGTGCTTCCGGCCTTGCCGTTCAGTCCCCCCCACCCCAGAAGGACCGCTCGCCCCCTGGCCTCCCTGCACCACCTATGAAGCAGCCCGCAGCGGGATCGCGATGTCAGCGATCCCTGAGCTGCTTCGGCGCTGCTTCCTGCGCCGCGGTCCCGCCCCTCCTCTGACATCAGAGGAAGGGCGGGACCGCGGCGGAGGAAGCAGCTCTGAAGCAGCGCTGGGATCGCTGACATCGCGATCCCGCTGCGGGCTGCTTCATAGGTGGTGCAGGGAGGCCAGGGGGGCGAGCGGTCTTTCGGGGTGGGGCGGGCAGGCAGGCAGGCAGGCAGGCCTTCAAGGGGGAGGGGGGGTGACAGACAGGTAGGCAGGCCTTCAAGGGGGGGGACAGGCAGGCCTTCAAAGGGGAGACAGGCAGGCAGGTCTTCAAAGGGGGGACAGGCCTTCAAGGGGGGGTCAGGCCTTCAAGGGGAGGGACAGGCAGGCAGGCTTTCAAGGGAGGGACAGGCCTTCAAGGGGGGGGACAGGCAGGCCTTCAAGGGGGGGACAGGCCTTCGGGGGGTGCAGGCCTTCAAGGGGGGGAATAGGCCTTCAAGGGGATCAGGCAGGCAGGCAGGCAGGCCTTCAAGGGGGGGGACAGGCAGGCAGGCAGGCCTTCAAGAGGGGGGACAGGCAGGCAGGCAGACCTTCAAGGGGGGGTGCAGGCCTTAGGGGGGATGCAGGCCTTCGGTGGGGTGCAGGCCTTTGGGGGGGAGTGCAGGCCTTCAGGGGTGGGATGCAGACCTTTAAGGGGGGACAGGCCTTCAGGGAGGGGGGCCCTGGTGTAGAAATACACGGAGGGAATGGGGGATTTCAAAGAGATGCGCATATGCCGGACTTTGGGTGGAAGAAATAATGGGTCTGAAAATAGAGAAGAGGGAGAGAGATGATGGACCATGGTTTTTAGAGAGGGAAGGAACAGAAAGGGAGAGAAATTGGAGACAAGGGATGGAGTGGAGGGAGGGATAGAGATACTGGATAGGAGGGTAGTTGGGAAAAGAAAGGGAGAGATGGTGGACCCTGGGGTGGTGGGGAAGGAGGGAGAGATGGTGGATGAAAGGGTAGTTAAGAAAAGATGGATCTGTGGAGGGAGATGAAAAAAGGATAGATGCCAGACCTCCTGGGGAGGGAAGGGAAACGGGGAGGACAGAGATGGCAGATGGATAGTTAGCATGCAGAAAAAGGAAGAATGAGACCCTGGCAAGCAAGTTATCAGAAGACAACCAGAGCCTTGGACCAATAAGATTTGAAAAATAACCAGACAACAAAAGGTAGCAAAACTAATTTTATTTTCTGTTTTGTGATTACAATATGTCAGATTTGAAATGTGTATCCTACCAGAGCTGGTGTTAGACCGCAAGCGTGAGCTAGGATTTAACAGAGAGGAAAAGTCCTTTTTGTTTCTTTATTTTATTTACACCACAGTACCAGTGTGGTTAGGAGAAGCCAAAGGGGGGTGAAAAAGCTATAAAATAAACCCACCAGGATGTTTGAAAAAACAAACAAACACCCAATTGGGCAGGAAAGTTGAATCGAAAAACCAATTCAATTTTCTTGAATCGGGCAGCACTAGTTTGCGCTACTGTCTTAGACTTTAGGACCTGGGAATGGAGAGAGATGGCATCTTCAGTACTTTATAATGCAAGTGAAACGAGGATTTGGTCAGACTTTTGAAGGGTCTGCAGAAGAAAAATATTGTATAGGCCGGGGACATGAGACAGCAGGAAACGGGAACTTTTCTTCCTTCTATTTTTGTGAATGGCAAGGCTGAGGATGTCAGAGAGTTCAGTTAACATATGTGCTTTATAAGAAAATATAATAATGTGTTTTATAAAGTTTATAAGCATTGCTGGCCTACCCGGTGAGGTGTTTCTAATGGTGGTGATGGTGGCGGCAGCGTGTCAATGTGTTGAGAGGAAGAGGTGGTCTGGGAAATTCTTCTGAGCAAACTCCGGGCCCATTTCCACCCCCCAGTTAGTCCACTCCATTCAACTGGTTCACACACTGAATGGATCTTTGGGTGTTGTGCCTGGGTAGTTGTTTTGGGATCTCTTCCAGTGATTTGTCAGTATCTCCTTGTGGTCCAAGGAAGGAAACTTTGTTAATCTTAGCATTGACCTTCAGAATATGTTTGTAACAGCGCTGCTTGTGTGGCATTAGGCTATGTAGTGATCGAAAGAAAAAACCAGACCTTTGCACATTTTTGCACTATATGGTGGGTGTATGAGGAGATTCACATTTCCTGCACAGCTAAGTCCTTGTGAAGTTACCTTGTTCTTTCTGTATTTGACATCTAGCAAGGTCTCTGTTTGGAAGGAAAGATCTAAGCTTAAAAATGAAGTGGCCAGAAATTATGGTAAAAGCAAATAGCATTGCTGATTTTAAGAAAGGTTTGGACAAATTCCTGGAGGAAAAGTCCATAGTCTGTTATTAAGACATGGGGGAAGTGTCTGCTTGTCCTGGATTGGTGGCATGGAATGTTGCTACTCTTTGCGTTTTGACCAGGTACTAGTGACCTGGATTGGTTACCATGAGAATGGGCTACTGGGCATGATGGACCATTGGTCTGACCCAGTTAGGCTATTCTTATGTTATATTCTCATCTGTAGGGGCCTTTGTTTTTACTTCTTATTTTAATATATTTTTTTTCTAGGAACTTATCAGTGTTTTTTAGAATGGGAACAAAAATGGAAGAGAATTAATGTGTGTGAAATGGGGGGGGGGGGGGGTTACTAATTTCTTCAGCTAAATAATTAAATCCACTTCAACCAGACATAGGAGAACTCACACACCATTCACACACCCTCCAACCAAAATCGTCAAAAGAAAAAAAACTGTTCGACAACCTCCTAACACTCGACCCCCAACTCTACAACCTATTAACCTCGACCACAAACTACAAAACCTTCAAAAAAGAAATAAAAACCCTTCTATTCAAAAAACACATAAAACCGAACTAACACAATCAGAACTGTCCCAAGCATCACCTGCAACTACTCCATATGTACTTCTGATGTCATGACAATTCAGACATAATTTATGTTATGTTTGGAATAATGGTTACATATATGAGGTTCAATAAAATAAATTTTCAGTGCCTGTTTCTATTATGACCATTTATTTTTCATGGTTATTACAAAAAATATTTTTTTACATGGGGGGGGGGTGTCAAAAAATGATGGGCCCAAGGTTCCACATACCCTAGGTACGCCACTGTCCTTCTCATCTTCGGTTATAACTTGATCACTCTAGGAATTCCTAGATAGGCACCTAGAAAATCACTTATGAAATTTTAAAATTCTCTAAAAAACTTTTATAGCAAAGCATTTTTGGGCTGACCAAATCACAGCTTCTTCAGACCTATGGCTTCCAGTGTTGTGTGTACTTCGGCCCCCTTTTGTATTTAGATAAATCTTTTATATATATTACATACATGAGATGGAAAGATAAGACACATATGAAATTATGTAACCTAGGCCCCCTGTTGTTTTTTCCCTCCCCTCTTCTTTAATTTCATTTCTGCTTTTTTTTATTGTAAAAACACTTTGATATCAAATAAAGATAGCCCTGGTGAGCAAATTAATGGGGGCTTTTAGTCCCCAGGAAGTACAGGTACAATGCCGCCATGGTGTGTTTTGCTTTGGGACCTGTACCAATTACCCTCAGCATTTATGTTGTAACTGACATGCACTTTGTTTGAAAGCTTTCTTGAAGGCCAGTCAAAAATAAAACATTTCATCTAGCAGCTGGTTGTTGATCACAATGGCAGGGTTACATCGAGAGATAAGGAGTGTGGCATATTTCACAATGTGATTTGCAGTTCAGCTGTTTGTAGCAAAGGAAACAGCCAATGTCATGGAAACACAAGCCGCCTCCCAAGGTCCTTGTTCCTGTTAAAGAGTACAGTAATAACATTGTCCTTGGGGAAGAAAATACAAAAGTGCATTTTTGACCTAATATACTGTATATGGATTTCATCTTTTTTCCATACCGCAGTGCTGCACACACCTTTTCAATTTTATGTACTGTAGATTTAGCTCATGATTTCTCATTCAAGTAGCATATGTAGTTTTCTGCGCCAAAAGGCTTGCAATGTAAGTCCCCCGTTTGACCCCATTGAAAATAGTGGGATTGAATCAATGCACATTAGTGGAGTGGAGGAGTAGCCTAATGGTTTTTGCAGTGGCCTGAGAACAGGGAGAATGGGCAAGTCACAAAACCCTGCATTGTCCCAGGTACAAAAACAACTACCTGTATACAATATGTAAACCACTTTGATTGTAACCACAGAAAGGTGGTATATTAAGCCCCATTCCCTTTTCTTTTAATACAGGTTAGTAAATTATTATTATTTATAGACTTGATATACCATCCATTCCAATGAAGCTCTAAGTTTGAAACCACTATCCAGTAGCAGTGCCCCCTTCACCATCCTCCATTTTCAGTCCAGTGTTGCAATTCTCTCTCTCCCCTGACTAGCAGAAGCAGTGTCCCCTTCCCCCCAACCAGCTCTGGTTCCCCCTTCTTCTTTCAACCCTAACATCAGCAGCACCCCGTTCATCATCCTCCATTTCTAGTCCAGTGTGACACCTCTCTATCCCACCCTCAACCAGCAAACACAGCTTCCCTTTTTCCCCAACCAGCTCTAGCTCTCCTTCCCCCTTTCACCCCTACGAGCAACAACTCCCCTTTCCACCTCCAACCAGTGGCAACAGCACCTTACCTTACCTGGACTAGCAGCAGCTCTCAGTGTTCTAACTTGCCTGCAGCAATGCCAGTAGCGTCAGCGCAGGGATTCGCTTAGGTAGCCTTAGGGTCTTTGCTGGGTCACACCCACCTCTGAGGAAAGAGGAAGTTGCATCATCAGAGATAGGCTGTGACCTAGCAAAGGCCCCAAGGCTGCCTAAGTGAATCACTGCACTGACGCTACTGGCACTGCTGCAGGCAAGTTAGAACATTGAGAACTGCTGTGAGGGGGGGGAGGAAACCACTGTTAGTTTAGAGGCTGGGAAGAGAGCCACTGCTATTCGACTGGGGTGAGGTGGGGCGGGGAAGAGAGGAAAGCAAAATGGCGACTGCTGCACATGAGGGAGAAGGAAAGACATGATTGAAACATTTAAGTACCTCACGGGACGTGTCGAAGTGGAAGATGATATTTTCTTTCTCAAGGGACCCTCGGCCACAAGAGGGCACCCGCTCAAACTCAGGGGCGGAAAATTTCATGGCAACACCAGAAAGTATTTCTTCACAGAGAGAGTGGTTGATCATTGGAACAAGCTTCCAGTGCAGGTGATCGAGGCAGACAGCGTGCCAGACTTTAAGAATAAATGGGATACCTATGTGGGATCCCTACGAGGGTCAAGATAAGAAAATTGGGTCATTAGGGCATAGACAGGGGGTGGGTAAGCAGAGTGGGCAGACTTGATGGGCTGTAGCCCTTTTCTGCTGTCATCTTCTATGTTTCTAAGGGAGACAGGGGTGCCCAGCTTATCGGGCTCCACTGACCGCCTCGGACCCGAAGCACATGCCTATGGGTCTACCCTTTAATCCAACCCTGTCCTTCACACCGCAATTATTGCAGCCATTTGAATTTTTTAAATTCACGTTTTCTTTCATTTTTTACGTGTTCCGAATTTTTATGTGCAGTTTTCACTTATTAAACCTAACATCATCTTGTCTGAGGAGATTATTACTGTCATATTGTACAACATGCCACATCAATAGGAGGCATAAATGCACATGCCTAAATATAGCTCTTTTATATCATCTACATGTGTTTTACTCCTGTTCATTCCCTCTTCTTTTTTTTGTATTTATATTTCTTTATTAGTTTTATAATTTTGACAATCAAAATCAAAACACAAGAAAAAATATCATGAAATTAGAAATTATCATTAAATCCACATAATTAAAGGAAAATCTGATTACACAATATAGTTAGTCCACAATGAAATGGAGTCAGTGCTGAAATTGCTGAAATTTAACAAACAAAATATTTAACCAGGAAAACCAAAAGGAGGCTCGATTGCCTAAAAACATTTCTTTATCTAAATGGATTGGAGAATCAGAATAAACTATTACTTACTATCCTGAGAAGCAATAAATTTAGATAACTGCTGTGTGTGGTTCATAAAAAACATATCTGTTCTCTTTATATATCATTACACATTTACAGGGGTGCCTCAGATATGGGGGGTTTTTTTCATTCCCTCTTCTATTTACATGTTAATTCTAGTGCTTCTGATTCTATAGATTTGGAATTGCTGTTGCAGAAAATGAGTGCTTTTGGTGCGAGAGGAAAGGGTTTTCAATGGCTCTTCTCCTATTTAAAAAACAGATCTTTCAGGGTGGTGAGTGGAGGGGAAGTATCAGAGGTTGTGGATGTTGTGCGTGAGGTCTGCACGGGAATGGGGATTGGAGAGAGGCCTGGAAAGTTAGTAGAACATAGACAAAAGCAGAAATTGGAACCAAGATGATGGAAAAAACAAAATGTCCCTCCAGCTACAGCAAGGGAGATGTTCATTTTGAGGGGGGCTAAGCTCAAAGTGGGAGGCCCAGCCCCCCTTTCATGGTTATGCCACCAATTGTGTTTAGTACAAAATGAAGTACTTGCTGAGCTTATTTTAGGGTTTCCAGTTCAGTTTTGGCACATTTTTCTTATGCAACCATTGTCTAAAAAGTGCCTCTCTCAATTCTGCTTTAAATTATTTTGATGCTGTATTATTTGATTCTTTACTCACTGCTGCATTAAAAATAATTTGTGGATCTTGGAAGAACCTCTCACAAGTTACCTATGCCAGATGGTGGAACCAGATTTGTTTGCTCTACAGATATGAGCTTTATATTGCCAAAAATATCCAACTCTTTTATTTCTTTTAACAAGAAATGGTGGACCCTACAGTCACATGACCTAATGTCTATTCTAATTCTTTCCCGTGATATATGCATCTCTTATTTCTGTTCACTGTTATTTATTTATATTGTATTTTATTGTTGGTTTTTTTTTTCTGTTCAAAATATTTTTATTCATTTCATAGATATAAAATAGAAAGTAGACAACAAAAGGCTTCCGAGAAAGCCCAACAAGAAAAACCAAGTGACAGCTCCTTTCAGTACATCATATCACAATAAGATATATGATCGATATTAAAAAATAGAAGCAACGAATAATAATGATAAAACTAATACTAATACAGTCTTCTGGTTATAGTACATTGCAAGATAGATAAATAGGATGGCAGGACCATGAATTAAGTATAGTATCATAATGTAGTCGAGTATGTAGAGCTATATAGAATACAAAAGCTTAGTAGAATCTGTTATTATAAATGGAGAGAGGGTCACATTGATTCCTGAGATACATCAGATAAGTAACACCAATGAAAAGTGTGAAAAAGTAAAACAAATAGATGAGTGATGTTATATCAATAAATGATCTCGTAAGTAATGTTTCAAAGGTCTTGAGTAGAATGGTCTATTAGTATCGACCATATTTTATCATAAGTGGATAGTGACTTAGAGCGTTCTGCCATATGTCTCTCATATTTCGCATGGAGGCATACTGAATTCCACCAATGAGTGAGGCTGAGGTTAGAGAAATCTTTCCAATTTTGTAAAATTAATTGGAGAGCTATAAATAACAAAAGAGTCAAAAGACGATCATGATACAAAGATAAAGGTGAGGACAGTGCCAAGGATCCCAATTTTATTGTTGGTTTAAATAAACTAAGGCTTAAAAAAAACAAACTGTCAGAAGTAATTGCTGCTTTTTAAGGGGACAGGTAACTTTTAGTGGGGGATAGGAGAGGATGGAGGGGATTCCTCCCTGGATCGGTAAGGAATGGAGGAGATTCCTTGCCGAGACAGGTGGAGACAGAGGAGATTCTGGTGGGGACAGGCGGGATACTGGTGGGGACGGGCGGGATTTCTGTCCCCACGCAACTCTCTAGCGTGGGGTACTGTGGGGATTGGCCCTTTCAGCTTTTCTTTTTAATATATATATTTATATACCGCAGTACCTTAGGAGTTCTATGCAGTTTACAAAAGAAAATTGAAACAGCTGCAATAAAAACAAATGACCTAGAAATTACAAAAATTGCTTAAATAAGTAGGTTTTCAATCATTTCCTGAACTGCTGATAAGAGACAGAGCTAACAGATTTACAAACTCTTTATCACAAGAAGCTGCCTGAAAAGATAGATGCCATTGAAAATAGCTTTTGTATAAATGACCCATTACTGAAGGAAAAGCAAACAAATTACAATTACGTCTTGGGTGTTATGAATTAATGAATAAAAAATTATCCACAAGATAATCAGGCGCTAAACCATATACAACCAAACTTAAATCTGACTCTGGCCTTGACTGGTAACCAGTGTAGTCTTTGGTAATAAGGTGAGACATGATCTGATTTTTTTCAGATTGGAAACTAATCGGACTGCCGTGTTTTGTATGATGCGGAGTCTATGAAGATTTTTCTGATAACCCGCTAAGTAAACTCTATTACAGTAATCCAAGATACTTAGAATTAATGACTGTACCAACAGTCTAAAACAAGAAACATCAAAATATGGTCAAATAGTCCATAATTTCCACAAAATATAGGCATCTTTTCCAGATAAGCCCCACCAAAAAGTTAACCCCCGCCACCCAGAAAAGATTATAAAAAAGAGGATATGAAACTTGTATTTGTAGTTTTTATTGAAGAGGGTGAAATTGGGACATGTCATTAATAATTTGTTTGAAAAGGTCCGTATTTCGGTACCTTTGCCTCCAAACGAACTCAAGTAGCTGTCCACTAAAGATCGGTGTGTGCCACATTGGCGCTTATTCTGCATCTTGTAGACGTGCTAAAAGATTCGATGGTTTGTGTGTGAGCTCCAGTCGTTGGATCCACAAAGTTTTCGGTATGATTAACCGTTTGATGAGTATAATTCATGCCAATCATCGTTTCAATTCCTTGGTATGATGCCCACATATCGGAAATTATGATTGAGCCGGGAGCGATGCAGGCTTGGATTGTGTCTAGCAGAGTGGCCGCAGTTCGATCTGGCACTGCATACATGAACACTTCTTTAGTCTCCCGGCAGATCCCTCCGAAAATCCACTGCTGGGAAAGGACTCGCCCTGCGTGGTTTTTATGGCGAGATATTAGCGTTTCATCGATCTCGACGTGTAGACCTGGGCCGCCAACAATTGTTGAAGTCTGCAAAAGCCGCCAGGCGCAAATTTCACGAAGAAAGTTCTTCCAGTCAACAGCGGTTGTGTGGCCAATAGATAATTCCTCTGAGCAGAATTTGATTGTTGCCAGATTTTTGGACCAGCAATAAATGAATAGAATTACTGTCCTAAACTCCATCCTAGACCGCTCCAGCCAAGTTCCCTTTCGAACACCGATTTCTTGCCGACACTGTCGGGCATTACACCTCCACCTGTCAGAAACAGTTGAAAGTGTCATTTGGTGGCCATTGTTGCATAAACTTTGCTGATGGATCACTCCGTGGGTTTGAAAAAAACGTATTGCCGTCTCCTTGTCATGAACGAAAGTCGAAAGCGTCAGAAAGTTCATGTCTGGTTTTATGTTACAAAAAACGTTACAAAAGTTTGAGTCAAAAGCGTCAGAAAGTTCATTTGTGGTAAATAGGTCAAGATTGGGTGCGCGAGCATCAGAAAGTTCATTTATGGTAAATAGGTGAAGGTTGCGTGCGCTGGCAAAAGGTGGCGGGGCTTAAGTTTTCGCGCGTGCACTTTTTCCATTAGTGGCGGGGCTTATCTGGAAAAGGTCCAAATATAGGACCAGCGCTATTTAAGTTATTTATAAATGATTTGGAAATTGGAATGATGAATGAGATGATTAAATTTGCAGATGATACTAAACTGTTCAACGTTAAAGCACAGGCAGATTATGAAAAACTGTAGGCCGACCTTAGGAAATTGGAAGACTGGGCATCCAAATGGCAGATTAAATTTCATGTGGACAAATGCAAAGTGATGCACATTGTGAAGAATAACCTAAATCATAGTTACCAGAAGTTAGGGTCTATCTTGGGGGTCAGCGCCCCCCCCCCAAAAAAAAAAAAAAAAGATCTGGGTTTCATTGTAGATAATACACTGAAACCTTCCACCCAAAGTGCATGGTGGCCAAAAAAGCAAACAAGATGTTAGGAATTATTTTAAAAAGGGATGGTTAACAAGACTAAGAATGTTATAATGCCTCTGTATCACTCCATGGTGCGACCTCAACTTGAGTATTTCATTCAATTCTAGTCGCCTTATCTCAGAAACGATAAAGCAAAACTAGAAAAGGTTCAACAAGCGACCAAGATGATAAAGGTGATGGAACTCATCTCATTTAAGGAAAGACTAAAGAGGTTAGGGCTCTTCAGCTTGGAAAAGAGGTGTCTGAGGGGAGATATCTACAAAATCCTGATTGGTGTAGAACGGGTACAAGTGGATTGAGTTTTTACTCCGTCAAAAATTAAAAAGACTAGGTGACACTTGAGAAAGTTCCAGGGAAATACTTTTAAAACCAATAGTAGGAAATATTTTTCCAGTTAGAGAATAATTAAGCTCTGGGATGCATTGCCAGAGGTTGTGGTAAGAGCTGGTTTTAAGAAAGGTTTGGACAATTTCCTGGAGGAAACGTCCATAGTCTGTTATTGAGAGAGATATTGGGGGAAGTCACTGCTTACCCTGGATCAGTAGCATGGAATGTTGCTATTATTTGGGCTTTTGCCAGGTACTAGTGACCTGAATTGGCCACCGTGAAGATGGGCTACTAGGCTAGATGGACCATTGGTCTGACCCAGCAAGGCTATTCTTATGTACTTATATGAACTGCATTATATTAATATCATTAATAAACATAAACACAGGCTGCCTGTGTACTATCTGTGAATGGCATTTTCTAGGCTGCCTATCTGTTTTACTACCTGGGATCTAGCTAGGTACTTGGGACCTGGGTTGGCCACTGTTAGAAATAGGATACTGAGCTTGATGGACCTTCAGTCTGACCCAGTATGGCAATTCTTTTGTTCTTATGCCAGAAGAGCTGTGCAGTGAGTCACGGTGTCAGGTCAAAAGCGCGCCGGGACAAAGGCGCGCGCATACAATTGAGTGCAGCGCGGAGGCGCACGCCGCAGAAAATTACTGTTTTTAGGGCTCCGACGGGGGGAACCCCCCCCACTTTACTTAATAGAGATTGCGCCGCGTTGTGGGGGTTTGGGGGGTTGTAACCCCCCACATTTTACTGAAAACTTCACTTTTTCCCTGTTTTTAGGGAAAAAGTGAAGTTTACAGTAAAATGTGGAGGGGTACAACCCCCCAAACCCCCCACAACGCCAGCGCGATCTCTATTAAGTAAACTAGGGGGGCTCCCCAACAAATCCCCCCGTCGGAGCCCCTAAAAACTGTAATTTTCTTCAGCGCGCGCCTCCGTCTTGCGCTCAGTTGTCGGCGCGCGCCTTTGTCTTTCGCGGGGTTGTCTATGAACCTTGAGTCACAGCCTGGTGAATTTGAAAAAGATTTTAAAACATTTTTGTTTACATACATTTTTTTGGACCATAAGACACACCGGCCCATAAGATGCACCTACCTGTAGAGGAGGAAAAACCAAGAAAAAAATTTTGGTTCAGAATTTTTTCCTTCTTGGTTTTTCCTTCTCTACACATAGGTGCATCTAGTGCTGGGAAGCCCGCAGCCTACAGCCCAAAGCCTGAAAAAACAGCCTGCAGCCCAAAGCCCGAAACAGCCCGAAGAAGCAGTCTGCAGCCCAAAGCCCCCCAAAAGCCTAAAGAAGCAGCCTGCAGCCCGAAGCCCCTTTTTTAAGTAGCAGTGGTCCAGCAGCTGCCTTTCTCTGCAAAGCAATGCACAACACAGGGCCTGACCTTTGCACTTCCTGCCTTGTCCTGCACCACTCTGTGATTGGCTGCAGGCAACCTGAACATCTAAATCCTTTATGGATTTGAAAGGATTAATCAACAGTAAAAAAAAAAACCCAAAACATCTTGAATGCCAAATAATTAAATTGATTGGGTAGTAAGCCATGTTAGCCTTTAAAAAAAAAAAAGCTTCTTATTTGGGATTTCCTCTGCTTTCTTTGGCCCCCTTCTGTTGTCTGGTGGTCTAAAGAAGAGGTAACGTTCTCTCTGGAAATTGTTTATTCTTAATTAGTTATAAGTTGCTCTGTATTGCTTATGCAAGCGATTTAACTTGTAATTATGTGATTGAATTTATACATAAAAAAAGGGATAGACTCAGAAGTAATCTCAGAAAATTCAGCAATATCTTCAAATGCACCGGTTTTAAATTGTTGTCTGATATTCACTATGATAGATGTCAAAATATCAGAAATAACCACTACAATGTTGTCAGTAATGTGCAAAATGACCAAGCACTTATCTTATTAGATTTCCAGCAGAAAATCAATGACAGATTCAATGCAACTCCATTTCGAAAAACACAATTTCATCTTCAGGAACCCAATACTGCAGCAGGGAAATCGGCATGTGTTGAAAATGGCTTGTCACAGTATAGAGGGGCTAAATCAAAAGAACGTCTAAGTCGAATTTGGTCATATGGTGCTAGGCGCCCAAATTCGGCAGTGGGAAAATGCCCCTTCTCTAAAAATACGTCTAAAATTATTTTTTTCAAAAATCGTCTTGGCGCATCGTTATACATTATTTCATTTTATTTTACAGGTGTCACGAATAACATTCTTGTGATGTATTTGTACTAGTTACATTGTTTTGCTTTTACTCGATTATCATTCAGTACTGTATTATACGAGGGGCATTCAATAATTTATGTACCTCAGTGGGAATGAAAAGTTTTCAAAAAATTTTGTTTTATTTTTAAATATAGTCCCCTGATAGCTCCATACACTTCAACTACTTTTCCTGCAATGACTTTAACCCCTTTGAAAAGAATTTCCCTTGATGTCTTCATTTATAATGTGCCACGAAAAACATTTGCTCCATTTAATGTGTCGGAGCTAAAACAGTTTGAGAGACCAGAGGTGGGCAACTCCGGTCCTCGAGAGCCACAACCCAGTTGGGTTTTCAAGATTTCCACAATGTACATGCACGAGATTACCGTATTTTCACTCATATACCGCGCACCCGTGTAAAACGCGCACACGGATATAGCGCACGGGGAACACAAATTTATGTAAAGAAATTTTTATATACCGCGCACACCCGTATACCGCGCATGCCGCCCCGACTCTCCCGTCGCCGCCCGACTCTCCTTTCGCCCGCCCCGACTCTCCTCTCCCCCTTGAAGTCCTGTCCCCACCCTGAAAGCCTGATGCACCCCCCCCGATGTCCGATTCACCTCCCCCACAGGACCACTCGCACCCCCACCCCGAAGGACCGCTCGCACCCCCACAGCCTCCCTACCCCCCCCATCATGGAGAAGCTCCTACCGTTGTCCTGCTGCTTCCTGTGCCGGCGGTCCCGGCCCTTCTGTGAGCCCTGCGTCTGCTGCTTCCTCTTCCGGCGGTCCCAGCCCTTCTGTGAGCCCTGTGTCTGCTGCTTCCTCTTCTGGCGGTCCCGGCCCTTCTGTGAGCCCTGCGCCTGCGCTGCTTCCTCTTCCGGCGGTCCCGCCCTTTCACATCAGAGAAAGGGCGGGACCGCCGGAAGAGGAAGCAGCGCAGGCGCAGGGCTCACAGAAGGGCCGGGACCGCCGGAAGAGGAAGCAGCAGACGCAGGGCTCACAGAAGGGCCGGGACCGCCGGAAGAGGAAGCAGCAGATGCAGGGCTCACAGAAGGGCCGGGACCGCCGGCAGAGGAAGCAGCAGGATAATGGTAGGAGGTTCTCCATGATGGGGGGGGAGGCTGTGGGGGTGCGAGCGGTCCTTCGGGGTGCGAGTGCGAGCGGTCCTGCGGGGTGAATCGGACGTCGGGGGGGGGGAACTATGTAAAAAAAAGTTATAAAACGCGCTCATGCGTATAACGCGCATGGTTATGCACGGTTTGTAAAATCGTGTATAACGCGCGTGTTATATGCGTGAAAATACGGTAATTTGCATGGACTGCTTCCATTGTATGCAAATCAATCTCATGCATATTCATTGTAGAAATCTTGAAAACCCAACTGGGTTGTGGCTCTTGAGGACCAGAATTGCCTACCCCTGATCTAGACTAATATTCTTAATGTACCGTTGAATAGCAGGGATCAGTGGCATAGTAAGGGGGAGGCAAAGGGGGGGCAGTCCGCCCTGGGTGCCATGTTGGTGGAGGTGCCATCATCCCTCTTCCTCTCTGCCCCACTTCTTCCCATTCATCTCCTCCACATGTGCGCCCCCCTTCCCTTCCCCATACCTCTAGTTGAAGTTATTGTTCGCGGCAGTCAACAATGTGCTCTTCGCTCTATCACTGATGTCACTTCCGGGTGCCATGCATAGGAAGTGATGTCAGAGGGAGAGCCGATGGGGTCGCGAGGAGCATGTTGTAGACCGCCGCGAGCAACAACTTCAACTAGAGGTATGGGGGAAGGGAAGGGGTCATGTGCGGCAGGTGGGATCGAGGAAGGAGCGGGGGGTGGAGACGAGGGTGGGGGCGGTGTGCCACCTCCCCGGGTGCCTCTCACCCTCGCTACGTAACACGATTGTATTTCTTCAATCCGTAAATCAATCTAACTGCTGTGTTCTGTATCAATGATAATCTCAATAATTCCTTCTTAGTAATTGATACATAAGCAATATTGCAATAGGCAAGGAGACTCAACAGTAACGACTGGACCAATAATTTAAAGGCTGAAAATTCAAAATAGGGTCTAATTGTTCGTAGTCTCCAAGAAAGCACTTGGACATCCATTTTTTCATGTATTTTAGAACAAACTGTATGTGGGCAGATCCTGTTCTACACTGCATGAGAAATGGATGTGGCGTACAGACCTGGATGTTCATATTCTAAATTGAATACAAAGCAAAACCAAGAAGAACAAACATCTCTTCAAACAAAATGCAAAAACAAACAGCAGAGATGACTGTCCACTCATGGCAGAAAGGATAATTGAGGGAACCAAATGTTCAATGTAAAAGTCTTTGTTCGATAAAGTGACTCAACACAAGCTGTGTTTCGGCCAAAAGGCCTCAGGAGTCGCGGCACTCTTGAGAGTAGACAGCTCTTCCACTAAATGAAATAATACTTGTAAAACTCCATAAAATAGTCACAGATTTCTCAGATGCATCTGCTCTTACAAAATGGCTGCCAGTACTCTGTACAGAATAGCTGACAGTGAGATGAAAGTGCACATTTTTGATATTTCTGAGATCATTAGTCAAATTATTTGCATACAGAAATGTAGGCATGATATATTCATTTACTACCTATCAAGGTTATCTAGGTGGTTTACAATGAGGTACTCAAGCATTTTTCATATCTGTCCTGGAGGGCTTACAATCTATCTAACATACCTAGGGCAATGGAGGATTGAGTGACTTGCCCAGGGTCACAAGGAGCAGCTTGGGATTTGAACCCACAACCTTAGGGTGCTGAAGTTGTAGCTCTAACCAGTAGGCCACTCCTTCCTCGATGATATATAGTATTGGAGGGAATATGTTTTTCATATATTGACAACTTTTGTTTAGCAAAATAAAAAAAATAATGCTCTAAATATGCAACTATAAAAATACAAAATTCTATACATTTTCTTCAACAAAGTCAACTGCATGTATAATACAGCTGCATCTTGTTACAGTATGCCAAAAAATTGAGTGGCTGTTCAGAAGGATTCAGTAATGTATCTACACATTAATAAACTCTCTGTGCACTAACTGATCTCATGCTTATAATATTAATAATTGTAGTTTTACCAAATGATTGATAGACACAAGTTCTAGAAAAGTAAAACAGAATTATCCGGTTTGCACTGTATAATTTTTCATGTCTCAGTAAGAGAAAGCAGTTTTAAGAGCATAAGTGTAATTTATATTGGTATCTGCCTTCCACAGAAAACTTCATCTTCTCTGATGTCATCATCGTTTGAATGTCTTTTCTCAGTTTCATTTTTTTATTGAAATTTTAACATACGAAATGTAACAGTGATTAAATAAACAAAAGGAGATTTTACACTACAAATAATACACACCGTCAAAACATAGGGCTCCTTTTACGAAGGCGCGTTAGCGGTTTAACGCGCGTAATAGCGCGCGCTAAACCGCCAGCCGCGCTAGCCGCTACCGCCTCCTTTTAAGCGGGCGGTAGTTTTTGGGCTAGCGTGGGGGGGTTAGCGCGTGATGAAAAGTCACGCGCGTTAAACCCGCTAACGCGTCTTCCTAAAAGGAGCCCATAGATGCAAAGAGAAATAAAGAGCATCCATGTAGTTTAATCTAACATACCGTATTTGCCGGCGTATAAGACGACTTTTCAGTACCTTAAAATCCTCCCCAAAGTCGGGGGTCGTCTTATACGCCGGGTACTGTTTACATGCCCTTACTTTACATGCCCTAACATCTCCTTCCTTACCTCCTTACGGTGCTTACGGTACTAGTAAACCTGCCGGGACATCAGCGGGGCCATGGCGGGACATCAGTGTGACAAGGGTGCCAGCTCCTTCATCCTGCGCAGCGGGAAGCAGCGGCGCTCTGGCCCCACCCCTTTTCTCTTTACTACGTCTCTCGCACATGCGGCCGTGTGTGGAGTCTAGCCCTTAAGGAAGTTGCGGGGGCGAACAGGAGGCTTTTGAAGGCTTTTAAAGGGAAACTGTCATGCCAGCAAACTTGCTAGGGACTTGCCCGGCACTTGCTCTCTCCCTCTATGTGTTATCTTCCTTCTATCATTGACAGTTTCAGTTTGGTTAACAGTTTAGAAAACAAATAGCATGGCAGCTCCCATGGGTTTATTGTTCTATTCAGCTTTAGTGAATTAATTAAAATTGTTGAAATAAATTCTGATGTTCTTTTAAGTTTTATTTGTTGTGCAGAAGGTGTGCGGAAGAAGGGGTAGTCTTATATGGCGAGTATATAACAAACTCTATATTTTAACTGTAAAAGTTGGGGGGTCGTCTTATACGCCCAGTCGTCTTATACGCCGGCAAATACGGTATATATGAAGCCATATAATTGGAGATAAGCGAAAAGCTCCTACGAAGACCAGGAGAGTAAAGCATAGCACAGCAAATTTAGCTAAGCTAGCAATAGGAAAAACATTAGGATTAGATATTATACCCAATGTACATACCCGTTGAAATGTACCCAAAGTTTAGGAATGAGAAGCGACATTTGTTAGCAGAGACCATATTTTGTTAGTTTTAAAGCTTTTATTTGTGAGGGAATTGGCTTTACAGTCATAATTATGAATCATCAGAACCTTAGCCCACCAGAAAGAAGTATTTAATAATTGGGCAGATTTCCAATGTGAGAGCATCGTTTGTAAAGTAATAGCAATTAGAGCATCAAATAGTTTGGAATTCCATTTATCCAGGGCACCAGGCAGAGCGAGGGATTGAAAGAGAACAATATCAAAAGATAATTGGTTTTCCAGACAGATCTCCAGAATGGTTGAATGGTTGGGCAATCATAAATCATATGTTTAAGGTCACCTAAATTAACGTTACAATGCCAACATTTGTTAGACTCCATTAGGTGACCCCTTTGTAGCTTTTCTAGCCTGCTGAAAGGAGTTATGCAAAAACTGTTTGTCTACACTGTGCAATTATAATTGTAAGGCACAGAAACGTTATTTTATTTAGACTGCATGGCACATAGGCAGCGGAATGCTTTTTCATTGTGGGGGGAGGGCCCAAAGGCTCCGCCCTAGCCCCAACAGGATCCTGTGGCACAACCTCTCTCTCCAGCTCCCAACTCCCCCACCCACCTTTCCTGTCACTATAATTTTAAATCTTATGGCAGCCTCTGCGCAATGTCAACGAGCAGGCCTGCCCGGAAGTCTTCATTCAGCAGCGGCTACCGGAAGATTTAAAATTGCAGCGGCAGGTGGGTGGGGGAGCAGAGCCATAACTGACTCTGACCACCAGTTTTGGAGGAGGTCATGGCCCCGGTGGCCTCCCCAATTCTGACATCTAAGATATGGCATGACTAGCTTACTTTTCTGTCTTTTAAAATGGCACTCCATTTCATTTTCTATGTGTTTTTTAAATGATTTACAATAAAACCTTGGTTTGCGGGCATAATTCATTCTGAAACCCAGCTTATAATCCAAAGCACTCGTATATCAAAGCAAATTTCCCCATAAGAAATAATGGAAACTCAGGACGATTCGTTCCACAACCCAAAAACTTTAATACAAAATACTGTATATACTTGTATTGCAAGACCTCGTTCGTTTAGAACAGTCACTACACTCCCGAAGCGTCAGAGAGAGAAGAACCTTTGGCTCAGTTGTGATGATGTGACGCTTGTATACTGTATCTACTCGTATTGCAATACCTTGTTCGTTTATAACAGTCACTACACTCCCGAAGCGTCAGAGAGAGAACTATTGGCTCAGTTGTGATGATGTGACGCTTGTATACTCTATCTATTCGTATTGCAATACCTCACTCATTTAGAACAGACACTACACTCTCGCAGCGTCAGAGAGAGAAGAACCATCGACTCAGTTGTGATGATGTGACGCTTGTATACTGTATCTACTCGTATTGCAATACCTCGTTCGTTTATAACAGTCACTACACTCCCGAAGCGTCAGAGAGAGAAGAACCATCGGCTCAGTTGTGATGATGTGACGCTTGTATACTGTATCTACTCGTATTGCAATACCTCATTCGTTTATAACAGTCACTACACTCCCGCAGCGTCAGAGAGAGAAGAACCTTTGGCTCAGTTGTGATGATGTGACGCTTGTATACTGTATCTACTCGTATTGCAATACCTCGTTCGTTTATAACAGTCACTACACTCCCGAAGCGTCAGAGAGAGAACTATTGGCTCAGTTGTGATGATGTGACGCTTGTATACTGTATCTACTCGTATTGCAATACCTCACTCGTTTAGAACAGACACTAAACTCTCGCAGCGTCAGAGAGAGAAGAACCATCGGCTCAGTTGTGATGATGTGACGCTTGTATACTGTATCTACTCGTATTGCAATACCTCACTCGTTTAGAACAGACACTACACTCTCGCAGTGTCAGAGAGAGAAGAACCATCGGCTCAGTTGTGATGATGTGACGCTTGTATACTGTATCTACTCGTATTGCAATACCTCGTTCGTTTATAACAGTCACTACACTCCCGCAGCGTCAGAGAGAGAAGAACCTTTGGCTCAGTTGTGATGATGTGACGCTTGTATACTGTATCTACTCGTATTGCAATACCTCGTTCGTTTATAACAGTCACTACACTCCCGAAGCGTCAGAGAGAGAACTATTGGCTCAGTTGTGATGATGTGACGCTTGTATACTGTATCTACTCGTATTGCAATACCTCACTCGTTTAGAACAGACACTACACTCTCGCAGTGTCAGAGAGAGAAGAACCATCGGCTCAGTTGTGATGATGTGACGCTTGTATACTGTATCTACTCGTATTGCAATACCTCGTTCGTTTATAACAGTCACTACACTCCCGAAGCGTCAGAGAGAGAAGAACCATCGGCTCAGTTGTGATGATGTGACGCTTGTATACTGTACATACTCGCATTGCAAGACCTCGTTCGTTTAGAACAGTCACTACACTCCCGAAGCGTCAGAGAGAGTAGAACCTTTGGCTCAGTTGTGATGATGTGACGCTTGTATACTGTATCTACTCGTATTGCAATACCTCGTTCGTTTATAACAGTCACTACACTCCCGAAGCGTCAGAGAGAGAAGAACCATCGGCTCAATTGTGATGATGTGACGTGTGTATACTATATGTACTTGTATTGCAAGACATTGCTTGTTTATCAAGTTAAAATTTCATAAAATGTTATGCAAAACACTTGCAAACCAAGTTACTTGCAATCCAAGGTTTTGCTGTACTTTATGATGCAGAGTGCCTTGCCATGCTTGCAGGAAAGATGAATATTAAGAAAAATAAACCATAAACTTGGGTATGCATGGTAGAATCTATTAAATAGAATGTGTAATAAAAAAATGCAGAATAAATGACTTGTTCTCAATAGAAAGCCACAGGTATGAATTGGTGGTAAATCTTTTCAAAGAGGGAGCTTAGGACATGCTCCAATCTAGCGCAAACTGTCAAATACTATAGAACAATGTGATTGACAAAACATATAGCAACTTGACATAGAGTGAGTCAGTCAATGAGCCACATGCCATCTGTCACCTTCATGTTGTTTTCTTCCCTAATGCTCTGCCTGGATTCCTGGCTGCCTAGTGTTCCATTCCCGGGATCAGGCACTAGCAGAAAACCTGGGCAGAGGGTTGATGATGCTGTGAATAGAATTCCATAGGGACATTCATGACCTGAGCAAAGCATGTGCTGAGATAATACCACGGATCCATTTGAGTTTATGCACTTTTCAGATATTACTTTTTTCTTCAGTTTTTTATTGCTCTGAAAGAGTACACTCACATGAATGTACTAATGCTATTAATTATTTCTATAGCGCTACCAGACGCACGCAGCGCTGCACAGAGTCACAAAGAAGAAGAAAACAGTCCTTGCTCAAAAGAGCTTACAATCTAAACAGCCAAGACAGACAAACAGGATGGCATGGATACACTTCTCCCTCCGTATTTGCGGTTTCAGCATTCGCGGTTTCGATTATTCACGGTTTTTAGCATGCTGGCTCCACCCCCAAATTTCAACATCTTGCAGAGAGAAATCGCTGATTCCAAGCATTTACAGAGAAAACCGCTGATTCCCAGCACTTTCTTCACCGTGTTTTGCCTCTTTCTTCAGGAAACAGCCAGGTCTCCCACCATGTTATTCGCAGTTTCGCCATATTCACAATGGTTTTTAATAGAAAACAGCGAATAACATATGAAAAAGTTATTCGCGGTTTTTCTGTATTTGTGGTTCTGTTAATCCCCTAACACAGCGAATAAGGAGGGAGAAGTGTACAGTTAAGGGGAACGGTTAATCAGCGGGCTGGGTTGGAGGGCAAAGGAATAGGGTTAAGGATTGAAAGCTATATCAAAAAGGTGGGTTTTCAGTCTGCTTTTAAACAAGGGAAGGGGCTTGACGGACAAACTCTGGTAATTTATTCCAGGCATAGGGGGCAGGATCAAAGTCTGGAATTGGCAGTGGAGGAGAAGGGTAATGCTAAGAGTGACTTAACTGAGGAACAGAGTTCTCTGGGAGGTGTATAAGGAGAGAGAAGCAGGAGAGATATTGAGGGGCAGCAGATGAACACACTTGTAGGTCTTGAACTGTATGCTTTTTTTTTTTTTTTTTTTTCAAATTGTCTTTATTAGCAACTGCAAAGGGACATACAACCAGGAGCAAAGTAATCATAAAAACATAGCAGGCAGAACTGTATGCTATGGCAAATAGGGAGTCAGTGAAGTGACTTAAGGAAAGAGGTGGCATAAGTGTAGCGAAGTTGCATCCATGTCTATGTTTATATTCAATAAAATGTGTGATGCTCCCTGTTTGATATAAGTAGAATAGAAAAAGCATTGCAGCTGGCAGGATGTTTCTCACATTTAAAGGACCTTCCAGTAAGGTAAATACAATTGTGTAATCACAGCTACACACATATGTCATGACATGTTCTTGAAATGTTTTCAGAGACTGGAACAGCAGCAAAAGAAAGTACATTAGTTCTGATTGGAAATTAATTGATAACAGATAACTTATTTAAGGTCCTTGTGTCCAATGCAATATCTTGGCCACTTACAGTAAAGGAGACCCTTGACTATATCAGCAGGATGGTAGTTGTGTTAATGTCCTATTCATACTTCTGGCCAGTAGAGGGAACCCAACTCAAAGCTTTTCTTTCCCAATAAGGCAATATATCTGCCACCTTAGCTCACTTGAATGTATGGAAATACTGTAAATGTTTAATAAACAAAAACAGATTATAATCTAAGGCGATGTACTTCTTTATTAGACCAATTCAATACACTTATAAAATCATGAAAGGCATAGAGAAGGTGGAGAGGGACAGATTCTTTAGACTAGCAGGGACAACTAAAACAAGAGGTCATTCAGAAAAACTGAGAGGAGACAGATTCATAACGAATGCAAGGAGGTTCTTCTTCACTCAGAGGGTGGTGGACACCTGGAACGCGCTTCCCGGAGAGGTGATAGGACAGAGTACAATTCTGGGGTTCAAAAAGGGACTGGATGACTTCCTGGAAGCGAAGGGGATAACAGGGTACAGATAGAGGTTTACCTTACAGGACATTGAGCGAATAGGGTATGGATATTTTAGGTTAGGTAGGGAACACTTTCAGGTCATGGACCTGGGGGGCCGCCGCGGGAGCGGACTGCCGGGCACGATGGACCCCTGGTCTGACCCGGCAGAGGCAACGCTTATGTTCTTATGTTCTTATTTAGCTTTGAGCAGTTAACACTTCTTCCAGAGGTCCACAACAGGATGAGTGGGGTCAGAGCAAGAATAATATGGCCAAAAAATGCAAGTGACTTATAGACTACATTACAATGCTATTATGAAGATGAAAGTGTGTGTGTGTCTGGGTTTTGGGGTGGGGGGAGGGTTTACACTGATGAGAAGGTGGCAGGGAGGCAGAATTATTTCTAATACCAAATTAACAATCCCTAGTTTCTGTTCCATTGATGCTCTGTCACTTTTTCATCACTATAACAACCTAGGGTTACCAGATATGTAAAAAAAAAAAAAAAAGGACACGGGCTCTGCCCCATTCTGCCCCCAGCCCAGTCCATTTCACCTCCAGCCCTGCCCTGTTCCATCCGCAGCCACCCCCCCCCCCAAACTTCATCTCTCCTTCCCCAGGCTGCGTCTGGAAACCCTATAACAACACCCCCCACACACACCTTTTCCCTTCACTCTACCATTGTACGGTACTGTATGAGTCACTTATGCTTCTGCATGTCACAGTAGGTTAGCTTTCTAGGATCTCAGCTGCTCATATTGAGGCTAATTCAGTGGAGGAGTAGCCTAATGATTAGAGCAGTGGACTGAGAACCAGGGAAACCAGGAAACAAATCACACGGTACTGCTTTTATGATCCTGGGCAGCCTTCGATTGTGAGACCTTCCAGGAACAGGAAACTTTCCATTGTATCTGAATGTAGCTTACTTAGAAGTAGGATTACCAGACGTCTGGATTTACCCGGACCTAACCTCTTTTTAGAGGACGTGTCCGGGAATCCGGATGGCTTTTCAAACCCTGGAACTTTGAGGTTTGAAAAGCTTCCAGCTCGGGACCAAGGCGGGAGGGCATCTGCGCACGTGCGTATGTGTGCAATATCATTGCGTCCCACCTGCGCATGCGCGGATGCCCTCCCGATGCGGCTCCGAGCACGAGAACAGGTTCGGGGGCAGGGCTGGGGGGAGGGGCGAGGCTGGTGCGGAACAGGACGTGACTTAGGTGGAACGGGGTAAGGTTGGGTGGCCTGGAGGCAGGGCCATGGGTCCAGATTTTACAATCGTTTTTACAACCCATTAGGGTTACCAGATGTCTGGAAAAACCCAGACATTAGAGAATGACACGGTGACAAAATTCATCACCGTTCCCGTCCCCGCGGATAACCGCGGGAAATAATCCCATGTCATTTTTTAGTGTCTATTTCAGCCTCAGTCCTTCTACACCAGCATTCTTCAAAGCAAAGCATGCGGGTCAGTGGCTGTGCTTATGTGAGCCAAGGATAATGAAGCCATTGTGACATCACTGATGTGATTGGCTCTTAGGCACTGGTGGAATGAGGCATTATGACATCACAATATCTGCTCTGGATACCAGAGACTGTCATTCTGTAGTGTCTATCTCAACTTCAGTCCTTCTACACCAGCATTCTTCAAAGCAAAGCTTACGGGTCAGTGGATGTGCCCAATTATACTCTGATTCTTTCCTCTCTCCTTAAAGAATGACATGAAGATGGTTTCCCGCGGTTATCCGTGGGGATGGGAACGGTGATGAATTTTGTCACCGTGTCATTCTCTACCAAACATGTCCTCTTTTTAGAGGACTGTCCGGGTGCCTGGAGAGATTTCCAAAACCCAGCAGTTTGTCCGGGTTCTGGAAGGCCTCGAGCTTGAGGCTGCATCTGGAGGGCCACTGCGCACGCACGGATGTCCTCTTTTTTCATTTCAAAAATATGGTAACCCTATTTTGGGTCCTATTTACTGCCCCAGGAGTTTTAGCCTGTGTGTGTTCCCCTGTGCTCTGTCTCTATCTCCTTCAAAAACCGCTTGCAGGGTGTACTTCCAGCCACACCCGCTTGCTTCTGCCAAGAGAGCTAATGAGCTAACTGCTCCAGCTGGGGAGAGACTAGCTCCTGGATTATCTGTCCTAAGAGGCTTTGCTCTCTGCCTTCAGGGCCCCATGCACAGCACCCCAGCGCCACGGTAAAAATTACCATGGCAGGAGTGATTTTTCCCCAACGGCTGATGCTCAGTACAAATAGCTTGCAAATGATATGCAGTTTATTCATGTGGAGCTGCGCTGGTAAAAGGCGGAGGAATTGTGCCGGGCGCTTCCTCAGAAGAGCAATCGCTAGCATTTTTCTTCCTCCTTAAAAAAACAACAACCCCAAAGCCAGGTGTGCCGTTCTCCATCCCTCCCAGCTAATTTGCAACTTCCCCTGCTGGCTCTATGAGCATTTAGTGTTCCAGGCCATGGTAGAAATCTCTACTGTGGTTTAGTAAAAAGGTGTGTGGGGGGGGGGGGGAGGAGTTAGCAATGGCTGAAGTATCTTTACAAACAGTTATAAAGAGTTGGAAAAATATGTTAATGAGATAGTAAAGAAAGCTCCACTGCCTCAAGCCACTGTTAGAGACCTCTGACTTTAGAATGGTTACCAATGGTACTAAGTCAGACTGATTATTGCAATATTGTACTATTAGGGTTACAAGAGAGACAGATTCAGAGAATTCACATCATAGCAGTGAAGTTACTACTGAAAAGAAGAAGGCTAGTGATCAGACTAGCCTTCTACTGGTAAAGCTTCATTGGTTGCTGGTGAGGGTGAGAATTCATTTTAAAGTATTAATTTATTGATTTATTTTTAGTATTTATATACCACTTATAGCCTAGGTGGTTTAATTCAGGTATTCAAGCATATTTCCCTATCTGTCCCAATGGGCTCACACTGTACCTAATGTACATGGGGCAATGGGGGAGTAAGTGACTTGGCCAGGGTCACAAGGAGCAGCATGGGATTTGAACCTACAACCTCAGGGTGCTGAGGCTGTGGTTCTAACCACTATGCCACACACACTCACTGTATGCCATTAAGATTCTCTATGGGGAGGGGAGGGAGGGATATTTTAAGGAATTAAACTATATAAGTATAATATTGGTAATAATTTATGAGTTAACATAATTGGTAATCATTTATGAGTTAACATAAGAGAAAGAGGGGATTGAGAGGGGACATGATCGAAACATTCAAGGTACTGAAGGGGATAGACTTAGTAGATAAGGACAGGTTGTTCACCCTCTCCAAGGTAGGGAGAACAAGAGGGCACTCTCTAAAGTTGAAAGGGGATAGATTCCGTACAAACGTAAGGAAGTTCTTCTTCACCCAGAGAGTGGTAGAAAGCTGGAACGCTCTTCCAGAGGGGAAAACACCCTCCAAGGATTCAAGACCAAGTTAGACAAGTTTCTGCTGAACAAGAACGTGCGCTGGTAGGGCTAGTCTCAGTTAGGGTGCTTGGCTTAGACCAGAGGGCCGCTGCGTGAGCAGACTGCTGGGCATGATGGACCACTGGTCTGACTCAGCAGTGACAATTCTTATGTTCTTATGTAATGCACTGCCATTGCTTGGAAATTCAATAAAGATTTATTAAAAAAAAAAAAAGATTCTCTATGGCCTAGCTGCTGGCTATTGCCATGGAATGATTTCTTCTTACTCGGCTCCAAGAGAGCTAAAGTCTGTATGGGAAATTAGATTAACTATCCCTTCTGTAACTACTTCCTATAAAAAATATTTCCAGTTGTCGGTTATTACTTGGCACAGGACCCTATTTCTGGAATATGCTACCTAGAGAGATTAGGGACTTTGGCCTAGATTCACTAAACCCCCCTTACCTTTCTGATCCGTGCCCGATCCGATCTGTGGCCGGGCAACTGAGTCGCAATGAGGCTGTGTGCAAATGGGCGCGATCGGAGGCACCCCCCCACATCGACCCCAGAGCGATAAGGCAGAACGATCCTGACGCATACGCAGACCATTTTTTTTAACCTGTAGATGGTTTGCGCATGCACTTGCTCTCTGTGGCATTTCATCCTTCACAGCTGGCCATATTGCTCCTTGCTGATGACCCACACGTGTGCGGGCTGCCAGGTCTTGTGCTGCTCAGTGACGTCTCTCGGTTGTTTCCCTCCGCCTGCAGCACCTGGTCTCCCTGAGGGATGGGATACTGCGCCCTGCAGCCTTGTAGCTTGATCAGCTGCTGAGTGGGTGGATGCACACAGCCACAGACTGGTGGAATAGATGTCGCAGAGGTGCGCACAGTGTTAACTTCTGCTTATATGCAGAGTATGACTGTGTGTGAATTTGGGAGCAATGTCAGCTTTCTCTAACTTCTTATGATAGGGCAGAAACATCCCTTTAACAGGATGTTAAAGACAGGTGCAGTTTTGATGGAGGACTACTCGCGAGCCCATGGTTTTAACCCGCGGGTTTAAAGTGAGGCTGTACTGTGGTGTGTTCTGGAACAGAACATGCCATAGTGCAGCCCTGCTTTAAACCCATGGGTTTAAACCCCGGGCAAGCAGGGCGGCAGAGAGCAGGGTTTTTGCACAATGCAGAGAGCAGGAAAGGACGTGAGCTACTGTCTTCAGCAGTCGCTTGTTTTTTTGATCGGCCAGCCCAGTCAGTGTTCCTGAATTTGTTTAGTGAATTGAGGCCCTTCCTACTTTGCATGCCGTTTCCCGTCATTTGCATTCGCAGATCAGATCGGGTGAGGATCAGATCGGGAGGAAGGTTAGTGAATCGGGTTGGGGGTCGCAAACTGGTCAGGACATGATCGGTGGGCTTAGTGAATCTAGCCCTAAAAGTGTTAGCACTCTTTTAGAAAAACAGTGAAAAGTTATCTGTTCCCATTGCGTTTAACTGATAAGTAGTTTAAACCGTTATTCTGTGACTGAAGAAACAGTTTGCATCTCCTCCATATAGAGTGAATTATTGTCACAGATTTCTCTGATTGTAATCCATCTTGAGCCATTTCTGGTTACAGTGGAATAGAAATGTTCTGTTTAGATTAGATTGGGTGAAGTGAGTTCTCTTGATTGGTGGCAGTACGTTCTAGCAGGGGTGGACTGACCATTCCATCAACAGGGCAGTGCCTGAGGGCCCAGAGCAGTAAGGACCCATTCTTAGGGTTACCACATGTCCGGATTTCCCCAGACCTGTCCTCCTTTTGAAAAGAAATTGCATCGGGAGGGGGCATCCACGTGCAATGCGGTGACATCACAAGCATCTCATCCGCAGATATACGGATGCCTTCCAGCCCGACGAACAGGTAGCGGTTTTGGGTCTGGGGGGCGAAGCTGAGACGTAACAGGGCAGGGATGGGTGGAACTGGATGGGCCTGGGGAGGGTAAAATCTGGTAAACCTACCCATTTTCCCATAATCAGTAATAGTCAGTAATATAGACACTATATTGGATGGGTGGTTAAGTAGAACCTTATTGGCTGGAAGCCCAGCTCACTGTCAGTCTATCCCTGTATTCTAGAAATACTACACATACACTAGGAAGAGCTATGGTAATTCTGGGCATACTAACTGCAGAAATCAGGCAGAGTGCTCTGAGTTTATCCCATAATGCTTCATTAATAAAACATATTCACTGCAAGTAACGGTAAATAACTGGTGAGAAGGTTGAAAGGCTTGATTCAATGCCAAAATCCTTAATGCTTGTCACCAGGGAGGTATCTCTTGCAAGGATGTAATTGCTGTTTGAAAAATTAAATACAAAATGATTCTGAAGTGTGTTGTCAGCCTTGGAGACCAATGAGACCAAGAGGTAGAGAATTTGGTTGTTAGCAGTGGCGGTGGTGGTGAATACATGCCGTTCCATTCATTACTTTAGGGCACTTTATGCTTTAGGGCACTTTATGCTTTATGCTTTAAGGCACTTTATGCTTTTTTCACGTGGCACTTTGTTTCTACTAGTTGTTTTAAAGTTTTATTGTTTAGTTTTAAAGTTTCAATAGTTTTATTTTACTTTTACTTTTCTCCTGCAGTCTTCCATCTGACCTTTTGCCGCCGCGCAACGGCGGCACGCTGAGGACTCCGCCCCCTAATTACCCCGGTACATGGCCTTTAAATTCAAGCCTCTTGCGGCACATGCTAGCACTTTATGCTTTTTGCACGTGGCACTTTGTTTCTACTTAGCAGATTGCTTTGTCGACAAAGTTAATCATATCAGGAAAAATTTCATACAAAATCAACAATCTATATTAACACTTGATCCTGATAATTCTTCTTCATTAACTTCGAAATGTTCTCACTTCAATCTTCCTAGCCTTAAAGACCTAGAATTAATCATTAAATCTGTTAACCTTAAAGGATCCTTTACGGAATCCATTCCTCCCATTACTATCAAAAAATATTTTTCTATCTTTGGTCCCTATATACACACTTTAATTAACATTTGTCTACAACAAAGTATAGTTCCAATAGCTTGGAAAAAATCGATCATTCGCCCAGTTCTAAAGGATCAAAAAATCAGTCCCGATATAAAATCTAACTACAGGCCAATCGCCAATATCCCATATTTGGCAAAAATAACAGAAAAAATTGTATATAATCAATTATCAGAATACATAGAAAAAACTAACGTATTGCACCCAAATCAAACTGGGTTCAGACAAAATCATTCTACAGAGCACTCTTTGATTGGGATGACTACAACGATACTTTATCATTTAGATCACCATTCTTCGGTTGTATTGATCTCTCTTGATCTATCCTCCGCATTTGATACCATTGACCATACTCTTTTAATACATAGGCTTCAGTCCGTTGGTGTGACTGACCAAGTCCTGTGCTGGTTCAAATCTTACTTTGAAAACTGTTCCTCTATTGTCTCTTTTAATAATACAAACTCTAACAGTTTCTCATTACCCTATGGCATCCCTCAAGGTTCAATACTTTCACCAATTTTATTTAATATCTTTCTCGCTCCACTTATGACTTTATGTCAATCCATTGGTTTCTCGGTATTCGCCTATGCCGATGATATACAATTATTACATCCAATCGATCCCAATAATACACAGGAAATAGCAGCAATAAATAACAAACTGGATCAAATTCATCAATGGTTGGATGCTAACAAACTATCTTTAAATATTCAAAAAACCAACCTGATGCTCTTTCCATGGAAGGACTGCTGCACATTGCCTACTCCAATTTCTATTAAAGGCACTCCACTACAGATACATCAAAACATTAGGATCTTAGGTATTACATTTGACAATAGATTATCATACCACGACCACATAAGTAATGTGGTCAAATCTACTTTTTTCAGACTACGTCAAATTCGTTCTGTTGCCAAATTCTTATGCGCAAAATCTCTCAATATTCTAATACATTCTTTATTCATTTCCAAACTTGATTACTGCAATGCCTTATTCAAAGGCTTGTCACAAAAAGAAATCCGACGTCTTCAAATAGTTCAGAACGCCGCTATTAAAATTATTCACAAAGCAAAAAAATTTGACCACGTCACACCTTTACTTAAGGAATCACACTGGCTCCCTATTGCACATCGCATTTTATATAAAATTTGCTTACTAACTTTTAAAACTCTAATATTTCAAACTCCCGCTTTTATTTTTAGAGTTTTAATTCCATACACTACTTCAAGAACACTGAGATCTCAGGACCAACATTTATTGGCCATTCCCTCATTAAGAGTCATCAATACGAGACGCCTCACTATTTTCTCAGTGACTGCTCCCCAGTCTTGGAATGATCTCCCACTTTACTTAAGAGAAGAAAAGAACCTAGACAAATTCAAGACTCAACTTAAAAGTTTCCTTTGTATCGATGCTTTTAGCGAATAAATGATCCCTTTTACTTTTTATTGCCTTATTTTTAAGTCCCTTTTCCCACCTAATGTTTTTACCTTTGTATTTTGAATTTGATACAAAGAACTCTCCTATTGTTCCCATATCGTACTTAGAAATTAATATTTTATTTTGGTTGTGGTTTGTTTTCGAAATATTGTTTGTATATGTAATTTTCTATGTTTTTAAACATTTGTACTATTTTGTACATCGCCTAGAATGTAGATTAGGCGATTAATCAAACTATTTAATAAACTTGGAAACCTTCTTGGGGCCGCAGCTGGAGGGCATCCGGAAGTGTGTGGATGTCAACATGACGATGTCGCTCGCATAGGTGATGTCGTCACATTGTCATCCAGGCATGTGCGGAAGCCCTCCGGACGCAGCCCTGAGCCTGCAATTACTATGTCTGAGGAGGGGTGCAGGAGGAAGAGAGGTGCCAGTGCTGGCTGACTGCCTACAGGACATGCCTCTTGCTGTGAGAGGCACATCCTGTGAGCAGTCAGCTGGAGACGGTGCCTCTCCTCCTCGCCAGCGTCTTGCGGCACACCCGGAATTCTGCCATGGCACACAGTTTGTGATACACAGCTATAGGGTCATATTCACTTCCCAAGGAATTTCAGCCTGTGGAACAATTTGCTTTTGGGTTAAGGTTACCAGACATCTGAGAAAACCCAGACATTTCCTCTTTTTAGAGGACTTCCCCGGTGTCCGGACAGGTTTTTTAAAAAATTGTGTGAGCTTGTCCATGCTACAAGGAGTCCGGGGGCTCTCCCCCTCTTACCTCCTTGGCACTGCAATTCAACTTTCTTTGGGCCGCCGGCAGCTCAGTGAAGTGAGCCTGGTACTGTCGGCCTTCCCAGGAAGCCACCTCTGCAGTGACTTCCTGTTCCCGCGTAGATGAGACCTCCAGAGAAGTGGCTTCTGAGGCAGGCCGGTGGCAGCAGGCTCAGCTTGCTGAACTGTGAGTGTCCCGAATATAATTGAATTGTAGCACTGAGGAGGTAAAAGGAGGAGCGCTATTGGATTCTGAGTAAGCTGGCCCTGCCAAACTGCATGCAAGGTGCTGATGTTTCATCTTCAAAATTAGCTTCTGATGAAATAAGATAAGTTTTGCTATTTTTGAATATTTCAGTTTAAAGAACAAGAATTATAAAATCAATTTTGATAAACAAAAGGTACATGACTAAGATGAAATCACAATGCTTTAAGAACATACGATGAAGTGATATTTGACCAAGTTTATCTGTATGAGAAGTCCTTACAAAGAGCATCTAAGTTGCTATAGTAGGATATGTTTGCGTGTGTAATGTCATTCAGTAAGGCAGCTCTGCTCATTGCCATGTTTAGTTTAGTCGTAGGCTTGGTATACCATCATTGCAATGAATAATTAAACAATTGAACCAACACAGAACTAGTTGGTAAACAGATGAACTTAGTACTCAGGAACATGCCTATATGCCTCGTCATTTCTAATTAGGATCTGGTTGTTAATGGGACCATAGAAACATGATGGCAGATAAAGGCCAAATGGCCTATCTAGTCTGCCCATCTGCAGTAACCATTATTTCTCTCTCCGAGAGATCCCACGTGCCTATCCCAGGCCCTTTTGAATTCGGACACAGGCCCAAGTACAGAACCTTGAGGCACACCACTGGTAACATCCCTTTCCTCAGAGCGATCTCCATTGATCACTACCCTCTGTCGCCTTCCACTCAACCAGTTCTTGACCCAGCCCGTCACTTTGGGACCCATCCCAAGGGCACTCGGTTTATTTATTAGACGACTGTGTGGAACACTGTCAAAGGCTTTGCTAAAATCTAAATATATCACATCTAGCGCACATCCTCTATCCAGTTCTCTGGTCACCCAGTCAAAGAAATTGATCAGATTTGTCTGACAAGACCTACCTTTAGTGAATCCATGTTGTCTCTGGTCCTGTAATCCACAGGATTCCAGAAAATTGACCATTCTTTGTTTTAAAGTTCAAATATGTTTATTGATTTTCAAAGATAAAATAAAACACAAAAGTATTCGGCAAGGAATGCATTGAGAAAGATAAATATGCATTGACAAAAATAATGCCTTAGTACACTCTAGAGCATAACATAAAGAAGTGAAGTAGATCGTCTTAACAATAATAAGGTACCATGATATCTCAATGCCAAATATATCCTAATCCTGGAGAGGAGGAGGAAAGAAAAGAGATGAAGAGATCAGGTGATATGAAGCAGTTAATCCAGATGATTGGAAAAGAAGGAGAAGATCAAAAAGATGGAGAGCAGGGCGGGCATCAACATCCATAATAAGTAGTTATATATCAAATGTAAAGAACAGTAATTCAGAATATAGCCATCTGGGAAGTCAACGGTTATAAAGAAAAATGTTGTATAGGTTCCCAAATGCGAGATATGGTCAGGGATCTATTAGAGAACTCTGCCGCTTTGATCTCGTATGAATGAATCATGAGAACTGAGTTCCACCAGAACACGATGTTAAGGGTATCTGCAGATTTCCAGTTGTGGAGGATCATTTGGATCGTAAGGGCAATCAGTATGTTAAGGAGAGATTGTTGACTAGAGGTAAGTGGGTCTATCACTGCCAGAGACCTAAAGAGGAGAATGTCAAAAGTGAAATCAGATGTGATAGGTAATATACGCCGAATAAGTCCCCATACTTTAGTCCAGAATGAGGCGAGAATGGGACAAGCGTAGATCATATGGTGAAGATTGCCCATTTCCGCAGAACAATGCCAGCAAAGATTAGAGTCCCTAAGTCCAGCTCGAAACAACTTGTAAGGTGTCCAGAAAACATGGTATGCTAAAAAGTAGAGTGATTGAGTCAAGCTAGCAGAGGCGGTGGGTCGAATAATTTTACAGAAGTATCGTACCCAATCCTCGTCAGAGCCACGCCAAGAGATAAAATTCGCCCAGGTGTTGGTGGTCCTGTTGGATCTAGGGAAAAGATGCGATCTAAGTTCTTTATAGAAGAGAGAGGTCGAATGTCTTAGAAGAAAGCCCTGTTGAGATAGGGTGATAAAATGGGATGTCTGAGAGAAGGTGAAAACAGAAGGAGAGTATTTTTTCAGGCAGTGAGAAAGTTGAAGCCAGTGAAAACATTCTGAAGGGGGTAAGTTGAATTTATCCATAATCTGAGAGAAGGACAATAAGGTTTCTTTGTTCATTACTTGACCCAGTGACCATATACCTTTATCAATCCATAAGTGCCAGCGAATGAAACGATTATCTATGTTGAATAAGGAGTTGTACCACAAAGGAGCAGCCAAAGTATGTCTTCTATCAGAATTGGAGAAGGTATCAAAATGTTGTATAGCCTGAAGAGTTGCGGAAATGGTAACAGATTTAGAAGGAAGAGTTGACGGAGAGATATATGGTAAGCAAGATATGGGAATAGGGTTTGAAAGATATTGTTCAATGTGAACCCAGGCAGCGTAGTCATTATCCGTGTCCATGACCTGTAACCATATAGAGCTATAGCGAAGTAATGCTGCGATATGGTATAAAAAGAAATCAGGGAAGCCCACCCCACCGTCCTCCTTGGAAGATTTGAGAATTTTCATTGAAATACGAGGAGGTTTTCTATTCCAAAGATAATCTGATAGCTTGTAGAGAATGACACGGGGAGCGATCCCCGCAGGGAGCTGCGGCGTGGCTGCGGTTTGGCTGCGGGTTATGGAGACTCCAAAGCCAAATTGCCGCAGACATGGGGACAAAAGTTTTCACCGCCCGCAAAAACGGTGAAAAGATTTGTCCCCGCAGGCCAATGTACCCCCTTCTAGGAACCGCTATTTACCTGTGTTTCACCGTGCTCCTCATTTGTCAGATCAACCCTTCCTGCCAATAGAACCCGCCCCCCCCCCCCCCGACGATCGCCGGCAGGAAGGTGCTCAGCCCTTCATGCCGACAGAACCAGCCCTCCCCAACGATCGCGGCAGGAGGGTACCCATCCCCTCCTGCCTACCCCAACAGCCCCCCCGACGATCGCAGCAGGAGGATATCCAACCCCTCCTGCCAGCTCCCCAACAGCCCCCCTATGATCACTGGTAGGAGGGTGCCCAACCCCTCCTGCCGGCCCCCCCAACGGCCCCCTATATCGCCAATAGGAGGGTGCCCAATAGGTTGGGTACCCTCCTGCCGGCGATCTTAGGGGAGGCCATTGGGAGGACCGGCAGGAGGGGTTGGGTACCCTTCTGCTGCGATTGTCGGGAGGGCCGTTGGGGGGGGTCTACAGGAGGGGTTGGGTGCCCTCCTGCCGTGATCGCTGGGGGGAGGGGAGACTTGCAGCCGTAGCCGCGGTCACTATGCTAATCACGGCAGGGAGATCTTTGCCGCGATTAGGTACAGCGGCCGCGTCTACTTACCATGTAGGCTAACATTGTAAGCATTAAAAGTACATGTCGTGTTTGTTTTGTATAGTTATTAACTAATATTTAACTAAGTTTTAAAGTTTTAAAGAATGTTTCCTTTATACGTAAATAAAGAAAAGTATATAAAATCGTACCCGTTTGAGGCTTTTATGTATGCAGCGGTGACGGTGACGGGGCGGTGAATGGGGTTGCAGTGGCGGTGACGGGGCGGTGAATGGGGTGGCAGTGGCGGTGACGGGGCGGTGAAGGGAATGGCGGTGACGGGGCGGTGCAGAGGATGGTGAGACGGGGACGGGGCGGTGACGGGGACCAATTTTTTCACCGTGTCATTCTCTAATAGCTTGCTCTCTATGGATTTGTAAAAAGCTTTGGGGGCTAATCTAGGAAGCATGGAGAGATAGTAGTTGATAATCGGGGAGATGGTCATTTTGATAGCTTCCAGCCGCCCCCACCAGGACACTGAAAGAGGAGACCACCTTTTTAAGAGAGTATCTACTTTGGTAGTTATAGCTGATAAGTTGATGTTCATCATAGTATTAGTATCCTGATGAAAGAGAGTTCCGAGGTATTTCAGGGAGGAGTCTGCCCATCGAAAGGAGACCGGACCGCAATCAGATAAAGAGGTGACATCGTTAAGAGGCATAATTTCAGATTTGTCCCAATTAATGCGGTAACCCGATCCTGAGGAGAAATCAGAAACCAATTGAAGTAAAATAGGGATAGAGGAAGCTGGTTTGGAGAGGAATACAAGTAAGTCATCAGCATAGGCCAGAGTTTTAACCTGTATAGATCCAACTTGGATCCCTAGAAGATGAGGATGTTGACGGATGGCTAACAAGAGAGATTCAAGAGCTAGGTTGAAGAGGAGCGGTGAGAGAGGACAACCCTGGCGTGTACCTCTATTAAGATGGACAGGGGAGGAGAGGGAATCGTTAATCCTCAGTCTGGATGAAGGTTTGGTGTAGAGAATTCGAACCCAATCAACAAAATCCGGACCACAGCCAAACCAGGATAGAGAGGTAAATAGGTGACTCCATTCAACCATATCAAAAGCTTTCTCAGCGTCAAGGGATATCGCAACCAGGGGATCAGTAGAGGAGTGAGCTAAGTCAAGAATGGCATTAAAAGTACGTGCGTTGTCTCCAATAAAACGGTTTCGCATGAAACCTACTTGATCCGGATGAATAAGGATACCCAGAATTTTATCCAAACGAAGAGCCAGAATTTTTGCCAGAATTTTACAGTCAGTATTTAACAGTGAAATGGGTCTGTAGTTAGCTACATTAGTGTCATCCCTCCCAGATTTGGGGAGAACAATGATGTGAGCCTCAGTAAAACTCCCTTGATCGTCTGGGAAAGAAAATAGATAGTCATAAAGTTGTTTCAGCATCGGGACTAGATCGCTAGAGAAAGTCTTACAAAATTCGATTGGATAGCCGTCCGACCCTGGAGATTTATGAGAGGCGAGCGAATTAATAGCTTTTAAGATCTCTGATTCCAGAATGGGTGCTCCTAGACAAGAAGCCTGAGATTGAGATAAGGAAGGGTGTGCTATATCTTGGAAAAAGGTATTACTAGGCTTAGTGGAGATATCCGCAGAGGAGGAGTAGAGCTTTTCATAGAAGGAAGTGAAAATTTGAGAGATAGAAGCGTCATCAGTGACTAAAGTGCCATCCTCCCTTTTCAAGGCAGCAACTCTCGAGCGTTGCTTACGATTGGCCAGATATCTGGCTAGAGAGCGACCAGCCTTGTTGGCCGAGGTATACATACCAGATTTAGAAATGATAAAGTCTTTTTGAGCCTTTAGGCGAGAGAGAGAGTTGTATTCAACTCTTTTCTGGATGAGTTCCGGTAAGACCTGAGGAAGCTTGTCATGAATTTGTTGTTTTTCCAAAGTGGATATATCTCATTCCAACACGTCGAGTTTAGATGAATCCGATTTACATTTCCATGCTAAAAAACTGATCACTTCCCCCCCTGAGGCTTACTTTAAAAGCCTCCCAGACGGTATTGAAGGAAGGAATGGAGGGGATATTGTTAGTAAAGAATTCAGAGATAAAATTATGAATTTTGTCCTGAAAAGTGGATTCTGAAAGAAGCGAGGTGTTGAGGCGCCATACATGTTTAGGAAAAACATGTTGTATTTCAATATGTAGTCCAATAGGAGCATGATCGGATAGTATGATAGGATGTATGGTGGAGGCTCGAATTTGAGGGAGGAGAGATTTGGAGATGAGGAAGTAATCGATTCTGGAGTAAGACCGATGAGGGGCAGAGTGAAATGTAAATGAGCGCTCATCGGGATGTAAAAGTCTCCAAGGATCACATAGACCCAGATCTGTAATGACATTATGAAGTTCAGTCCACATTTTAGGGATGCGGAAAGGAGATGGAGACATTCTGTCTAGGAGGGTATCCAATGGAAGGTTAAAGTCTCCGCCAACTATCAGAAAAATTTAAAAGAGTGTCTCGTAGTGTTAACATGAAAGAGGGAGTATCAATATTTGGTGCATAGAGATTGAGCAAAGAGATTCTAATTTCTCCTATGAGCACTGTGGCAATTATCCACCGACCCTCAAGATCAGAGGATTGATGAAGGATACTGGCCTGAAGAGATGATTTGAGCAAGATGGAAACTCCTCTTTTCTTATGAAGTGCTGGAGAGAATATGTGTGTGAGGAAACCAGGAATCTTGAGTAGGGAACAGTCCTTAGAATTAAGGTGAGTTTCCTGTAAAAACAGAATATCATAATTTTTTAGTATAAGATAGTCCATAATTTTCTTGCATTTTAAGGCTTGGTTTATACCGTTGACATTCCAGGAAGCGATCCTAATGGATGTCATAGTAGTGTAGTAGAAATTGTATGAGATGTATATCCCCGAAGGGGATGCCCGCCCCAAGAAAGAACAAGAGAAAGAAGTAAGAGAAAGATAAAATCCAGAAGAGAGTGAGGATCAGGAACCACCTCCAGGAGGAGAGGGAGAAAGCAGAGAGTGCCAGTTTGCCCAAGAAGCAGTGGCAAGGCAACAAGCAACCCACTATAAGGCCAGGAGATATAATGCTGATACCAACAATGGTAAGTAATACAAAAACATTGTAATATAATTATACAAAGAAGGAGAACAAATACCAACTATGGTAAATAAGAGAATAATAATGTACCCTTCAACCATGAAAGGTAACTTAACAGTAGTTGTGAAAAATTAGGGTGAACAAAATACTGGAACAGGTCAACACAGAGAATCCAACAGTAAAAGGACTCAGAGGGATAACGACAGGCAGAAGAGGAAACATAACAACCTGTAGAGTCAATCCCCGAGAATAAACACCAACCCTACATCATTTTTAATATCCAGCCCCACCATGTGTGTACAGCACAAGTAGATCCTAGAGAATTTAAACCCCACAGCAGCTTATTGAGAACACGTTAGGAAGTCTCAATGCAAGTAAATGATATTCAGATCCAGGAATGCTAGCAAATTAACATAAGCAGGAAAAATCAGAAGAAAGATGATTCAAAAAAAAGGGGAAATGTGTCAGTCTAATAAGGTACATGATAAAATATAAAGTCAGGAGTGAAAGTAGTAGAAAAATACAGAATATATGCAGCGTGGTAAAAGCAGTACAACCCAATGTGGGATCAGTGAGGATAGGATAATAAATAAAGTTCATCAAACAAGTAAGGTACAGGTTCTTATAGAAATATCCAACTCAAAATTCATGATAATAATAACAATTCATAAGGGGAGAGGGACAGAGGGAACATAACAGTTCAAAAAAGATTTCATCAAGCAATCGGGGTGCCAGTAATCACAGGGAGTTTCGGAGCTTAGATTCAAAATATTATGAAACATTCAATTGATTGAAAATAGAGTGTGGGCATGGTATCAAAAATAATTTCATCTAGCATAACAGGTATATTTAATCATTAAGTAAATCTAAGGCAAAGTTCAGAGTATAAGTAAAATTCATTGCATTTGAGAGATAGAAAGATTGTGGCAAAATGGTTAAATTCATTCATTATGAAAGTGCATTTAGTCCATAAAACAAATCGAGATCCGTAAAATTAATAATACTTATAGTTCAGGGTAATTACAGGTATCGTAGGAGCGTAGCAGTAGGAAAAAACTCAGTCAATTTTATTGCAGTTAATTGGGAAGAGGAATCAGGCAATAAATCATAATAGTACAGATAGTTCATTACAGAGGTAGAGAGGTGCCCCTGGAAAAGAAGAAAGGAAGAGAAGCAATCAAGTTCATAGAAGGATTGCGGTATTTCATAAGCTGAGCTATAAAGTAAGGCAGCGGGAGAGGGGAATTAATATAGATCAAATTTATACAGTAAGGAGCACAGTACAAAGACGGTACAAGGAAAAGAAAGAAAAGGGAGCAGAGATAGGCAGGCGTAACTTAGCAATAAAAGAAATTTAGGAAGAGACCATGAGCGGGAGTAAAATAGGAGAGACAGTAAGTAGGAATTAAAAGGGAGGAACGAAAAGGAGGGAGAAAGAAGAAGGCGGGAAAAGAAGGGGTCAAAAAACAAAATGGAGAT